>NC_138380.1:68255026-68303691 GCF_054177405.1 Leptonychotes weddellii | reverse complement strand
TTCTGTTCCATTGATCTATGTGTCTGTTTTTGTGCCAGTACCATGCTGTCTTGATGATGACAGCTTTGTAATAGAGCTGGAAGTCCGGAATTGTGATGCTGCCAGCTTTGCTTTTCTTATTCAACATTCCTCTGGCTATTCGGGGTCTCTTCTGGTTCCATACAAGTTTTAGGATTATTTGTTCCATTTCTTTGAAAAAAGTGGATGGTATTTTGATAGGGATTGCATTGAATGTGTAGATTGCTCTAGGTAGCATTGACATCTTTACAGTATTTGTTCTTCCAGTCCATGAGCATGGAACATTAATCAGTCTTTTAAAAAAAAGTATTCAGGGAGGGGCAGCTGGGTGGCTCAGTCGATTAGGTGTCCAACTCTTGGTTTCGGCTCAGGTCATGATCTCAGGGTTGTGAGATTGAACCCCATGTCCAGATTCTGCTTGAGATTTTCCCCCCTCCCTCTCTCTCCCCTTCTGCTCCTCCCCACACTGTGTGCTCTCTCTCTAAAATAAATAAAATCTCAAAAAAAAAAAAAGTATTCAGGAATATTTTGTTTACACATGCAACCATCAATATTCAACAGATACTCAGTCCTCTTAGGTGCCAGGCACTAGGAGTATTTGCCCTCATGAAACAAAAACAATGAGAAGTGTGATAAATAGCCGTGAAACAGATCTTTTCTCTCAAAACCAAAAGGATCGGAATACCAAGTATCTCTGTAATCCAGGATGTATAACTGGTCAATTTGATTCTACTACTTGAAAATTTTATATCTGTAAAAAGAAAATGTTTTTGGAAAGTTTCTGGTTTGTCAAGTACTTAAACATAAAACTCTTCAATAAAGATGCATTTGTGGGTCTTGAGTCTTGAATGGACATGTATAATTTTAAGCACACTAAAGGCATAAATTTTAAAACAGTAATTATATTTTCTTAAATACTCTTGTTAGCATTTATCTTTAAAAAAAATTGAATGAATGTATTTTGTTTCACTATTTAAAGTGCTTGGAGGTTTTTTTTTCTTATTTTACCTGAAACTTTGAGGATTTTTTGTGTATGTATACATGAGGAATGTTGGTCTTTTACTTTTTTTTTCTTTTTTTAAGATCTTATTTATTTATTTTGACAGAGAGCGAGAGAGGGAACACAAGCAAGGGGAGTGGGAAAGGGAGAAGCAGGCTTCCTGATGAGCTTGATCCCACTACTCTGGGATCATGATCTGATCCGAAGGCAGACGCTTAACGACTGAGCCACCCAGGCACCCCAGTCTTTTACTTTTTGATATCTTTGGTTTTAGTGTCAGGGTAATGCTGCTCTCATGAGATGCTGGGACGTATTTCCACTTATATTTTCTAGACAAGTTTTTGTGGAGTTGCTTTTATTTCTTAAGTTTTGATAGTATTTACCAGGAAGGTTATCTGGGCCCATAATTTTTTTTGTTGTTGGAAAATTCCCAACTATGAATTCAGTTTCTTTATTAGATAAAAGAAATTTAGGTTATTTATTTCTTATTGAGTGCACTTCGGTAGTTTGTGTTTTTCAAGGAATTTGTACTTGTTGTTTAAACTGTCAAATTGATGGTAAAAGTATTTGTAATATTCCCTTATTAAGCTTTTAATGTTTAATGGAATCTGAATGATGTCTTTCATTCCTGAGATCATTATTCCTTTTTTTTCTCTTTGATCAGTTGGGCTAGAGTTTTATCAGTTTCATCTTTTCAAAGAACCAGCTCTACTGTAAATTCTTTTTTGAGCTCTGCTTTACTGCTATTCCACACATTTTATGTAAAACTTTATATATATGTGTGTGTGTGTCTATATACAAACACACACACACACACTCTCTCTCACTCTTTCAGAGCACCTGTAGGTTCATAGCAAAATTGAGTAGAAGGCACAGATATTCCCATATACCCCTTGCCTTTCAGTATACACACAGCCTCCTCCACTGTCAACATCCTGTACCACAGTGGTACATTTGTTATAAATTGATGAATCTTTATTGACAAGTCATCCTCACTAAAGTCCATAGTTTACATTAGGGTTCACTCTTAGTGTTATACAGTGTGTAAGTTTACACAAATGAATAGTGACATGTATTTGCCATCACAATATCCTACAGAATAGTTTCCATAAAAATGTTCATGCTACATCTATTCATCCCTCCCTCCCTCACTTACTCTTAAAAACTACTGATCCTTTTTCATAGTTTGGCCTTTTCCAGCGTGTCATATATTTGGAGCCATACAATATATAGGCTTTTCAGATTGTCTTCTTCAGTAAGTGATAGGCATTTAAAATTTCTCCATGTCTTTTCATGACTTGATAGCTTTTTTTTTTTTTAATTGCTGAATGATTCCATTGTCTGGATTTGCCACAGCTTATCCACCTTCTGAAGGACATCTTGGCTGCTTCCAAGCTTTGACATTATGCGTATTTTACGTATATAAACATCCATGTGTAGGTTTTTGTGTGGACATTAGTTTTCAACACATTTGGATAAATACCAAGGAGCATGATTGCTGCATTATATGGTAAGAGTGTGTTTAGTTTGGTAAGAAGCTGCCAAACTGTCTTGCAAAATGGCTGTACTGTTTTGCATTTCCACCAGCAATGAATGAGCTGTTACTGATTTCTTTTTTAATTCTGTTATGGTCAGAACACATACTTCATGTGATTTCAGTTCTTTTAAGTTTGTCAAGATTTGTATTGTCCAGAATACAGTCTGTCTTTTTTTTAAGATTTTATTTATTTGAGAGAGAGCACACTCATGTTGTGCAGGAAGAGGGGAGAGGAACAGACAGGAAGGGAGAGGGAAAGGGAGAGGATCTCAAGCAGACTCTGCACTGAGGGTGGAGCTCAACACGGGGCTTGATCTCACAACCCGGAGATCATGAACTAAGCCAAAACCAAGAGTCAGACACTTAACCCACTGAGCCACCCACGTGCCCCCAGAATATAGTCTGTCCATGTGCACTTAAAAACATATATTCTAAGGTTAATGGGTAGAATGTTTTATAGTTGTCAAATAGGTCAAATTGTATAGCTTTTCTGTATTCATACTGATACTCTGTCTTATTCTAGCCATTATGGAAAGAGAGGGGAGTATTGAAGTTGCCAAATACGTTGTGGGTTTGTGTATTTTTCCTTCTAGTTGTATCATAGTTTTTGATTTGTGTATTTTGAGCCTCCTTAGATGTGCACACATCTGATATTCTCTGTCTTCTTGGGGAATTGACCTTGTTATTATATAATGTCCCTCTGTCCCTGTTAGTATTCCTTGTTCTGAAGTCTCTGAATATACTATAGCCACTCCAGCTTCCCTTGTTTTTTTTTTTCTAAGATTTTATTTATTTGAGAGAGAGAGAATGTGAGAGAGCATATGAGAGGGGTTAGGGTCAGAGGGAGAAGCAGACTCCCTGCCGAGCAGGGAGCCCGATGCGGGACTCGATCCAGGGACTCCAGGATCATGACCTGAGCCGAAGGCAGTCGCTTAACCAACTGAGCCACCCAGGCGCCCCAGCTTCCTTTTGATTAATGTTTACATGGTCTTTTTTATTCCTTCTACATTTAACATATCTATGTGTTTATTTTTAAAATGGGTTTCTTATAGATAGTTGAAAGTTGTCTTTTTATCATATCTGGCGATCTCTATCTTTTAATTGGTATGTTGTAATGATTTACACTTAATAATTATTAGTATCATTTAATTTAGGCCTGCCAATATACTAATGTTTTTCTTTTGGTGTTCTCTGCATTTTATTCCTCTGTTTTCTCCTTTTTCTGTTGCTTTTCAGATTTATCTATTGGCTTTTTGGCTATATCCATGTTTTTGTTTTAGTGGTTGCTTAGGTTAAACTATAACTATGTAACTTTTCATGGTCTATTTAGAATTAATATTTTACCTACTTCAAATAAAATGTGGAAGCCTTAAAACTTTTTGAGCCCTTTATCCTCCCCCACCAGTCTTTATGGTATAGTTATTTTTGTTACATTTTTATTTATTGAAAAACCCAAGAGCCAGTGTTAACCTTTTTCCTCGAAAAAGTCATGTAGAAGAGAATGTGAGAATGTCTTTATTTTGCCTTCATTCCTGCAAGATCTTTTCACTTGATACAAATTAGGAATAAAAAATTCTTTATTCTTTAGGTCAGTACTTTACAGGTGTTCTATAGCTATATTCTGGCTTCATGGATTTTGATGAAAAATCTGCAGTCATTAAATTGTTTTTTTTTTTTAAGATTTTATTTTACTTATTTGAGGGAGAGAGAGAGTGAGAGAGAGCACAAGAGGGGGTAGGGTCAGAGGGAGAAGCAGATCCCTGCTGAGCTGAGAGCCCAATGCGGGACTCCATCCTGGGACTCTGGGATCATGACGTGAGCTGAAGGCAGCTGCTTAACCCGTTGAGCCATCCAGGCGCCCAAATTGTTGTTTTCTTATAAATAATGATCATTTTTCTCTATGTACTTAGAAGATTTTTAATTTATCTTTGGTTTTCAACAGTTTGGTTGTGATATGCCTCGGCATGGGTTACTTAGAGATTATTCTGTTTATTGTTCACTAAGCTTCTTAAAACTGTAAGTTTATGTTTGGAAAGTGGGCTGTTTTGTTAAAAATCTTTTTCTTCACCATTCTTTTTTTTTCTATTTCTACATTTCCAATAATACTAATTTAGACCTTTTATATTAATTATAGCTAGAATACAAAGTACATATTGGGTCCCTGAGACACTGTTCATTTTTTTCCCCCATTCTTTTCTCTGTTCTTCTAATTAAAGATTTCATCAGTCTTCCAGCTCACTGACACTTCACTTTGTCATTTGTGTTCTGTTTTCAAGCCCATCTAGTTAATTGTGTATTTCAAATCATGTATTTTTCACTTGACTTCTATACTGGTCTTCGCTAGACTTCTACAGTTTTCCTTTTTTTATAGTTTTTCTGCTGAGAATTTGTATCTTTCCATCATTTTAAGTCTGTTTGCCTTTACCTTAGAGTCTTTTTCTGATAATTTTGACATCAGGAACATCTTGGGGTTGGCATCTGATTATCTTTTTCCCTCAAGAGTTGATGATGGTTTTACTGGTTCTTAATAATGTCAAATAATTTTTGATTTATATTAAATATTCTAAATGTAATGTTGTATAGACTTCAGAGCTATTACAGTACTCTGGAGAGTGCTGATTTTGTTGCTGTCGTGATTGTTGTGTGTGTGTGTGTGTTGTGTGTGAGTCAAACTGTCAGTTCTATCTCAATTTCTTTACATGGCAGTTCCGCTCTCAGTTTTGGTTTTCAAAGATCTGTATGTAGCTGTTTGTTCTGCACATGCATCATTTATAGGCTAGTCTAAGACTTGGGCAGTGGTTTAAATTTTAGTTCTATTTTCAAAGGCTTGAAATTAAGTCTGGCACTTACGTGAGTTTATATAGGGAATTAGGGATCCCCTTTTCCAGTTTGCTACTTTCTGCAGTTTCCCCTTCACTCTCCATCCCACAATGACCCTTTCCCTAGTTCTTCTGTTCAGAAAGTTAGGGTTCCTCAATTTTAGCTGCCTATGGTACCTACAACTGCAGTTTCATAACTAGGGTCCACCCTCAGTATAGAACTGTGGGAGAAAAGAAAGATATAATAGTCCATGGTTTCCCTTTGTACTCTTTGGACTACAGGAACCTCTTTTCCTGTTTTGTTTTGTTTTGTTTTAGCCAGAAATATGTGATTTATATAGGAGTTTTAGCCACTGGCTCCACTACTTTCTGCCAGCTCTGTAATTAGAGGTTCATCCTTCAGGCAACATTGTGAGAAAAAGAGGATGGGAAATCTACCCTCTTAAAGTTGGTTTCTCAGAGTTTGACTTCCTTGTACAATATGCCTGCTTTTGCTTACTTTTTAGTTCTCATATAGTTGCTTATTGTATTTTTCCCAGAGTTTTAGTTGTAATCAGTGGGATTGTTTGACCATACTGGACATATTCCACCTGGACAGGAATCAACAGACTGTAATAAATATTTTAATAATTCCTTTGTTCAGTCTATCACAAAAGTTTACTCAGTAAGGGCATAAAAATAACTTTAGGACTATTTTTAGATTATTTCATTAACTGTACCTTTTCCTTATTGGTTGATTTCTTTCTGTAGAGACAAAAACAATTATAGCCAGAATGCAAGGTATTTGCTGGGTGTATTGTAAAAGTGAGCTTGTATTGTGTTCATTGTTTGATTTCTTGGGTTGAGTTGATTTTTAAAAGCAAGTTTTTCTCTTTTTCCCCCCCACAAAACTATAGTAATCACCCTTCTTTTATATAGTTCTTTTCCTATATGATTACCTTCAGGATAAAAATGAGCAGTTGCAGTTGCTGGTTTCATTGTACTTTCAAACCCAGTCTTTTCACCTTTTTTTTTTTTTTTTTTAGGGGAAAAGAGTAGGTATTGGCACACAGAAAGCAAGAAGTAAGTATTTTGATATCCTTAATTTATTTGATTTGCTTTTAGAAAATAGAACAGATCTTATAAAAATCCTCTGAAAAATCATGTAAACAACCCTGCAGGGAACGTGTTCAGGAGGTCTTAGTTTTTTTTAGACTATGGACCCCTGTGGGAGTCTGGTGAAGCTTATGGACCCCTTTTCAGAGTAATGTTTTTAAAAAACATGTAAAAAAATTACTAGATTACCGAGAAGTCAGTAAATGAAATTCAGTTGTCAGAAAATTTTTAATTATGAAATGGTGATATACTTGATTTTTTTACACATTTAAAACAAGTGCTAGCAGTGATTCTACTGTAATTTTGAAGTGGTGAGCATAAATGATGCCTTGAGATCTGTAATAACTAATATGATATGAAGGTATTTCTTTCATTTGGTTTCAGAATTACAGGCACTGCTAATACCACTGTGATCCTGTTGCTTAAATGCATAACTAGAGGAAATGTTAAATTTTGGTTAGAGATCAGTGAAAATAAAAGTTGGATTTTTTCCTGTTTTAGCTCATGATTCTTCTGAATTCTCTTCATAGATGCTTTGCAGGGAATCCCTTAATTTTTTTTTTTTTTTTTAATTTATTTATTTGACAGAGAAAGAGATAGTGAGAGCAGGAACATAAGCAGGGTGCGGGGGGGGGGAGAGGGAGAAGCAGGCCTCCCGCCAAGCAGGGAGCCCGATGTGGGACTTGATCCCAGGACCCTGGGACCATGACCTGAGCCGAAGGCAGACGCTTAACGACTGAGCCACTCAGGCGCCCGGGAATCCCTTCATTTTAAGAATCTCAGAATGTAGACAGAATTTCTGTCATTTTGGAAATGGGCTGATTACTGTAAAATCCCTCACCTGAGACTTAAAACTGAATTGAAATGAAAGGGATACTGGATACAGATGGTCCTTGACTTATGATGGTTTGACTTTAAATTTTTCACCTTTACAATGGTGCAGTACACATTCAGTAGAAACTGTACTTTGAATTTTGAATGTTGATCTTCTCCTGGGTGGGCAGTATGCCATATGAAACTCTCCTGACGCTGGGCAGCAACAATGAGCTGCAGCTCCCTTTCAGTCACGTGGTCACAAGGGTAAACAACCAATATACCTAAAACCATTCTGTTCTTCACTTTTAGTACAGTATTCAACAAATTACATCACATATTCAACATTTTTTACTATAAAATGGGCTTTGTGTTCAATAATTTTGCCCAACTATAGGCTAATATAAGTGTGCTGAGCATGTTTTAAGGTAGGCTAGAGCTAAGCTGTGATGTTTGATAGGTTAGGTGTATTTAATGGATTTTGCAACTTACGATGTTTTCAACTTACAATGGGTTTATCGACGTGTAACCCTAATTGTAAATTGAGGAAGATCTGTACATAGTTTGGTGGGATTTTTTTTTAATTTCCTGGATTTGTACATATTTAATAATATGTTTTGTATGTTCTCAAGCAGGTAGACTCAAAAAACCTTTTGTAAAGGTGGAAGATACGAGCCAGTAAGTATCTAAGTTCAATTGGTAATTTAAATGTAATATTAAAAGAGAAAATCTAATTAATTAACTATCTCCACTAATACTATTAGGTCTTTTATGTTAGATTTATGTTATACTAATACGCAGGTGGCACAAGTTGCAGAAAGTAGCATTAATTAATTTTTGCTCAAAAATTAAGCAACTTTTAGCTTAATTTAGTTTCAGTATTGCTATAGGTGATAATTCCTTGAAATATCTACTTTAGAGCAATCATGAGACCAACTCATTTTTGTAGTATTTCAAATAACCATTCACTAGCTAAATGGAATACCATATGATTAAAACTACTACTTAAAGATTGGTTCTACTTTGTGAAATATATTAGTAGATACTATTTGGAAGTACAAAATTTGAGTATAACATTTAATTTAGTAGTTTTCCTGAACTTACTCTGAAGGTTTATAGGGTAATCTTAGGACTATAGATACAAGTAAATTAATTTGGCATGGAAGAATTCAGTAACTTTTTCTTGACATTCTTCCTTTAGACATGTGTGATTAATTCTTTTGAGTACTCACTGAAGTGACAAAGATGTATTGAATGCTTCTTTTTATGAAATGCATTATTATGAAAAAATTGCAGTTCAAAATTAGGCCTAGAGAAGGCGCCAATATATGGAAAGACATCCAACGTCATGGATTGGAAGACTTCATATTGCTAAGATGTCAGTACTGCCCAAAGTGATCTATAGATTCAGAGCAATCCCTGTCAAAATCCCAATGACTTTTTTTGCAGAAGGGGAGAAATCCATCCTAAAATTCATACCAAATCGCAAGGGACCACAAATGCCCAAAGCAATCCTGAAAGGAAAAACAAAGTTGAAGATCTAAACTTTCCTGATTTCAGAATTTACTAAAAGCTTCAGTAATCACAACAGCTTGTTAACAACGTAAAGACAGATGTGTAGACCAATGGAAAAGAATAAATAGCTAAGAAATAAATCTTTACATTTAGGTCAAATGACTGTTGACAAGGATATCAAGATCATTCGGTGGGGAATGGACAGTCTGTCTTCAGCAAATGGTATTGGGAAAACTACATATCCACATGCAGAAAAATGAAGTTGGACCATTATTTTATACCATGTATAAAATTAACTCAAAATAGATGAAAGACTTAAAACCATAAAACTCTTGGAAGGAATCAAGGGAAAAGCTTTATGACAATGGATTTTGCAGTGATTTCTTGGATATGACATCAAAAGCACAAACAACAAAATTATAAATTTGTGTGCACAACAGAGTGAAATGGGATGGAACCATGGAATGGGAGAAGATATTTGTAAATCACATATATCTAATAAAGTGTAATATGTGAGGGAGCTTGGGAAGATGTTGGACTAGGAGGACCCTAAGCTCACCCTTTCCCTTGTTTACAACTAGTTAGCACTTGCATCCAAATAAACTAGAAAATGATGTGAAGATTGGCACAACAAACTTAACAACTGTAGAGAAGAAGCTGCATCTGAGAGCTTAGGAAGGGCAGAGATGGTGATTGGGAGCTGTCTGCAGGAGGGAGAGAGTTGTAGGCTATGGCTCAGGTGAAAGCACCAGGGAGCCCACTAAGGGAAGGTAAATCCCCATGTCTGGCTTTGAAAACCAGAGGGGTGAAATCCCTAACTTTGTATAACCAGTCAGGCTTGGATTCTGGAGCCTTAAAAGTCTGCTGACTCAGCACTGGGTGAGCTGGGAGGGCAAATGATAGCTGGGTCCCTACCCTTAAAGGGACAGCAGCCTATATGGAGAGGCAACATGGAAGCTATAGCTTGAACAGTGCCTGGGGCAAACAGGAACAGCCCTGGGTGATGTAGGGGATTGTTGAATTACTGTATTATAAACACCTGGAACTGATATAATACTGTATGTTAACTATACTGGAACTCAAAAATCTGATTTTTTTAAAAAAATACAAAGTCAACAGAAAATCAGATTATCAGGTTTTTTGTTTTTTGTTTTGTTTTTTTTGTTTTTGTTTTGTTTTTGTTTTTAAGATTTATTTGAGAGCACCCTTGTGCACTTGAGTACGGAAAAGAGCAGAGGGAGAGAATCTTCAGGCAAACACCCCGCTGTTCACCTCGGTGCTCTATCTCAAGACTCATGAGATCATGACCAGAGCCAAAACCAAGAGTCAGATGCTTAACAGACTGAGCCACCTGGGCACCCCTCAATTTATCAGATTTAAAAAATGGTTACAGGACTTGACATTTCTTCAGAGATGTACAGATTGCCAACAAACACATGAAAAGATGTTCATCACTAATCATCACAGAAATGCCAGTCAAAACCACCTTGAGATATCTATCACCTCACACCGATTAGGATGGCTGTTACAAACAAACAGAAAACCCCTAGAATAATAGGTATTGGCAAGGAATTGGAGAAATTGGAGCTCTTGTGCACTCTTGGTGGGATTGTAAAATAACTGCAACTACTGTGGAAAGCAGTATGGAGGTTCTTCATGAAATTGGAACTATGATATGATCTCACAGTTTCACTTCTGGTAATTTTTCCAAAATAATTGAAAGCAGGGTCTTGAAGAGATGCTTGCACAATGCATATTGGTAACAGCGCTATTTACAGTAGCCCAGTGGTAGAAGCAGTCCATATGTCCATCAATAGATAAATGGATTATGTGGTATATACATAAAATGGAGTATTATTCAACCTTAAAAAAAGGAATGAAATTCTGACAAATGCTCTTCAACATGGATGAACCTCGAGGACATTATGCTGAGTGAAATAAGAGGAAAAATACTGCAAGATTCCAGTTGATGAAGTACTTAGAGTAGTCAGATTGATAAAGTAGAGTGATGGTTCAGGGGTGGGCAGAGAAGGGAGAATGGGGAGTTATTCTTTAATGGGTACAGAGTTTTTGTTTTGAAAAATGAAAAGGGTTCTGGAGATGGATGATCTTAATGGTTGGAAAACACAATGTTCTTAATGCAGCTGAACTATATTCCTAAAAATGGCACCTGGCTGTTTCATTTGGTAGAGCATGTGATTCTTGATGTCAGTTTTGGAGTTCAAGCCCCATTTTGGGCATAGAGATTACTTAAAAAAAAAAAAGTTTAATATAGTAAATTTTGTGGGTATTTTACCGTAATTAAAAAAAAGATATTTATGTTAAACAAAAAGATATTAGGTCTAGGAATTGGGAAAGGAAGCCTAACTGATTTCTATTATTTATTTTAGATTCCAGATGAATTCCATGATTTGAACTATAAGATTTCAGTTGTATTTTTTTCATCATAAAGAATCTCATGTATTTGTCTTTTTATTTTTTTTAGACTTTATAGACCATTTTATCTTCAGCTGACCAATATGCCTTTTATAAATTATTGTATTCAGAAGCCCTCCAGTCCATTTGATGTAGATAAGCCATCTAGCGTCCAAAAGCAAACTCAGGTTAAACTAAGGTTTGTTTAACCTTCAAGTAATATTTTCTTTTTAAGCAAACGTTTACAATAATTCATTAAATGCTATGGTGGATGGGGGGGGGGTGGGGGGTGGGTGTGTGTGTGTGTGTGTGTGTGTGTGTGTGTGTGTGATCACTGTTACGGTTTTCCCACCTGTATATTTGTAATGCTGGATTAGAAGTCTGAATCTTTCCTAAGTATGTCACAGTAGGTATGTTAGGATCAATAGATTAAGGTTGAGGAGTGGCTTGCAAATATTTACAAGTAATTAAAATGTGTTATTTCTCCTAAGTGATCTAAAATATTCTCCAGAAAAATAACTACATTTTTAGTTTGCTTCTCAATTTCTTAAAAAGAAATATACTTAAAAGTATTTGTTGATATAAACATCTATGGAGATTATGGCAGATTGATAGGTGAGGACTGTACATTTTATAAATTCTTAATATTTAGCAATTAATTCTTTTATCATATATTTCTATCAGAATCCAAACGGATGGCAATAAATGTGGTGGCATCCCAATTCAACTCCAATTGAAAGAGAAGAAAAAAAAAGGATATTGTGAATGTTGCCTGCAGAAATATGACGATCTTGAAACTGTAAATATGATTTTATATTTAGGGGGTTGATATTTCTAAGTAAATATGAATATTTACTATGTAAGTTTTAGCTTGATTTTCTGATTGTGGCTTACAACTTGATAATGACTAAATAGTAAATATTTCTTTTTGATAGAATTAACTTAATTTTTAGGAACCCAAGGTGGGAAAATGTTTATTGAAAACTAAATTTTATTCATTCATTCAACAAATTTTTATCAAGTACCTGTGTTGTACCAATCACTACTCTGAACAAACAGCAATGAACAAAAGAGGCCAATTCCCTACCTTTATGAAAATTACATTCTATGAAAGGGGAGGAAAGATATGTAACCACGTAGTAAGAAAATAAGTATATGTAGAGAACATTAGATCACTTCATTAAGAAACTGTAAAGCAGGAATGGGGGTGTAGATATTTATTTAGACAAGGAATAGCTAACTGATAAAGTGATATTTGAATAGAAACCTAGGAAGTGAGGGAACATGACTTGTGGATATTGAAATAGCATTGCAAAAGTGCTAAATTAAACTGATTGTTGGGATAGAAGAAACCATTCAGCTAATGGTGGTGGCCTGGTGGAAGTGATGAGACTTGGTCATATTGTGGATATAATTTAAAAGTGGGGCAAAGAGGCTTTGCCAGTGGATTGGAAGTTGGGAGTGAGTAGAAGATGCTTCAGGCCTGAGCAATTAAAAAATGGGCATATACTCTACTAACGGTAGGATGAGAAGAAAGTAGAGATTACTCTTTGAAGTAGCAGAAAGAGAAATAGAATAGTTGGAAGGGGACATTCAATGAAGATACAGTTTTGAAGATGGGAACTATTTATGGTTTGTAAAGTGATAAAACAAAAACAAAAAACAAGAGCTTTGGATCTATGCTGCCCAGGTTTGAATCCTGGGTTCCTGTTTGTGTGACCTTGGACAGTGGCAGACTCTGTGCTTATTAAATTTTAGCTGTTATTATTTGAATTAATTTCAGTAGAGACGTATGTTTCAGTGCTTGGTTTCAGTTTGTAGAAGATGGTGGGGAAGTTAAGGAGAAAGAATAGTATTTATAAATACCTAAGAAATAAACTATCTCTCTTTAGACTCTAAGTTGGATTGTTTTATAAGTCAAAGTATATTAGTGTTTTTTATTAATTTATTGTGTTTTGTTTATATAATAAAGGAGCTAAAACTATCCAAATATTTCCCCTTCCCAAAAGTCATTTGACATTTAAATTATAGATTCGTCCCAAAATTTTACTTTACTCTTGCTACAATAGAATAATTTATAATGAATGTTTTCCTTAATATCAATTTGTAATCTAATTTAATGCTCAGGGAATGTTGGAACTAAAAAATGAAAACCTTGGTCACTGATTGACACAAGGAAGGAAAATCAGTAGTAGATGTTGGGATTGATATTTTAAAATCATTTTTTATTACATTCTTTTAATCTATGTTTCTTAGTCTCTGAGAATAAAATATTCTTTTGTTTTTTGAATCTTAGATTTCACAGTGCTTCATTTCCACCTCTATCAAGGCATTCATTTAGCAAATTGGATTACTGGAGATTAAGCAACAAACAAGGCAGACATATTCTGTTCCCTTAGATATCTTACGGTTCAACAGAGGAGACAGATACAAAACAATGCATTTACAAGTAGGATAGTGATAGTGTCACAAAAGTAGAATGTACAGTACAATGGTAATAATGAGAAGGTACTTAAGGTAGGACGAGAGACATAGAAAACTCAATGGAGAAAGTAACATTTAAGGCAAGACATAAAAAAGGATGTATGATAAGAAGCGGGTGGAGGTAGGGGGCAACTACACAAAAGTTGGAGATTTCTCCAGAAGAACATGTATAAATGGAATCTGAACTTAGAAAGTTAATGTTTCTTTTAAAATTTTAATTATTTCTCATTTATTAAAATTACTGGGCATAGATAATTTGTATGTGGTAAATTTTGCAAGTAAGGAAGTAATAGTCCAGAATACTATTTTTTGTGATCACTGGAGAATTCAGTTTTTGGAAATAAATCAAATCATCAAAAGTAACATGAAACTAGAGAAACAGAAATGAGATTCTTGCGTGATCATCCTGGTACAGCCTTCTAGGTGCAGTTCCCTGATCAGCTGACAAGTAATAGAATTAGCCTGGAGAGTCCACCTATTTAGCAGGAACTTTATTTCTTTTGAGTTTTATCCCAGTACACTGAGCTTGTTTACTTTTGTTCTTCACCACTCTTAGACTGAATAACTGTCAACTAGTTCAATTTTTTTTAAAAAAAGAAAGACTGAGAATAACTTCTATATTCTCCGTTATAAGCATTGGGTAATTGAGATCATTTACTTGCTCATTCTCAAATGTGTTTCTCAATAATGAATTTTTTCTTCTTTTTTCTTTTTTTTTTTACTTCACAGCATTCATTGTACTTCATTTTTTTGTAATCTGCCTTCTGGATTCTTGTTTTGGAATCTTATATGTTAAACTATAACATTTCATTTATTTAATATTTTATAAGACCTACCATATTTATTTAGTGGTAATTGTATAAAGATAAAGAGGAAGATTTTTTCAATATTAGCATACTGTAAATGTTAAATGTTACTGTTGTATTTCTCTATCTTCATTTCCTGATGTAGTTCATTCGTTGTCAGTTCCATTTAAACCACAAATTTATTTTACTTAACATCCTTTGAAGTTGTAGTAAAGGATATTTGGAGTAATTATTAGAAACCTAATTTTGGGGGCATGAAAATATTAGAAAACTTTTTTAAAAAGGAATCTCTTGGTTGAAGAATATATAATTACATGATTTTATGTGCTTTTTTGTTTTTGTTTTCAGCATCTTCTAAGTGAGCAACACAGAAACTTTGCACAGAGTAATCACTATCAAGTTGTTGATGATATTGTATCTAAGTTAATTTTTGATTTTGTGGAATATGAAAGGGACATGCCTAAAAAGAAAAGGTAATTTATCAGCCTAAGTTTTAAATTTTACCAGAATTTTAAACAATTTCATTAAACTAAAAATAAATCCAAAGTTTTGTTCTTAGAAGGAATATATATTTTTAGAATGTATATTTGGTTAAGAACTTACTACTTCTTTTCTCTCCACTCTCACCCCCTCTCCACTACCAAAAGTGCTTACTTTAAGATTACTATTAAGGTCTTCATCTTAACGTTATAGTCTAGAAGAGGAGTTAGCAAATTTTTTATTAAAAACAAGACAGGTATTTTAGGTTTTGTGAACCATAACAATATCTGTTTGAGCTACTTAGCTTTGTCATTGTACAATGAAAGCAGCTACGGACAATATGTAAATGAATGGGTGTGGCTGTGTTCCAATAAAACTTTAGATTTGGTCCATGTGCTATATAGTTTATCAGCCTCTGGTCTAGGGCTGTAAAGTTTACCATTTACTTGGACTAAAAAAGTAGAATTTTTAGTTAATCTTCAGGAGTTTAAATAAACCTTCCTTCACTTAACCTCCATTAAGTCGTCTTTACACTTTCACTGAATACTTTTGCTTAAATTCTACTTGCCAGTAATACTTACTAATGGTACTGACAGGACTTTTAAATGTGAATACAGTGCTATTCATTGACAGTTTACTGCACATTGACTAAATGATCCTGGTTAGATTGTTCCCATAAATCCAAAATAAAAAAAAAAATCTTTGAAATGCTAAAATTGATGATAAATCATTAGGTTATTCAGTCCTTATATCTGTTTTTAGACTAATCTTGAGGCATAAAGACTAGAAAATAGGATACCAAGGTATAGCTTCTGAAAATTAACTGGAAAGTCTTTTGACTGTATCTAGGTAGAACAGTTTCTAAACTTCTTATTTCTGTAACATTCAGAATGGTTGTTCTTGACTGACTTAATACGATATTTGGAGAGGAGGCATATTTTCAACTATTAAAACTATATAGGCTACTGTAAGAATTTAGAATTCCCCAAAAATTTAATCTGCAGCAAAATTCTGAACTAGTACTTAATATATAAGTTGGTTTTTCCTTAATTATCTGCACAATTTTTATCTGTGTACAAGTCAACTAAGCATCTCTAGACATTGAAAGAGAGAGACGGCAGTGTTGGACTAGTATTTTCATATTTTTAATACTCCATTTGTTCAAGAGGAATCTTAAGTGAAAGTATAAACTAAATATACAAGTGTCCATGCTGGTTTTGAAAGGGCAGACTGAATTCTATATTCCTATAGTGTTAATCTGTGACATGTATAACATAAAACATCAGTAGTGAGCTGGTAATATATAATTTAGGATTGTGCAATACAAACTGATGTTCCAAGGATATTAAGAGATCCATGAAGAGGTTTTCAGGTCAAATACTTGTGTGAAACTTCAGGATTACTATTTTGTCTAAATACTCATTTTTTACATTGTTAAGCAAAATGAGACAATATTAATGTAAATGAAAGAAGTTAGGATATTTTTCAGGATAATGAAAACAAAATTGGGAGCAAAACCAAATCCCTTTACTCTCATCTTTCTTTGAGTTATATGGTTGAAGTAGTTTTAAACACCATATTTAAGATAGTGGTTACCTCTGGGAGGAAGGGGAAGAATATGGATGAGAATAGGGGGTACACTAGAGTTTTCAGCTGTATCTGTAAAGTTTTATTATGAAAAACATCTGAAATATATTTAGCTGTTAAGATTTTAGTATTTTTGTAATATTTTCTAAGTTAAATTTAAATTTCATAAATAGTTTTAAAAGATTATTAATTTGACTTTAAACTACTCAGGTATTTTTATAGCCATTTCATGTTTTCTTTTTGTTTTATAAAGAATAAAATACAGTATTGGATCACTTTCTCCTATTACTGCAAGTGTCCTGAAAAAGTCTGAACCAAAAGAAAAGCTAGAATTGCAGCGTATTCCTCAGAAAGATTTCAAGGAAAATAATGTACAGGTAATTGAGCAGCATTTCCTGTATAAAGAAATCCAGGAACCTGAACAGAAGTTTCTGTTTATTTCAGAATGCATCCCCTACCCTTCAAGTGAATTGAGAGGACTCGAGAAAGTAACTAGTAAATGTTCCATGTCAAATCCAGCTGAAAATGACATAAAACAAAATTTTACACATCTACCTCCGCATAAAAATAAACAGGAATGCATCCTTGACGTTTCTGAACATAAATTAATGACAAATGAAAGTGACTTAGAAGAACTAAGGGTAGATCATTGTCCATGTAGGCTACAGACATCTGTACAAGTTTCTAACGTCAGTATGGATAATATTGCATCTCAACCAAAACCAAAGTCAGATATTGTGCTTTTTCCAGCAAAGGATCTGAAGAAAAAGGACCTTCATTCAATATTTGGTCATGATTCTGGTCTGTTAGCAATAAACAGTTCACAGGAGCACGGAACAATTCAGACAAAGACTCCATCCCGAAGTCCCCCTGAGGAACCCAATGAATGTGACTTTAACAATATGGATGGTTTACCTTCTGGTACGATCCATCGGAAAGTGAAAATATTATTAGGAAGAAATAAAAAAGAAAATCTGGAACCAAATGTGGAATTAGATAAGAAAAGAACTGAATTTCTTATTACACAAGAAGGAAACAGGATTTGTAGTTCCCCAGTACAATCTCTACTAGACTTGTTTCAGACTAGTGAAGAGAAGTCAGAATTTTTGGGTTTCACAAGCTATACCGAAAACAGCGGTATATGTGATGTTTTAGATATTTGGGAAGAAGAAAATTCAAATAATTTGTTGTCAGTGTTTTTCTCTTCCCCTTCAACTTCTACATTTACTGGCTTTTAGACTTAAAAATAAATACCTTTCAGAAGTGATGAAGATCATATTCTTGAAATTTTTATAAATATGTATGGAAATACTTAGTTTTTTTTTTTTTTTTGCCAACTTTGTTTACAGAACCAAGTGTAAATATTAATAAAGGTGATGTTTGCATTTTTCTACAGAATTGGATACTTATTATAGAAAAATCATAAAATAAACTTGTGGCTCATTTTACATACTATGTTTTAGGAATTATGAATAATTGTTTTATGTCACTGAAAACTAATTTCAAGTGAAATTTTGGGAATATCAATATTTAACATAAATTTAGACAGTCTAGTTCTTTCTAAAGTCTATTAATAAAATAGATTACCATGATAACAGAATATTGCTTTTAAAAATCTGATTTTCATACTAAAGGAAAAAATATTAATTTTTGTGTTTAGGTTCTGGAAATCATTAGTACTTGATATTTGACCTAGTTGGACCATACTGGTGTGTTGGCACTGAGGAGTTAGGTTATTTGCAGGGGTAAATAGAAGCCATGAAAGAAAAACTTAACCAGAATCCTACATGGAATAAAACAATTTTTCCAATGTTCTTAATTATTTACCTTTAGAAATAAAGTCTTCCAAAAATGACTTCTTATCCCCTAATTTGGTGTCAGGAAATGAAAGAAGGAGGATGGCATTGAACTCTAAATAAAAGTATTGAAACACGTGAATACTGCCTTTGATCAGGCACTTGGCAACTCAATAATTTAGAAAAGAGTATTCAAATATAAGAAAGATTCCAACTGTTACCTTTAGTTGGTAGAGGCATTTGCCTTTGAGTGTGTTCTTACAGGAGTGAGGCATTTATAGCTAATGACATTTTTCACGATGAAAGTTGGTGCCATTGAGTATTCTATGAATATATTATCTTAAAATTTAACTTTGTCAGTCTTAAATTTTTGAAGCCCTGTATGGTTCCCAATATATTAGTTCATGTGTTTTGATGTGTGTATTTTGACTGTTTGGACAGTCTCAATGAGAAATACTAGCTTTTCAACAACTTTAGTCAGTCATACCAGTACTTTCATTAGGGTCACTGAAATATTCTTTAGAGTGCATCCATGCAAACCTTGTTTCCATTGTAAATTAGAATTTTCTTTCACAAATGCATGTGTGTATATAGTCAGATTTTACAGACAGCCTTCTAAAAACCTAGATGCAACTTGGAAAATTATTTGTAGAAGGTATTTTTTTCCCTTTTCCAGGTAATTGAAAGGTATTTAAACTTGCTCTATGATCCTTGTACTTCAGAGTGACAGTTTCTTCAATTTGCAGTGGCACTGTTTGCCTTAGTTGTATTTAATATGGAGTAAAAGACTCAGACTGAACCCCTCCAGTAGTTAAAAGTTGTTAAACTTTATTTTCACACTATTTCTGAAGTACTATTTTGAACACTGGACTTTAAAACACCCTCCCTCAAGATCTTCATAATAAGTATTTCACATTTTAAAAAATGCTTAAATTTCAGTTGGTGGTAGCAGGACCACCACATAGAATTTGTGTGGGTTGTGTTATGCAGATGGGCACCCAATCAAGCAGAGAATGGTGAGGAGTAATTCAGCCTCCAGTACGCAGTAAGTACTGTGCCGTGGCAAATGACATTGTCCACATAGAGGCAGGAATACTTTTTCTTAATTTTTAGCAAGGCACATGGTTACCTTGTCAAGGTGCCTTTGGGATTGTGTTTACCTAAGCACTAACTGTGGTTTGGTTCCCAGATTTGTTCACCAAAGGACACTTAATCTTTAAAGGAGCAAGGCGTCTTAAGAACTAGGAAGCTTCAAAGATCCTCAGCAGGGCAGATAGAAAACTTGGTTTGTTTGATACAAAGTGACCGGCTCTGCCAAAAGGGACTAGACAAACAAATCCCAGCAAGCACATGGTAAGTTTTCCGTGATAAGAGCATTGAAGTGGTGTTAAAAAAAGATACCCTAATTAACTTTCAGCTGTGGGCAACAGATAGTGTAGCAAAGCTGGTGGGTCTTTTTCCAGGAGTAGCCACCAACAGGGGCAAGTGAAGACAATGTGGTTTTGTGTTTTAAAATGAATGTTTATTTTTCCAAGTAACAAGCAGTTGTAGCAAAGGGGTATTTTACGTGTCAATAGAATCTTTTAAATGGTTTTTGAAGCCAGTGACTTCTTTGCATATATAGGTTAGTATATTAATTTATGGAACCAGGTATAGATGTTATTAATTCTAACGTTATAGTTTATAGAGAACCTTGATGCATGTCAAGACAAAATCTACCTACTTTTAAAAGGAATAGGAAAAAAAAAAAAGAAAAAAAAAAAGGAATAGGAAACAAGCTGTTAGGTTTAACACTTTAACCTACAACCACTGAACTTGAATCCTTATTTCTGGAAATGTGAGATTATAGGTTATCTGATAAAAATTTAGTTTTTTTTTTTTAACACTTCGGTGCTAGCTTGGATGTGTAGTTAATACTATTCTGCTATCTAAGGAATATATTAAAATGTATTTAAATACTATCAATTTCTATAAATGCAGTTTGAGTAATGTGAGACCAAAGAAAGTTTTATGTTTCACTTTTCAATTAGGAATCATTCCAATGCTATATTTCATTAGTAGAGTGAAAAGGATGATAGGCCTCTCCCAAAGGAGATGGTAAGATTTTTTTTAAAAAAAATTTTAAGTAGGCCTCTATATCTGCATGGAGCCCAACGTGGGGCTTGAACTCACGACCCTGAGATGAAGACCTGAGCCAAGATCAAGAGTCAGAAGCTTAACTAACTGATCCACCCAGGTATGGCAGAGATATCTGGAAAGATTTTTAAACATAATGTGAACTAAACCCTCACTGGGCTAGCTAGATCTTAAATCCTGGGATTGCCAAAGATCTGAAAGAATGCTGGTTATGCAGTAGGTTACTTAAGAGATATTGAGGCCAAATTAAGTTAGATATCAGCCGCTATAGACTTGCTGATGTTGACGTCTTTGTTATGACCAATAATGTAATGCATTAGCCATATGCTGTGATTACATTATTTGTCATGAAGAGTGGGGCAGGAACTGGGGAGAAGGAATGGCGTAGTATAAAGACAACTAGATCAAATGAAAGCGCACTCTAGCCTTTTAGCTGCATTAGTTACTGGGAATGTTTAATGCTGTTACACAAAAAGTAATACAGCATCCATGTTTCCATGAATTCCAAACAAAAAGCCTTCTGCATAAAGAGGCAGTATTATGCCCACCTACATGACTATACAAAATTGTGATTTTGCCCAAGTCAGGTTAAAAAAGCAGAACTTAGACCCTTGCAAACAAGAGCCATTAACATTAATTTTGTAAGCAATATTAGAAGTAGCCTTAAAATACTATGCAAAAAACAAAAAAACAGGAAAAGTCTAGGAGGAGCCCTGGGCAATTAAAAATGCAAAAAGAATCTGACACAAAATGTGTTAAGCAAGAAAAACATACTCTAGTTTTGAACACGGAGACTAGTGTGTGACCAAAACAATAAAGATTTGAATAATAAGAACCAGGTTAAGACAGCCATATCTATTAAAGGATGTCACAATTCCTTTGTGAAGAAAGTAGTGGAAATTATCAAAGTCCCTGTAAGTTCATTTCACGTGGTTGTGCTTTAAATGTATAGCAAATGGCAATTTAGTTTGTTACTGTGCCCAGGGTGATCAGCTTGCCATCTGGTGCCTGGCTGGTCTTGGATTGTGCCATGTCAGCGTTGATCTCTTGTTTCTGGCAGGTTGAACATGTCTGACAACAGCAGAAACTTCAGCTTCAGTGAATAGGAGCTCATGCTGTCAAGCCTATACATGACTTTTTTCCTGCCACCATAATCCTTTTGCCTCATGTACCCATTGTGCCAGCGTTGGGGTAGCATTAACGTGTGATGTGAAGATTCTTGCACTTCATGCCCACCCCCATATGCCATCTGCCTCTACCCCTTGTTCTCAATCTTTAGACCTTTTTTTCCTAAGTCCCTTAACAGTCATGTCATTTCTCACTTCTCAGCAGTCCATATATATTCTCAACTTGGGCCAGTTTTCTTTCCATACAAAGGTGATGACAAGAGGTATACCACTTGAATCTCTGCCCATCAGGAAGATTCTCTTGTAACTGGCTTTCAGTGCCACCACTGAGTGGAGCTGTATGGGCAGCTACCATGTATTTTCAGCTTGCACCCACAGAAGCAACTAATCCCCTGATTAAATTAGGGTTTCTCCATCTGGTCCAAAGGATGGCTCACACCTGTAGATGTGACCTGAGGGAAAGGAACTGATGCGATAGCAGTGGATGACATGGGCAGCTGGGCTGCCTGCTCATTCCTTGAGCTCTCTGGTCTTGTTCTAGCTCAATCCTGGATGTGCCACTTCCATTTTACAATGGATTATTGGTGCACCTGCCCAATTTGATGACTTGATAGATCTAATGACAACCTCAGCTCATGACTGGCAGTTGTGACCACGTGATGGTTTTTGCCCCACAGACAGGCACTTCGTCTCTCCTATGTCATCATCTACAACAAACTATTTTCATTTTTCCAAAAGTACATCATTCTCCACTGAAGATGGCACAGCTTTAAGCCCCCAGGGAAAGTTGTCATTTCCCTATTGGGGCTTTCCATAAACTCCAGTTTTCCTACCACTGGGGCCTCTCAAACCTTTGAACCTGCCTGGTTATATGACTGCAGAGCTATTTTTTGCTTACAGCCGGCAGCCTTTCATGCCCTTGGGTGGAAGTAGTACTCCCATTTGGAATAGACTCCCTCCAGAATCTGAAGAGACTTTCCAAGCATTATGTTTCCTTCGTGTTTGGGAAGTTCAGGATGCAATAATTTGTCTTTTACTTTGGATGGGATCCTCTGGCATGCCCCTGACCACTGGAACTCTAAAAATGTTACTGATGTGACAGGTCCCTGAATCTTATTAGGGTACATGTCTCACGCCCTGGAGGACATGTGCCTTACCAAAGTTTCAGTCTGTTAGCAACTTCTTAATCATACGGTCTGATAAATATGATATCATCAATATAATGGATTAATGTGATGTTCTCAATGGCATCCTCTTCAAATTTTAACGGAGGAGAAGTAAAATGTATACTGTAATCTTTTCCCTGTGAATGCAATCTGTCCCTGATTTTTTTCTGACCGGGATGGAAAATTATCCATCTGCCCAAACAGTGGCTGCATATCATGTACCTGAGGCTATGTTCATTCGCAATGAAAAGGATATCACATCTGGCACTGCATCTGCAGTTGAGGCTACTACTTGGTGCAGTTTGTGGCTATCTACTGTTACTTTTTTTTTTAATTTTATTTTATTATGTTAGTCACCACACAATACATCATTAGTTTTTGATGTAATGATCCACGATTCATTGTTTTGTTTTGTTTTAAATATTTTATTTATTTGACAGAGAGAGACACAGCGAGAGAGGGAACACAAGCAGGGGGAGTGGGAGAGGGAGAAGCAGGCTTCCCGCTGAGCAGGGAGCCAGACGCGGGGCTCAATCCCAGGACCCTGGGATCATGACCTGAGCCGAAGGCAGACGCTTAACGACTGAGCCACCCAGGCACCCCGCACGATTCATTGTTTTTGTATAACACCCAGTGCTCCATGCAGTACGTGCCCTCCTTAATACCCATCACCGGGCTAACCCATTCCCCCCATCTACTGTTACTCTTTATAACCCAGGTGAATAGGATGGGAATCAACCATCTTTAGATATTTAACAGAGGCATCAATTTCCTCCATCACCACTACCACCAGCATCGCCCTAGATTAAGACACTGTTTTTGATTTATTCTTTGGCTGAGAGATAGAGGCAGTTTCAGTTTTTCACTTGGTCTTTTCTTCTTTTCAATTTTTTTTTTTTTTGGTCTTGTCCACTATAATTCTTACCCCATAGGTCTGAAATACAATGTGGGTGATTTACTGAAGTACTAAGTATTTTCTAATAAAACATTCAGAGGCTAAGCAAATGACATTATTGACCCACTATGAGCCAAAGCTTGGCCAGGACTCCATTTATTACCTGGCTCCCACATGTCCCCACTATACTAGGTGCTTTGGGTCCCAGGTATCACTGTCAGTCCAGACCCTGCATCCAACAGTTATTTGGGTATTCTTACCCCTTTCTCCAGTGCAGTTACCCAGGTAAGTGGAGATAATTCCCTTTGGGGAAGAGCTAAGGGGATAGTTACCATGTGTACGTGACATGTGATGCAGGGTCCTTCTCCTGGGGACATGACCTTTTCTTCAGTTGGTGGTTTCTGGGTTGAAAAACTGACTCAAATCTGGAAATAGAAGTCATGATTCTTGATTGGAGCAACTTCCCACAGCCTCCTGAGGCTGATTTATTTTAATGGTACATGTTGAGAAATTACCTTGTTATTTTCTATCCATTTTGCTCCTAAAGGAACCATGTTCTGTTAACCAACTCCACGACTCTTGACATCAACTCCTTGGCATTAGTCTTGGCAATCACTTTTTTGATTTGACGCTAAAAACAAAGGCAACAAAAATAAAAATAAATTAGTGATGCTATATCAAACTAAAAAGCTTCTGCACAGCAAAGGAAACCATCAACAAAATGAAAAGACAACCTACTGAATGGGAGGAAATATTTGCAAATCATATTTCTGGTAAGGGGTTAATATCCAAAATATATAACTAACTCACACAAATCAATAGCAAAACTAGCAATCTGATTAGAAAATAGGCAGAGGAACTGAATAAAAACTTTTCCAAAGAACACATGCAATTTTTTTAGCTCTATAAATAAAATTTCAATACTGTACAGCAGAAACTGGATATGCTCATTCTCACATTAAAACAAAAGTTTTCCTAATATTACAACTTATTTGTACTTGCATACTGTAGAACTAAAGTGTCAGTGTGGCTATTTTATAGTGCTTTCTAATAAAATGTACAAAACCAACAGAAATACCACGAATACCATTCAAGGACCTCACAACCCTGAGATCATGAGTGGAGCCGAAACCAAGAGTGCACCACTTAACCGACTGGGCCACCCGGGTGCCTCCAGACCCTTGGGTTTTAATTCTCTTTTACTGTAGCTTACTATGAAATCTCTTGCATCAAGGTGTAAAGTGTACCACTGAAATCTTTTAGCCCCTATTCAGGCTATAATCACATGTCATATATAAAATTCTTGAGTGTCTTATTTATTTGAAAATCTGGGGAAATTTTTTTTGAAATGACAGTAAGATCAATGAGATGTGGTTACTTAAATATGATAGAATGTTCTTTCAAGGGAGAAGAGTCCCTCTCTACTGTTTGCTTGTAAAACCATGTCTAAGTTGTATTTAATACTGAATACCACACTCTAGCTGGGACACTGACATACTGGAGTGTGTTTTCAAATCATCATGATGGAAACCTGAAACCATGTCACAAGAGGCAGGGGTAAAAAAAAATTTTTTTTCCAGTCTACTCTATAACTAGCCATGGAACCTTAAGAAAAGTCCTTTAAATTCTCTAAGCCACTTGTGTCCAACAGAACTGTCTGCAATGATGGAAATGTTCTATATTTTTGCTCTACAATACAGTAGCTGCTAGTCATAGGCAGTACAGAAATGTGTTTAGTGTGACTGAGGAACTGAATGTTACATTTTAGTTTTCTTTAAAAGATTTTATTTATTTATTTGACAGAGAGAGACATAGCGAGAGAGGGAACACAAGCAGGGGGAGTGGGAGAGGGAGAAGCAGGCTTCCCGCGGAGCAGGGAGCCCCATGTGGGACTCGATCCCAGGACCCTGGGATCATGACCTGAGCCGAAGGCAGTCGCTTAACCGACTGAGCCACCCAGGCACCCTAATTTTAGTTACTTTTAATTAATTTAAATTTAAATAGCTACATGTAGCTAGTGGTTACAGTACTTGGAAGGTGCAGCTCTAAGCCTGAATTTCCTCCTCTCTGAAATGGGAATAATAATACTTACCAAATTGCTGATCCAAAGTTCAAACGGCATTATGTGACCTCAGAAAAAACTGTATCATGCTACATAAGTGTTAATTATGGTGATAATTAATAATAATTGTATTACTGTCTTATCCTCAAGAGTTTCTAACATTTGGAATTAGAGAAAAATGGAATTAGCAGCCTGAGAAGGTCGAGTTCCTCAAGCCTGGTTTTCACAAACAGGTTTGAGACAGGCAGAGATCAGAGAAAGGACAAAACATCCTGGACACTTGGGCTAAATCCAAGACATCCTTCCAGTGTCTGCGTTGACCGCCTGGTTGAGTTAATGATCCTCCTCTAAGCATTACCAGGGCACTTTCACACTGTAATGTAAAAAACGGTGTTTTTACTCTATCTGAGATCACGTGCCTCTTACACTCGTGCCGTTCATGGTTGTGTCCCCCTGCTTAGTCAGCCACCGGGCACACAGCAGGTCCTCAATCAGTATTTGATGCATGATTAACTTACCACGTACTCTTGAGGGTGTAATTCCTTGACAATAATTTAAGTAACTACTGAATCTGTGGAAAACATTATTACGGTTCTTTGCGGACGCACAGAGTGAAGGAATACTGGCTCTCGCAGCGGCACAGTTGGGCTATTTCGGTGCCCAGGAGGCCTACCAGCGATGACCTCTCTTCTGCCCTTTTCCCCCTTCCTGTCTTCCGTGGTCACGAGGTCGCGACAGTCTGCACCTTCGTGGAGACGAGCGGGATGCGGAGCGAGAACTACATTTCCCAGCTGACTCTCCGGCGCGCGCCCCTGTCCGCGCGCGGGGGGCGAGTGCACCAGGCGCTCGCTCCCTGCCGAGCGCTCGTCGCCCGCCGGAGCCTTTGCCATGGGATGAGGTGGGAGGCGCTAGAAACCACTTAGCTACAGCCAACCGCCCAATGCAGCACTCGCTCGCTCCCCCCGCCAGCGGAAGCGCCCGCGGAGCACAATGCAGCACTGAGGCAGCGCCGCGGCGGAGGCTGCAGCGCCACGGCCGCCGCAGCACCGGTCGGGGCTGGGAGGGGGCGGCCGAGGCAAGCCCGGGGGTGCGGGCCGAGGGAAGCGGACCCGGAGGCCCGGGCATGAGGAGCTGAGCGTCTCGAACGAGGCGGGCTGACGGCAGCACCATGCAGGCGGCGGCGGCTGCGTCGGTGCCCTTCTTGCTGCTCTGCGCCCTGGGGACCTGCCCCCCGGCACGCTGCGGGCGGGCAGGTAAGTTCGCCACCCTCTGTGGCTTCGGGACGTACCATTTTCCGGGAGTCTTTGCAGCCCTCAAGCGCACTGGAAACGGGCATCCCCCTTTCCCGAGTGCGCGGGGAGATTTTTTATTTAGAAGGGTGGTGAGAAGTGAAGCAAAAATACATGTGTGGGGGCGCGCGGATGCATTAGAAGCCTTCGGTCAAATGCCTGTTTTTCCTCTTCTGAAGAGGAGGAATGCGGAGGATCGGAAAGGGGTGCTGTGCTTCTGGGCCCCGATCCTGGATGATCTCAGAGGAGCTGGTCCAGGGCTCTCCGGCTGGTGTCTCTGCGTCCTTCTCAGATAGGGACCGGGAGGGAGGGGGCGGCGGGATTTTCATAGAGGAGACGTCGGACCGCAGAAGGCACGAGTATGGGTCAGGGTCATTATTTTCTCCTTTTCTCCCCACTCCCTCCTTACCCTTTTCCTGCCTGGAGGAGACGCCTCGTTGACGGAGCTGGAGAGGAGGAACGAAAATCGCTTCCTGGAGCGCCAGAGCATCGTGCCACTCCGGCTCCTCTACAGCTCGGGCGGCGAAGACGAAACTGGACACGACGCGCTCGACACGCGGGTGCGGGGCCACCCCGGCGGCGGGCAGGTGAGAGGCGGGGTCCGGGGGCTGGGCCTGGGCGCGGCCTGGCGCACCCTACCCCGCGTTTGCTCTCCGTCGCCCTGGAGATGCAGTGTCTTTGGTGAAATGAGCGCAGTCCTAATGCGAGTCATGCATGGCGCTCTCTGTGCAAAAAAGAAGGGAGCGGGGCGAGGGTTGGGGGGAGGGACAGACCCCCCCCCCAAAGAAGCACAGGCCGGAGCTTTGCTAGAGAGGAGTTTGTGCGGGATGTCTTCGGCAGTGCGGCATCCTGAGCGAAGGGCTGGAGCCCCTCTCACCTCTGTCAGGTGCCATGCATAGCAAGCAGGGATTTAATATTGGCAGGATTTGCATCATCATCATTGTGGTGCTTGTTTTAATCCTCAAAAAGACTTTATACGTGATTTAAACCAAGGTTGGTACTGTAGAAAAAATGAAAAGACAAGCCTAGACATCCCTAACTAAACTCAAACTGTAAAAATAAGCTCAACTGCAGTGTTCTCAGCTCACTCAATTTGTGGACACCAGAGATGTACCCATTCACCTCTACCTTTCAGAAAAGGCGTCTCCTCCCCCATTTCTTCGTTGGTAGCAGTCCTTTAGTGTAATTTGAGCCGTGTTGTTTATTGGGCATTTATAAACTATGTTTAAAAACACCTGAGTTTGCCTTTTACCCATATTTAGATCAATAACACACATCCACAGCTAATGACTGAAAATTATTTTGAACTTATTAATTTAGGTAATTATTTTGGGGCTCTGAAACAGTTTTTGTGTTTATGTACATCAGCCTGGCAAACAGTTTATTCATCTGTATTACGTATTAAGGTAGAACTTGTTCATGTGGTTGAAAATGTTGTAAACTTCACTGACCTAAAGGCAGGCTGAACATTTTCACATGTGCAGATATATTTATTAATACTTTAAGATGGGGACGCCTGGGTGGCTCAGTCGTTAAGCGTCTGCCTTTGGCTCAGGTCATGATCCCAGGGTCCTGGGATCGAGTCCCACATCGGGCTCCCTGCTCCGCGGGAAGCCTGCTTCTCCTTCTCCTACTCCCCCTGCTTGTGTTCCTGCTCTCGTTATCTCTCTCTCTGTCAAATAAATAAATAAAATCTTAAAAAAAAAAAAATACTGGGCGCCTGGGTGGCTCAGTTGGTTAAGCAACTGCCTTCGGCTCAGGTCATGATCCTGGAGTCCCGGGATCGAGTCCCACGTCGGGCTCCCTGCTCAGCAGGGAGTCTGCTTCTCCCTCTGACCCTCCTCCCTCTCATGCTCTCTCTCATTCTCTCTCTCGCAAAAAAAAAAAAAAAAAATACTTTAAGATGTACGTTGATGCTGTAAAAGTCATAGTATTTGATCTATATGTGTAAAATATGTAAAAATAGAAAAATGCCATTTAAATCTGTATTTGTAGCCAAAGGTTTAGCTCTGTTGAAATTTTTGTGTAGGAAATTAATTTAAAGGGCTACAGTAATATCCATCAAAGTTTGATTATTGTAGTAGAAAATCTGATGTGCCAAGCTTTAACGAAGGATCCCATTATTTGAATTAACTTTTGATAAATACCTATTTTCCTCTTTCATTCTGACTTGTTTTCATAATAAAACTGAAGAATTAGAAGTAGGGGACACTCTTCTTTTTTAGTAAATGAAAGTTATTTCTGTGGAGGAACATTCTCACACACTTTTACAACTTTTGATTATGAAAAATTTCAAATACACACAAAATAGAATATTATAATGAACCTCCAGCTTCAACAATTAGCAACTCATAGCCAATTTTGTTTCATCTATCTCCTACCTATTTTCTTCCCTCCTATTATTTTGAAGCAAGTATATAATTTCATTCATAAAAAATTCACTCTGCACTTCTAAAAGGCGTCTTTTAAAAATGTAACCATGATATTATACCTAACATATAAATATAAATTAAGTATATAAATATGTTAAATATATGTAAGTATATTTGATGAATATATATAAATGTAGTATATATATATTTAAATTTGTTTGTTTGATTCAGGATCCAAATAGTGTCTATAGACTGCAATTATTTTATTTTTTTGAGTCTCTAATGCATAGTTTCCTCCTCTCCATTTCCTTGATTTTTTCTTTGCAATTTATTCATCAAAGACAGGGGGTCTTTCATCCTGTAGTTTACAGTCTGAATTTTTGC
Source organism: Leptonychotes weddellii (assembly GCF_054177405.1). Classification (NCBI taxonomy): domain Eukaryota; kingdom Metazoa; phylum Chordata; class Mammalia; order Carnivora; family Phocidae; genus Leptonychotes; species Leptonychotes weddellii. The sequence goes on along the minus strand of NC_138380.1, from coordinate 68,273,895 downwards.
TGATAGAGCCGGTGCTTTAAAACAAATCACGAAGACTTTCTCAGAGGGGAAGGGCAACAGAAGGAAATAGAAATGCGGAAAAAGAAAACTGCAGAATTGAACCTGGAAGCTCCAAGTCTCTGCCTCGTGCTGGTCGTGTCTTCAGGTACCCCCTGCCCTTCACTGTGTTGGTGAAAGACCACCACCTTTGGAAAACAGGCCAGTCTTCCTTCTTTTCTCTCCATTTATGGAGCAGGACTTCGGCAGTTTTTGGATCATAGGCCTTTCCACTTGGGGCAGAAGATACCTTGGACCTATGCAGTTTCTACTTCTTACAATAATAAACCTCACAGTTGAGAAGAATGACTGGCTTTTGGTGGGGTATGGATGAACTGGTAGGATTTAGGTTGAACAGCATGAATAGATTATTCACATCAGGATTAAAAGTGAAATGCTGTCTTACCATTAATTATTTTTAAATATCTTTTTTTTTTTTAGAGAGAGACAGTGCGCTTGCATGCTGCAAGTGGTGGGGAGGTGCACAGGGAGAGGGAGACAGACTCTTAAGCAGGCTCCATGCCCCAGGGCAGAGCCCTATGCAGGCTCGATCTCACAACTCTGAGATCATGACCTGAACTGAAATCAGGACTTGGATGCTTGTCTCAATGGTTTTCAGAGTAACCAAATGGATCTGGTTGATTAGGGAAAGCTCTTCTTCACTAAGGAGTGGCAGCTGATAAACGTAGGAGAAATGATAACATTAGAAAAATCATCATTTTGTGATTTCTAACAAATGTTAATTCAGGCAAAGGCTGTCAGATGGAACTGGCCATGCAGTGAATGGCTGAGGGGAAACCGCACATCTGTGTGGTATTAAAGGAACTCCACACCGAATACTTTTTGGTCACAGGGGCATCACATCACTGTCTAGCAGCCAGTTCGGGCAGCCGTTACGAGACCCAGAGGACAGTCTGAGTTTCAGTGATGGTAAAACCATATGGCATGTGCCTGCTGAAGAAAAGCCATGTGAAACATACAGTGGTACCCAAAATGTATTCTAGACAAAGTTTATCAACATAAATCGATCAAGCTCTTAGATGTACCTCCTGATTTCTAGGAAATACAGGGGACAGAGGAGCAGGCTGAGTGACAGCATGAGGAAGTGATCAGACAAACATCGAGCAGGAAAATTAACAGGTGAAGAAAAGGACTGTTTTAGATTGAAAACACCTGAGGGATATACAAGCTGGATAAAATGCAGCCTCCAGACCTAAAACGTGATTTGGATAAACTAGCTTTGGGAAAATAGTTGTGGGACAATTAGGGTAATTTCAGTATGATTGAGGTATTAGAGGCTGTGGAAACTTACTGACAGGGAAAGAGAAAGATGTGAAAAGAAAACAAACTATTTACAACATTATGATCTTGTTTTAGTAAAAAAAAATATATATGTATATGAAAATATGGAAATACATGTAATAAAAGACTAACAGAACATAAAAAAAAATAGACGGATGCTTAACCCACTGAGCCACTCAGGCGCTCCTCATCAAAATAATTATTGTGAGCAGTTATCTCAGTGCCTGGCACGTAGTAAGGTAACCTCGGTACATCTGGTTGGATGTCTGGATCACCTGGGAGGCTGTTGCAGTTTACCATGCTCTTTAAACTAGAAATTGCTGACTGCTAGGTCTTGAATCTGCCAATTACAGTTGTAAAGACTTAGTTGCCATATGCCAAATTTTCCTGCAATTAGGAAACTAAGGAGTGTTCCTGCATTTTTGCATTTTTGGTTTCACTGAGAGTTGTCATTGGACCTAAAAACTCAAGTTGATTATATATGTATTACTTAATGTTTCAGAAAGCTCACAAGAACTGTGACAGTATAAAACACCTTAATTTTACTCTTAATGTGTCCTTGTTTCAGTTTTCAATCACTAAATGGAAAAGAATGCTCATACTTTTGGAAGAAATTTTTCTTATGATTTTGGGGAAATACTGACAATTTGGGGTGAAATAATAATTCTGTTGATAATAATCCATGTTATAAAAGATTTCTTTACTACATGGCCAGTTACTTGAATGCATACTTTATTTTTATCCTAAGTGGGATGATCAGCCCCTAATGAAAAGTTATTTTGCCATAAAGTTCTAGAAATGATAGTCAAAGAAATCGTATTTGATTATGCGTAACCTTGCTATCCTCAAGATTGTCTACCTATTCTGAAGTAATTTCAGTCTTGTAAAATAGCACTCAGAACTAGAGTAAATTATCCAGAGTCTTTCTTTCTTCTGACTTGAAGTTATTTGTGCTGAAGGAATTGTGTGTTTGCAGATCAATGGATAAAACATTTTTAACTGGGCATCCATATGAGCAAGATAGTACCTACTGAGCCTTATTGATAGTTTGATACTGATAATCACTTAATTGCTATTTTTAAGAAAAAGCACCTTAATGGCTACTTTTTTTTCTTTCTTTCTTTTTTCTTTTTTTTGCTAGCCAAGCATGACAGATTTACTGTAGCATCAGATAGGTTATTTGGTGGTTTATTTTGTTGTGTGTTCACCTCATAGATTTTCGATTACTTGTTTTTCACCCATTGATTATATTTCTCTGCAAATAGCAGAATCTCTTTTTGTCAGAAGTCTTTGCTGTCATTGAATAGATGGGCTACTTATTTCTCTGTCTCTTTCCCTGGATCGTGTTGTAGCTTCTCAAGTGGTCAGGTACCAAAAACATAGATCTGTAATTTATCATAGTTTTGATAATCAGTAATACAAGCTGGTAGCAAGATGGCAAGCGGTAATGTGCTCCATTTTTGTGACTATATTTATACATATGCCTAAGCCTGGATGAGCTGTACTTAAAATTGTGCTGTTTCACTTGGGAGCACTGAGTCAGCTTCACGGTGAATTGTCTGCAGTACCGCTTTGCTTCTCTGGTAGAAAAGGGCTCCTAGGAATTAATAGCTTTAGAAGTATTTTGCAAGGATAGCACAAACAATTTTTTTTTCTTAATGTGCATTTGTTAAACCTAAGTAACTCAATATTGATAAAGTTTTGCCACCCATCAAAACTTTGTTCTTCTGCTAGAAATAGGAAGGGGACATTTTCCAGCATATTTTTATTCTCCTATCAACATGCTTCTCTTACAATTAAATAGTTAAAAGAAAATTATATTCAGGATTGTGGAAATTTTCTTTAGGTCTTGGTTTTACTCTGTGAGATCCCAATTTGTATATATATTTTTTGGGCATCTTTGGAGTTCTGCTTAATGATCTCACTGTGTATGAAAAGAACCCATCTTTCGTCACTTCTTCACAGCTATACCTGGAAAACTATGAATGACTCTAAGAGCTTATGGGTTGATAAAAATCGTTCTTACTTTTATTTGCTTTCTCAAATTTCAAATGCCAAGTGTTCTATCATTTTTAATGACAGGACCCTTCCTAAAAGTACATGGAGGGAAGCCTGCTTTCTTGTCATGGCTCAGTGAGAGCAGGAATCTGTAAGGTCACTGGTACTCAGTCGCTCCAGTGGGGCTCAGATCAGGCCACATTTATCATTAAGTTTCATGAATAAGCTTCAAAGGGAAAAAGAATGCTAATTAAAGGAAGGGGAAGAGCAGAAGAGGAAGGGACATAAGGAGTGTGGTGAGAAGGAGGAAGGAAACAAAACAGGAAAGAGAGAAGTGCTTATAGTAGTGTTAGCATGTATGTGATAGTATACACTAAAATACTTAATGTACAGTAACTTCTGTGGTTACTTTGTATGTGCCCAACAGTTTTCTTGGTACTTGGTACACATTAACTCCCTGCAGTCCCACAAGAATCATATGACAGGAAATACCAGCTGTAAAACCACAAAACTGGTAGGTAGTTGAGAAAGGATTGGAACCCTGGCACTTTAACTCCACGGCACCGCCTGGGCTTAAACTCTATGCTTAACTGGCCTTATGGTAGCAGGCCAGGAACATTTCTCCAGGTGTCATTCATGGCAGTGAGGTCAAAGATTTCTTCCATTTGTCCCACTGGAACTACATATTTCTTGCAGCTTGCAGAACTCAGGAGGAATTAATCATATCTACTAACTTGAGAATGAGAATGGACTACATAAAGATATTTAACATTTATTTATTTATTTATTTTTTAAAGATTTTATTTATTTATTTGACAGAGAGAGACACAGCGAGAGAGGGAACAAAGCGGGGGCAGCGGGAAAGGGAGAAGCAGGCTTCCCGCTGAGCAGGGAGCCCGATGCGGGGCTCGATCCCAGGACTCTGGGATCATGACCTGAGCCGAAGGCAGACGCTTAACGACTGAGCCACCCAGGTGCCCCAAGATATTTAACATTTAAAATGTGAAAAACACATATTGAAGGGCCTGGGTTCTGTTTTGGAATTGGATGTGTATACTTACTGTTATAATCTTTCTTTGTAAATTGAAGATTTTAATATTCAACAGCCAGTACCAAAATTATGTGTACTCAAAGTTTCATAAACCAGAAACATTAAATGCTAAATGCGGATCCATACACCTTTCTTCAAAAGAAAAAGATACAGAATATCTTTTGTGGCTTCCTAGAGCAAGTAGCTCTGGAGTCCCAAATGTCAAAGCCTTAGGATGAAAGAGATACATAATCAGTAATAACCAAAATGATAGCTTCTGTGAACATCTAGTTGGATGTGTTTACTTTTGGTAATAAAAGCCCTTGAAAGCAAATATTGAGAAAAAGAATTGAAAAATAAGAGTTAGTATTTGTTGAATAGTTACCATGTACCTGGTGCTGTGCTGAGTGATTTACATGCATAATCTCTCATTTTGAGGTAGCTGCTATATCCATTTTATAATTGAGGCTACTGAGGCTTAAGGAAGCTAATTAATCTGCCCAAGGTCATACAACCAGTAAGCAGTAGAGTTGGGAAAAGAATTCTCAAAGAGAATGTTAGAGATCCACATAAAATAATCCTTTTGTAATAAATGTTACTTATTTAACATTTAACATTTAACACTTAACCCATTCATCTCTGTTGGAATCAACCTGACATTTCTTTGAGAAACTCTTGGTCCTGCTCAGGTTGCTAACTTCATTCAGGAGTGAATTGATATCATGTTTAGCACTTGTTTTATGTTTTCATTTCTAGAAATGGTTATAATTTCTATTTTTACCTCAGTTATTCTTTTAACTACATAGAAATATTTGAATCTACATCTAAATGGCAGCAGAGAGTATCTGTACTCTGAGTGCTTGTTGGAGTTTTATCTGCGAGAAACTCACAAGAAACTTTGTGGGGGAAAAAAGAAACAATTTATGGGGAATTATCATCTGTTCCTCCATAGAGTACTGGCCTTACCTACTGAGATTCTGGGGTGGGGGTATTTTTTAAAAATCTCCCCAGTAGATTTCCAATTTATATGTAGGGTTGAGGAGCTCTGTGTAGCCTTAAGATTTAAGAGATTTTTTTTTTTTTAATGGCTTACATCTTTCTCTGGATTTAAGTTAGTCACTAGAGTTTTATATCTGAACTGATACCAGTTTTCTCATTTGCATCCCTGACCTCTTCAATAATTCACCAGACTTTTTCTAAAGGGTATTTTGAAGGACATTGTAAGAAATATTCCTGAGAAACCAGTTACAGTATTAATTGAAGTCTTGGAGAACATTATGGGTGGTGCCTTATCAGGACCAAGAGGAGAGATTTGTCATGTAATTTTTTCCTTCCTTGAGTTGGATGCCAGAAGTTTAGAGGCAAATTGTGCCCTCCTCCAAAGCCAAAGTCACAACATGAGTTTTCCTAGCAGCTTCATCCTAGCTCATCAGCGTATTCCTCATCATCCCCATTTCAGCTCAAGTGTCATCTGAAATACCTCTTGATTTGTGTTAATTTATCAATATGAAAAGTCATACCTGTACACATTTTCATTATGCATGCTATCCTTGGATTAAAATAAATACTCAGGCATGGAAAAAGTAATCTCAGGTTTCCTCCATCTACTTTTCTGAAGTATTCCCACCCCCCACCCCCCATCACAGCATGTTATGCTGTTGTCTTCCTAGCACTTGCCATCCTTTTTTTTTTTTTTTTAAGATTTTATTTATTTATTTGGAGAGGTGGGGGGTACAAGTGAGTGTGAGCGGGAAGGGGCAGAGGGGGAGGGAGAAAGAATCTGAAGCAGACTCAGCACTGAGCAAGGAGCCCCACGCTGGCTGATCCCATGACCATGAGATCATGATCTGAGCCGAAATCAAGAGTCGGACAGTCGCTCAATTGACTGAACCCCCTTGATGATATTCTCTTTAATGTTTGACTTATTGTCTTTCTTCCAATGTGTCATCACTAGAATATAAAACTATCAGACTAGTGTATGAGAAAAGTGATCTGGTCTGTTTGTTCACCACACATCTCCACCCTGGCACAGAGTACGTACTTAATAAATATTTCTTGAAGTGATAAATTTTCCTTTCTCCCCAGTTTCCTCATCTGCTTAAAATTTATATTTGAACTTGTAAGTGTCCATATAAACATCCCGAAGTCCTCTTTGGAACTGGGTTAAAAGGATGAATACATGCATAAATTTTAGTCTTCAAATATTGAGTTTATAGTCCCTTTTGATAATTATAATTATTTCACACATAAAAAAGTTCAGTGTGCTGTATTTTTATTTTTTACTTATTTTTTAATGTGCTGTATTTTAAAAAATATAAATACTTCATATATGAAACAATTATTGTAGACTTCTAGTGGTCCTGTATTTCTGATTTCATCATTTGATTTGCTTTTAAGATCAAAATCTGTTTTGTTTTTCCTAGAACAGACTATTATATGTAATTTGATTTAGAAAATAAAAAAGTGCCATAGCACGACCCAGAAATATCAGCAGTTATCACTGGGAAGGGAAGAAATAAACAACTTAATCCACCCCCTGACCCCCACCCTCGGCAGTCTGTCTGTTTATATTGAAGAAATTTTTCAGAATCATATGCGTGTATCAGCAAGGGTAAATCAACATTTTTCTCCTTTTTAAAAATCAATTTTGTACCAGGGGATTTTAGCACTAAGCAGTAGTTGCCCTTTTGCTGCTTTTTTTTTTTTTTTGGTCCCAACTCAAGAACATTAGATAACCGTTTGAAGATGAGAAATCAATGAGGCTTTCCTGAAGATGGGCCTCAAGAGCTCACATTTTGCAAGTGGCTTTAAAAGTTTCTACCTGAGGCAGGAGAACTCCTGGTTGGCAGTCTTCTTAGACCACTTATTCTACTTGGCCCTGACACACGTCTGTAGCCTTTACCTCTAATTGGTCAATTGCTGTTCTTATTTTTATTTTTTTTTTCAGGTTGCCTTTTAAATAGGTTGGGTTGGGAGAAATTGCCTTCATTTCCCACTAGTGAGGTCAGGAGGCTGGAGTCAGGCTGGTCCATGCAGTTTGGTACTCCTGGTCACAGCTTAAGCTTTTCTTTAAGTGGTTTCTCTTTGAGCTAGATAGTGAGATGCTACACATGCAGCCGGCACTTCACAAAACCGGGTTCTGTAGGCGCCTCTTAGGAAGATTTTTATTGACTTTGATAGAAACTTCAACATCCCTGAAGGTGGTGGAATTTTTCAGGGCCCCAAAACTCTTGTCCCACTTTATGACTTAGCATGATGTTCCTATAGTTCTTAATGATATTGCCTAGACAAGGGTCTCATGATTAATGAAGGGAGAGTGAATGCTATTAATTTATAGCTTAACCATTTCATGTGAAATCTACTTGAGGTTATTGATTAATGAGTTGTTTAGGACATTTCCTGAATGTTCTGGCTATGAAATCATGAAGTTTGCAGTTTTTCTAGGGTGATGGGGTAAAAATTATTTTAATTCAATTGTATGGAAAAACAAGGAGTGAAGGCATGCATCCTCATCTTCATTTTCATTTCTTCCCAGCATTGACCCAGAGCTTTGTACATAGCAAGTGCTCAACAAGCAAATGTTGACTCGGTGAAGTCATTGATGCCATGACTTTTACAGAACCCTTTTCCATTCTCATGTCCCCAGACCCCTGTTGCGAGGTCAGGATTTCCCTGGTCAATTCTTTTCTCTTCATCTCTCAGTACAGGTTCTATCCCTTTCCTGTTACCTCTTTCCATTTGTTGTTTTCCCATGAGCATGGTCTTGCTTTGTTCACTTTCCCTATGACCCTTGGTTTATTTTGTCATATTTTTCCCCCACTCTATTTCTGTCAAGTTCCTTTTTTTCTCTCAGTAGCTAAAGAAAAAAACAAGTCTCTGAAAGGTTATTTACGTTCAGTGTTGGAAACCATCCTTGGTGCACATTGCTGGACTTAATTATTTTGCCATTTGGAAAATGTGTTCGAGTTCAACAAGCTTTCCCATTTTACTACTTACCTTTAAACGTGTTTTTTTTTGTTGTTGTTTTGTTTTTTTGTTGTGATTTTTCTTTTTTCTGTTTGTTTCTTTTGTTTCCCTTTAGTTGTCCCTCATTCCTTCTCTTCTTTGGATGTGGAGTGAGGCGTCCCTTCCATTCTTTACTGCTGGACTGATTGCCTTCCTAAAATCATTCTTTTTGTTCTCATTGCTCGTCATTCCCTGGATTTAAACTTTGAGTTATGTGCTCAGTCCACCCTCTGCCCTTGCTGAGCATGACCCTTCTCACACTCTTCTTGAGTGATCCAGGACTATATTGCCAGGATTCAGACTCAGTATTAAGAAATGATGGGGCACTTTTACAGGTATAGTAAGAGTAAAACTTGCCTCAGAGGCTTGCCATAAAATTATTTCTGGGTACATGTGTGTTGGTGCGGGAGGGATTAGAGCAACTGACAATTGGGTGTGTTAATAGAAGGTATCCCCATGAGAGAGACTGTGTAACCTTGGGCTGCGACTTTGTCATTCAAATTCATTGTTGTTTGTTCACTGCTTAGTGATCTTGCCACTGCTTAGTGATCAAGTATGCATCAGTGCTGTGCCTGATGCATACTTGATGCTCAGCAAATATTTATGGTCTGCCTTTGTTTCAAATTTCTGTCTCAAAGATGAAAAAAAGTCCTGTGACCATTCATGTTACTGATTTTATGTACTTGAAAAATTTTTTTTAATTTTAATTTTTTATCTTTTTTTAAGATTTATTATTTTTAAAATACATTTTTATTTATTTATTTGACAGAGAGAGCGAGAGAGCACAAGCAGGGGAAGCAGCAGAGGGAGAGGGAGAAGCAGGCTCCCTCTTGAGCAGGGAGCCTGATGTGGGGCTCAATCCCAGGACCCTGGGATCATGACCTGAGCCGAAGGCAGACACTTAACCGACTGAGCCACCTAGGCACCCCTGTACTTTTTTTTTTTTTTTTTTAAGGATTTTATTTATTTATCTATTTGAGAAAGAGAGCAGGGTGGAGGGGAGGAGCAGAGGGAGAGGGACAAGCAAACTCTGTGCTGAGTGCAGACAGAGCCCAACACGGGGCTCAGTCCCACCAGCCCAAGATCATGACCTGAGCCAAAATCAAGAGTCAGACTCTCAACTGACTGAGCCACCCAGGTGCTCCTAATTTTATGTACTTTTGATGTATTTCCAACAATTACAGTATTTCTTTCTTCCAGATTATTAAAATGTTTTGTTGGGACAGCATGGGCTTCCTTCCACATCTTTGCCTTCTCTGTGACCTCTTCCTCCCCCATCTCTTCTTGTTAACCCAACAGAGACACCCTGTATATAGTATGCCCACCTTCTGTGAGGATCCCATCACTGTGAGCATCTGAACTAAAATAGCTGTCCCTCTTGCTTCAGGTTTGAGGCAGGGTTTATTAGGAAAGGCAGGGCCGTGATGATGAGGAGGGAGAACACCAGAGATAGCAGTGGGAACTTGGACACTGGTTGGCATACAGACATCCCACCACCTAAGGCCACCTTGCAGTCCCTCTGCCACTTTAATCACTGTGACAAAATCACTCATGTCAGTTTATAGCCTCATCTCTCGCAATAAAAATAAATCCAAGCTATTTAACCTTTGTGTGTGACTTTATTCACCAGAGTTTGCCATTTGGTACCTGGAGCTACATTTTCTTTAAGACAATGATGCTTGTCTTCTGGGAGAGTGACATGTAGTATTTTTGATGGATCTGAACTCAGATGACATACTCAACCAAGGGGTTCCCTTGATATTCTTGGAATTTTGATTTTTTTTTAAACTGGGGTTTTAAACTAAGTATAATATCTTTTTTTTTTTCGCTTTAAGTCCCAGATACTTTCTTGTCTATTATTTTCATTTTTTCTCCAGTTTTTGCCACCGTTTTATGGCCTAACTAGTTAATATAAAATATTTACTTGATTTCTTAGGAGGTAGATATTACCGACATAGGACTGTTAGTTACTCCATGAAATCTCCATGATGCTAAAAGACCTGCACATCTGATTTAAATCAGAAAAAACACCGCTAGAGAATAGTTCCTTTAGTATAAGTAGAGACCCCAGGGAGGGATGGCACTCTGAGCTGTTTTTAAGCACATACATGTTAGTGTGAATGAAGGACCTGAAAGGGTTAAGACCAGAAAGGAAAGTGAAGGCATAGGATGGTGAGGAGGTCCCACATCAAAATCTTAGGATCAAGTAGCTGGCCCGTAGAAATGAACTCTAGCAGTTCTCATGACTTCAGCTGACCCACTGTAATCTCAGGAACAAAATTACGTATATTTTAATTGTGTATATATATTTTTAATAAGAGCTTTATTGGGGTATAATTTGCATACCACAGAATTCAGCCATTTAGCAGTGGTTTACAACTCAAAATAGTATATTCACACAGTCGTGCAGCCACTCCCACTGTCAGTGTTAAAACATTTTCTTTTTTTATTTTATTTTATTTATTTATTTGACAGAGAGCGATACAGCGAGAGAGAGAATACAAGCAGGGAGAGCGGCAGGCAGAGGGAGAGGGAGAAGCAGGCTTCCCGCCGAGCAGGGAGCCCGATGCGGGGCTGGATCCCAGGACCCTGGGATCATGACCTGAGCCGAAGGCAGACGCTTAACGACTGAGCCACCCAGGCGCCCCGGTGTTAAAACATTTTTATCATCTCGGGGCACCCGAGTGGTGTAGTCGGTTAAGCATCCAACTCTTGGTTTCAGCTCGTGTCGTGATCTCACGGTTGTGAGATTGAGCCTGCTTTGGGTTCTGTGCTCAGCTGAGTCTGCGTAAGATTCTCCCTCTCTCTTTGCCCCTCCTCTCTGGACTCTCTTCATTTGGACAGCTCTGGTTTAAAAGGTTTTAAATGATTTATTATTTATTTTAGAGAGAGAGAGATTAAGAGAAAGAGTGTGTGAGGAGCATGGGGAGAGGGGCAAAGGGAGTGGGAGAGAGAATCTCAAGCAGACTCTGTGCTGAGCATGGAGCCCCATCTCACAACACTGAGATCATGACCTGAGCCAAAATCAAGAGTCCAGCGCTAACCCACTGAGACACCCAGACACCCCTTTACAAGGTTTTAGAAAGTTGAGTCAATATTAACCTCCCTGCAGCTTTCAGCCATTAATTTTTATTTCTTGTAGTTTTTCTGGCCACAGTAGTAGAGACATTTCCACATGTGTGTTATTCATCCCTTAGCTGTTAACGTGGCATCTACAAAATTGATCATGTGAAGGTGCTTGTGAAAATTTCTTTAGGACATGGGTGCCTGAGTGGCTCAGTCATTGGGCATCTGCCTTCGGCCCAGGTCATGATCCCAGAATCCTGGGATCGAGTCCCACATTGGGCTACTTGCTCAGTGGGAAGCCTGCTTCTCCCTTTCCCACTTCCCCTGCTTGTGTTCCCTGTCTCACTGTCTCTTTCTGTCAAATAAATAAATAAAATCTTAAAAAAAATTTCCTTAGGACAACTTTTGTTATTATTTTTTTTAATTTAAAAAAGCTCCTGTTGGGTGCCTGGGTGGCTCAGTTAGTTAAGCGACTGCCTTCGGCTCAGGTCATGATCCTAGGGTCCTGGGATCGAGTCCGCATTGGGCTCCCTGCTCAGCGGGGAGTCTGCTTCTCCCTCTGACCCTCCCTCCTCTCATGTGCTCTCTCTCTCTCTCTCATTCTCTCTCTCTCAAATAAAGTCTTAAAAAAAAAAAAGTTCCTGTTTTGAAATAGTTCAAATATACAAAAAATGTAGATAGAATAATGTGATAGACACTCTTGTACTCACTACACAGAATCAACACAAATTTAATAGTTGTTTTTTTTTTTAAAGAAAAAGACATTATAGATTCAGTTGATGCTCCCCTGCCTTCCATTTCCTCATCCTTCTCAGGGGAAATCATTATCTTGCAATTAGTGTGCATCCTTCCTGGCTTTTTTATACTTGAACTACATAAATATTTATCCATAAACAATATATATTACTATTTTGTGTATTTTGTACATGCACATATTTGGTATCATATATATTCTTTTGCTACTTCTCAATACTGATTTTCAATTTCTTGTGCTGGTATAGGTAAAATAATTGAATTTTTTCCTTTTTATTGTTGTCTGGCTTTCTGTGTTATAAACTTACCATTTATTTCTTTTTATATTAATGTATTTATAGATTTTTTTCAAGTTTTCACTCTTATAAGCAGTGTTTGCCATTGATAGGGTTTCTGTGGATCATATATTTTGATGTGAAATTGTTGATTCTTAGGGTTTGTGCATTTTCAACTTCAACATTGTGTAGAGACATAATGCCAGATTATATAGTGATACACCAGTTTATACTCCACCGGCAGTGCATGAGAATTTCTCCCATCTTCATAATCATTTGGAACCCTAAGACTTAAAAACTTATAAACGTGGATGTGAATGGTGTCTAATTATTTTACTTTACATTTCCCTGATGACTAATGAGATTGAGCGCCTTTGGTGATCATATTTCTTCCTCTAAATGGTCTATTTATATACTTCCCCCATTTTTCTATTGGGGTATTTGTCTTTTTCTTACTAATGTATGGCATTTTAATATATTCTGGATCCTTTTCTATCATTGGTTATTGCAAATACTTTAAAAAATTATTATGGCTTAGCCATTCTCATGGTATCTTGTTGCAAAATTAACAATTTTTTTACGTTATGCATATCAGTTCGTTATGGTTCTTTGTGTATTACTTTACTACTGTAAAACCCACGATTTTTTAAGAACATGTCTTAATTTTTAGTGAAATAAGTCCCTATATAGTTTTTTTTTTTAATTTTATTTATTCATTTGTCAGAGATAGAGAGCACGAGCAGGGGGAGTGGCAGAAAGAGAAGCAGGCCCCTGCTCAGCAAGGAGCCCAGTGCGGGACCCGATCCCAGGACCCTGGGATCATGACCTGAGCTGAAGGCACACGCTTAACCAACTGAGCCATCCAGGTGTCCCATTCCCTATATAGTTTTTAAAAAAAGTATTATAGGATAGTGATTAAGAGTTGGAGGGCCTGGAATTAGGCTGCATGCTTTCAAAACCTGTCTTTGCCACCAGCTCACTGTGTGAACTTGGCACACATTTAACTTTTTACACCAATTAAGAATAGTACCTAGCTCATATGTTGTTGTGAGGATTAAAGGAGATAATACACATAAAGCTTGTGGCTGGGGGCGCCTGGGTGGCTCAGTCGTTAAGCGTCTGCCTTCGGCTCAGGTCATGATCCCAGGGTCCTGGGATCGAGCCCCGCATCAGGCTCCCTGCTCGGCGGGAAGCCTGCTTCTCCCTCTCCCACTCCCCCTGCTTGTGTTCCCTCTCTTGCTGTGTCTCTCTCTATCAAATGAATGAGTGGAATCTTTAAAAAAAAAAAAAAAAAAGCTTGTGGCTGAACATTTGGCATATAGTAAGAGCTCAATAAATGTTAGCTCTTTTTTTTTTTTTTTTTTAGCTTCCATAATGATTATTTCTTGGTATGAAATCAGTGCCCAGTTTCCTGTGTACAAAAATCACTGGGTTTCTTGGATTGTTTCACGAGAGCTGTGGTTCCTTTCAGATGTTCCAGGAGGGTAGGACAGTTTGGACCCTGGTGGTAATGCTGGGTTCCAGCTTTGGCGTCATTGAATTCTTCCAGGGAATTTAACAGAATAAGTTAATCTTGTTTCTTTTTTTTTTAAACTGAATTAAAGTTGACATAACGTTACCTTAGTTTCAGGTGTACAACATAGTGATTTCACAAGTCTATACACTACGCTGTGCTTACCCCAAGGGTAACTAACATCTGTCACCATACAAGGCTATTACAATATCATTGACTGTATTCTCTGTGCTGTGTAATTTTGTTTCCATAATATTAGTTCAGACATCAGGTGGGATTTGTTTTCTTAAAATTGAATGAGTAACAGTGCAGCCTCCTTACTTTGGGATGGGAGGCCTGAAGGGAAAGCAGGACACAGAGGCTAACAGGCAGTGGGATTAAAGGTCAGACTCTGGGTTCCTAAACCAGGCTGAGTGTTGGAATCTGTATATAGAACTGGATTAGAGGATAAGATGCTCTATTTTAATAGCTTGTTTTGTTTTCTTTTTAAAAAACATGTTTTACTTGAAGAGCCTCAGAAGGCAAAAATTAAACGAACAGACCATTGAGGAAGAAACGGCTCCCAAAATTTTATACAAAGTAGCAGTTTTTATAACAAAGTCCATTTTTCTTCTGTGAAAACTTTGCGTTTTTAATGCGTTTATGACAACAATCCTAATTTTTAATATAGTTTTTATACTTTATTTTAAAAAATTTTTAAAAGATTTTATTTATTTGAGAGAGAGAGACAGAACGCAAGCAGGGGGAGGAGCAGAGGGAGAAGGACGAGCAGACTCCGTGCTGAGCACGGAGCCTAATGTGGGGTTCAATCTCACCACCCTGAGATCATGAACTGAGCTGAAACCAAGAGTCGGACGGCTAACCAACGAAGCCACCCAGGTGCCCCTTCATATAGTTTTTAATAACAGCTTTGTTGAGATAGAATTCATGTACCATAAAATTCATGTACCTTTTAGCAGTGGCATTTAATACAACTTTTAGTCATTCTCAGTTCTCTTTTTTCTTATATTCTGGCTCTTCCCTTTTTATCATTCTGTTGTTTTGGGTCCCATTGTACATAAGCTGTGCTCATAAGCCCCTTTGCTGAGTTTCTTGTTGAGATGACTCTGGCCAGCCTTAGACATAACCTTCAGCACAATGGAAGAACTTCCATTTTCTTGCAGTGGATTTCCATATTTAATAAATATTTTAACACTTAATCAATCAACCATGTGTTTCTCAATTTCCAACAGTTTTCAACAGTCTTTCCAGAATCTGTTATTTCAAAGATGATTGTGTTATTTCTCTTTCTCAAGAAATAATTAGGTTAGAAGAAGTCCGTATGCTTTTATTTTAGCATCATATGCTCACTGCAGAAAGTGTTCAGGGGGAGAAAAACTCCCAAGTGCAGATATTGTTGCCGGTGGTGGTAGCACGGTGTGTCTGTGTGTGTCTGTGTGTCTGTGTGTGTCTCTGTGTGTCTCTGTGTTGTGTGTGTCTGTGTGTGTGCCTGTGTGCCTGTGTGTGTGCCTGTGTCTGTGTGTCTGTGTCTGTGTCTGTGTGTGTGTCTGTGTGTGTGTCTGTGTGTGTGCCTGTGTGTCTGTGTGTGTGTCTGTGTGTGTGTGTGTCTGTGTCTGTGTGTGTCTCTGTGTGTGTCTCTGTGTGTGTCTGTGTGTGTGTCTGTGTGTGTGTCTCTGTGTGTGTCTGTGTGTGTCTCTGTGTGTCTCTGTGTGTGTGTCTGTGTGTGTGTGTGTGTGTGTTTGTCTGTGTGGAGAGTCTTTGCAGACTGTCCCGTCTCCATGGGGCTTAGTTCTCACATTCTACTTGATGAGAGAAACAGCTACACTTGTCTCTGTACCTTCTAGCCCTGGTGCACTTGGGTATTTTAGTTATGTTTGAGCTATTAATCATGCCTTTTTATAGCTCCTGTTCTCTGCAGCGTGTTTTCACTAGAACTAGAGATTCTTGATCTCTCCTTTCGTCATCCTGTCTTTGAATAATGAGGGAACAGAGAAGATTGCAAATATTTAATAGACTTTGATTCTTTTTCTTATGAAGTTTAAACTTGAGCTTTGCAATTAAAATTTTTCCATTGTTGTTGTTTTTTTTTTCAGATTAAGGCTTAATAACGGGTTTGTGTGTGTGTGTAGACGAGAGAGAGAGAGAGAGGAAAAGAGAGATGGAATTATTTCGTGTGATTATATTTGTGAACTGACATTTTAAAAATTCACTCCATAAATATTGAGGGCCTACTACATGGCAAGCACTGTTCTGGGCCCTTGGGATACATCAGTTAATTTAAAAAAAAACAACAACCTGATTTCCTTTTTCATGGGACTTATATTCTAGCAGGTAGATAAACATATAAATGATAAATTATATGGTGTATTACAAGGTGGTGAGTACTATGGAAAAGGAGGAAAATACAGCATGGTAATGGGGATTGGGAGTACAGGTGTGTGTGGGTATCATAGGTTGTAATTTTTATTTATTTTTTTAAACATTTTTTTTTTTAAAGATTTTATTTATTTATTTGAAGAGAGAGACACAGCGAGAGAGGGAACACAAGCAGGGGGAGTGGCAGAGGGAGAAGCAGGCTTCCCGCCGAGCAGGGAGCCCGATGCGGGGCTCGATCCCAGGACCCGGAGATCACGACCTGAGCCGAAGGCAGACGCTTAACGACTGAGCCACCCAGGCGCCCCTGTAGGTTGTAATTTTTTAGGGTAGTCCACTATGTCTCACAGAGAAGTGACATTGGGAAAAAACTGGAAGGAAGTGGAAAGTGAGCCAGGGATCTATATCAGGAAGAGCATTCCGGGATGAAAGAACAGCCAGTAGAATGACCCCAAGACTAGCGTGTCTGTTAATTATGAGTAACAGGGCTGTTACTCCAAAGATTTGTGTTGGAAGGTCTCATTGAAAACTGTACTGGGGTAAATATTTGGAATTATCCATGTGTCTGGCAGTATTTTCAGTTGTATCCTGTGTTCTCAAAGGATTGCATTTTCTCACCAAAGAAGACCATACAGATTACAGATATATCCCCCTCCACCTCCCCACAATATTACGCATTTGGATTCTTCTTTGCAAGACAATATTACTTCCATGCAGTTAAATGTATTTCTCTCTTATGTTTAAGTACATGCATGGCTGTGGTTTTCTTTCTTTGCCGGATGTTTTATTCTGTGTGGTTGGTAGATATTTTTGGTGTTAGCCTGCCGTAACACTTACAAAGCAGTACATAATTTCTGCTGTGCCTAAGAGATGAGAGGCATGCTTCCAACCGATCTTTGAACACATCCTGTTTCACAAATGGAGGCAATAGGCCTAAATTGCATTAAGAGAGTTTTGTTAGCTATGTAAGAGGGAAAATAAGATGAGTCAGTATTGGAACAGACCACAAATAGGGGTTGAGTCACTATCTCAAGAACTTATAGAATAGGCTCAACAATCATTTTTTCAAAATAGTTTTTTTTCCTTTAACGATTTATTTATTTATTTATTTATTTGAGAGAGAGAGAGAGAGCACGAGCAGGAGGAGCAGAGGGAGAGGGAGAGAATCTCAAGCAGACTCCGTGCTGAGTGTGGAGACCAACGAGGGGCTCAGTCTCACAACTATGAGATCACAACTGAGCTGAAACCAAGAGTTGGTTGTCTAACAGACTGCGCCACCCAGGGGCACCTCAAAATAGTTTTGAATAGATACTTTTTTCCTAACAGGTGGGAAATGAATCACTTAAGTCACTGAGTTTCCCTAAAACTCTAAGTCCCATTTTTCTCCCTCTTTCCTATAGGTAATGTGTATTTCAAATCATGTAGCCAAATGACTACCACACTCACTAACAAATATTGGTTGAATAAATTGGGCGTGGAATACAGGTCAGAAATTTTCAAGGACCGTCAGTGGAATGCACGTGCTAAGAAGAGTTATACCCTCTTTAACAACGATACTGTTTGTAACCACTAGAGAACTAAAAGAAGCCAATAAAATAGTTTAAACTAAATGAAAACAACCTTTATTATGGTTGTATTCCTAAGAGCTCCTTCCTGTTTTCAGCTAATTCCAATTTGCAAAATAACTTTTATTTATATTATTGTCAGAGAACAGTTGTCATGTTTATTTTAAATTCATAAGTGAGCACATACTTTGTGCCACGCAAAGTGCTAGGTGTTGGGAATACATGGGCAGTTGGTACAGAGAGTGGAGGGTGATGTAGCCGTAAGGCATGGACCTCAGAGAGGGACGGAGGAATTGTCATCTGGAAGGGACAATGGGGAGCTCGAGAACAATTTTGAGTCCTGGATGTAAAACAGAATTCGATTTACATGTACTCAGACTTGTGCTACCCATGTGGTACAATGATAGCATTGATGGAGCGAGACTGTTCTGTGCACCTTACGCATACTCAGTCTTCCCAGCAATCCTGAGGTTGGGACTGTTGTTCCCATTTACTCGATGGAGAAACTGAGGCACGCGGAGTTTAAGTAACTTGTGCAAGATCTTTAACTTGGGGAAGGGGTGGAGGTAGAATTTGAGACAGGAAATTTGGCTCTAGAATCTAGGGTCTTAGCTAGTACCCTCTGCAGCTTTTTTTTTTTTTAAGATTTTATTTATTTATTTGAGAGAGAGAGAATGAGAGACAGAAGGGTCAGAGGGAGAAGCAGACTCCCTGCCGAGCAGGGAGCCCGATGCGGGACTCGATCCAGAGACTCCAGGATCATGACCTGAGCCGAAGGCAGTCGCTTAACCAACTGAGCCACCCAGGCGCCCCCCTCTGCAGCTTTTCATAAGAAACTGCGCACAGTTTTAAAACAGAGGGAAACTCTTGGGGCGCCTGGGTGGCTTAGTTATTAAATGTCTGCCTTCGGCTCAGGTCATGGTCCCAGGGTTCTGGGATCGAGCCCTGCATCG
>NC_138380.1:68247883-68254526 GCF_054177405.1 Leptonychotes weddellii | reverse complement strand
GGGTGGCTCAGTCGTTAAGCGTCTGCCTTCGGCTCAGGTCATGGTCCCAGGGTTCTGGGATCGAGCCCCGCACTGGGCTCTCTGCTCTGCGGGAAGCCTGCTTCTCCCTCTCCCACTCCCCCTGCTTGTGTTCCTGTTCTATCTGTCTCTCTCTGTCAAATAAAAAAATAAAATCTTAAAAGAAAAAAAAAACAGAGGCAAACTCTTTAGGATAAAACACGTTAGCGCTGGATTATTCCCTTATATAGTAGTAAAGTATCCTTGTAGACAATTAAGATCTGTGGACAGGGACTGTATTTCGTCCGAGTCTTCTGTGATTCTCCTGCAGTTCCCTGCCCATGGAAGGGTTCAGGAGGTGGTGGTATGGACATGGTAGACCCATGCAGGGAAGGCCAGAGACAGAGAAAGGGGATGGCTTGGTGGCAGTTCTCTGAGGATGCTGATGTGGGGAGCATTTGCTTCTTTTGCTTCCGAGCAACAACCATTAAAAAAACTACCATAAAATGGATAGAAAGGCCGTGCCCAGGCTGTTTCCTTTGTAAAAGAGAATCAAGATGTCTTGCAGGAATCCTTTCTTTAACCCAGCATGTCAAATGCACGAAGCCCTCATTCGGCTCTAATTTGTGCTCAGTAGAGGCAACAGCTAGAGAGTTTGTTCAGCTTCGTATCAAAACACATCTGCAGCATAGAGACCCAGGTCATTTATGGAACATCAGAAACCATCCAGTGCCCCTCCATGTGTGCTCCTTTGTTAAGGCCAAGAGTTTAAACAGAGGGAAGAGAAAATGGCTGTGCTCTAGCTGGTGGCTCCCCAGCTCCACCAGCCCACCCTAAGGAGGCCATGGCTGCTTGTAACTCTACTTCCTTATACTTTCTGTTTCTTACAGAGAGAGAGTCACGTTCTACCATGCCTTTTTTTTTTTTTTTTTTTTAAGATTTTGTTTATTTATTTGACAGATTGAGAGCACAAGCAGGTGGAATAGCAGGCAGAGGGAGAGGGAGAAGCAGGCTCCGCGCTGAGCAGGGAGCCTGATGCGGGGCTTGATCCCAGGACCCTGGGATCATGACCCGAGCCAAAGGCAGACGCTTAACCAACTGAGCCACTCATGCCTTTGATATGAAGTTGTTTCTAGCAAGGGCCGAGTGTATGCCAGTGAAGAAAAGAGTGGTGGGACTAAGAATTTTATTTCTTTTTATATTTAGACACAAAGTCATAAAAATAATTGGAAATCTCCAATATTATGTTGTGGTTTTTTTTTTTCTTGCATGAATTTATGTTTCAGGGCCAAAGGATACTCTACACTTGATTTTGACTTTATATCATTAGACACCATTCGCTTGTCCTAGTCTCGAAGACCCTTTAGTGATGACCTGTGTCCTATCTCCCTCTTATAGGGCAGCAGGTATTCCTTTTATTCAGGCTTCTTGGAGTCAGACTCACCAGCTTATACACTTTGCTTGTATCTAGTAGTAATTGCTTTCTAGGTTACAGTTGGCTACAAACTTTCCTTGCCATGACTTATACACACATGCACAGAAATGCATATGCAAGCCTTATTGGATGTACAGTGGATAATAGGACTTGATTGGTTGAGCTCTTCTGTCTCTCCTAATAACAGTATCTTTTAGAATTTCTTGCTTTCAGAGATTGTTTACAGTCAATGTATTTATAGAAGGCATTTCACTTTTCTAGGGAAAGTGTTTAGTGCTAAAGATTAGGTGACAAGAATGATCTATTTATTGCTAGGGCTAATAGTGACTGGCTCCAATAAATGAAAAAAGTACAAGTAAAATTTCTGGAGTTTCTTTCATTACCCTTCTTCAACAGAATAATTTCATTATTTTGTTACCTCTTTGATTTTTCCTAGTAACATGTTTGAAAAATTGTACTTACTTAATTTCTTTAGATTTTGATGCTTTTGAAGTTAGCATCCCAGAAAGACTATAGACTAGATACATGTAAGGCAGCACACATAACAAAAATTTTCTTATGGGGTATTTGTGTTTTCTCTCAAACATGCATCATGGATGGATTCTGAAAGTTTTCCTGTAACGTAAGGGCAAGGAGTTATTCTTCAAAGCAGCTTGGAGACGTCAGCTGGTAGTATGTGGAAAGCCCTTTGGTTTAAGAATCTGGGGGGTAGGGACGCCTGGGCGGCTCAGTTGGTTAAGCGGCTGCCTTCGGCCCAGGTCATGATCCCAGGGTCCTGGGATCGAGTCCCACATCGGACTCCTTGCTCAGCAGGGAACCTGCTTCTCCCTCTCTCTCCCTCTGCTTGTGCTCTCTCTGTCAAATAAATAAAATCTTTAAAAAAAAAAAAAAAAAGAATCTGGGGGGTAGACTCATGTCATACTGAATCTTTGAAACAGCTTCTTGCTGTGTTCTAACCTATGCGTGCCTGGGAAAATTCCATGGTTTTGAGACATGGTTTCCTCCAAGATGGCTGGTAATGTTTTCTTTTTCTCTCTCTCGTACAAATTTGCATTTCTTCCTTTCCTTCCTAGTTGTGTTCAGATAGCTACTTTGTTCTTCATATCAATCTTCATTCTAGCTACTTGAGAAACAAACAAACAAAAAAGAAATATTTTTGCAGGGGTTCTTGTCTCTGGAATTCTCTCATTTGGTGTCCTAATGAAGAAAGCCCTTGGTGGGTGACTGTCAAGTTATAGATGAAAAACATCTTTTGGGGCGCCTGGGTGGCTCAGTCGTTAAGCGTCTGCCTTCGGCTCAGGTCATGGTCCCAGGGTCCTGGGATCGAGTCCCACATCGGGCTCCCTGCTCGGCAGGAAGCCTGCTTCTCCCTCTCCCACTCCCCCTGCTTGTGTTCCTGCTCTCGCTATCTCTCTCTCTGTCAAATAAATAAATAAAATCTTTAAAAAAAAAAAACAAAACATCTTTTGAATATCTTTGCCATTAGAAACTTACTGCCTATTTTTTTTTTTCTTCTTTTAAGTGGGCGCTTTGTTCTTGCAATATTTTACTGGATTATTTCTTCACTATGTTCTTGGAAAATTTGTGTACAGTTGAGATATGTTAGGAAGTTAGGAATCTGGTTCTCTTGAAGTTTAGTATATGTATGTATAAGTTTATGTTTATGTGTAAGCAGAAAGCCCTCCAGTTTTAGTCTTTAGTTCTAGGAGAGAAAAATCCTTTTTATCCCATGTGAATTTGCTTCCCAAGGAAAATGCTATGGAATTCCTATGTGCCAGCTATTCATCATGGGATTTTGTTCAGTGTTATTTCTGATTTTTCTTTCCTTGAATGCTTGGAGCTGGTCCTTTAGTGGAAATGAGTCATAGCTCTCGGACATCTCTAATATCTTTGTAAAAAAGATGAAATTAAGCAAGCAAGCAAACAAAAGTCCATTGACATGCCAGCACTGAGTGAAGTGAATCTTGATGTGAAGAACTCACCATTCTTAATTTTATTCTTTGGACTTGGCCTGTTTCCGATGTTGCCTCCAGGAGAGACTGTGACCCAGCTGGCAAGAGACAACCCTTATTTCAAGGCCTGCTTTTAAAATGATCTGACTTAGAGCCGAACTGACTAGTTACTCTTTTGATAATGTAATAGCTTAACTGTTTACTGATTTTCCCTCCTCTGCTCTTTTTACCTTTTACTTAGCTTGCAGTAGTTCTTTGTAACAAGCTTTTATAGACTTTCACCATAAACAACAATTTGAAAGTGTTTTTCTCACAGCATTCTATAATTAATACTCTTTTCAGTTCACATTTGGGGGAAAGCAAGATAAAGTATAGGAAGGTTTCATAACTCACTCTTAAATATCGAGTCACTAGTGAGGCCAGGAAGACCTGTCATCTTTCTCCCCAACTTTTTTGCAGTAAGGAAGAGTATCCTTTTCCGGGGCTGATTCATCTTTCGTCTGCTGATTTTGTTGCAACCAAACGTTGGGGGTCCTTGCACTCAGATTTAATTACAGCTCAATAACACTACATATTATATTGTTCTCAGGCTACTAAAGATCTTAAAGGCCTGCTCTGACTTCAGAATTATACGAGTAAGCGTTTCTTGTTCAGGCTTTAAATGAAGGCCTAGTAATGGGCAGTTAATGGCCAAGATGATGGAGAGACTGATTTATCAGAAGATAGCTGGAGCATAAATAGGTAATGAGGCTGCCTGACTTCCTGAATGAAGATGAGACCATCAGAGCTGGTGCCTGACAGCACAGTCTCTCTGCCTCTAGTTGTGGGAGCAGGGGCCCCTGGAGAGAAGGACCCTTGGTCACCAGGGAATCACACCCTTTAGGGCTTCTAGTGCCACCAGAACTGGAAGCATCAGCCAGGCGAATTCAGAGAATGCTTGTCAAGAACTCATTAAAGAAAGTCTTTTTTCTTTTTTTTTCCTTTTTGTGATGTATACGGCTTCACCTAGAGGTTCCTAGGTGCAGAGATTTATATGGCATAATATCTGCCCTTGGGTCATCCATCCCAAAACAAGGGTATGGAATTCCTATGTGCCAGCTATTCATCATGTTCAGTCCCATCGATTGAACATGTTTGCCTCAACTGTAAAATTTTTCACATCAAATAAAGTCAATGCAAGAACTGGCATTTGAGTTGGAGAGCAAGTTCAACTAAAGGGGAAAACCATGGGAACTGGTTACGTGTTAGGCTTACACATGTTAGCTCTGCACAGAATTCCACTTCATGGAATTATTTTCCTATCTTAACCCCCTAGCCAGGGGAACACTATCCTGCTGATGTGGCCCCAACAAATTGTAGAATGAGGAATCTTAGTGTTAATAGATGTGTCTCTTTGAGCTCTTTTATCAGAAGTTCACATAAGGCTGTGGAGTAATTACAGTGAGATTATGGTGATTTTTCAATTGGCCTTTTCTGTTATAGAAAAAAAAGGGATAATATATGCAAGTGATTATTGGTATTTGGTTTTTTCCTGAGCTCAGATGTACACTTGTATTTTTTTTTTTTTTTAACTACCTTGAAGCAATCAAAGAGCAAAGAAGTATTTAGGATGCAGAAAAGCTAAAGATTCTGTTACATGCATTAAAGACTTCTTTCTAATAATGTTAATTACTTTCACAGTTACTGGGTTACACAATACCATTTGACTGGTAATACTCCCATCCATTGGTATTCATTGATTCATTATTCAAGTTGGGCTTAACTAAAAACCAAACTTCCTTGTCTTTCTCTCTGTGTCAAAGTTCTGATTCTCCCATGAAAGTTTTAGTGTCAACTTAGCTTTAAAAAAATGGTTATGAATAACGCAGTCTTGAAAAGTTCATTAGTACTTATTTGATCTTTGGGATATGTAGGTTGGCCCTGGTTCATGGGCTCTAGGAGATGCAAGGAGAAAAAGGCTGCCAGGAGGCAAAATGCATAGGAGCATGGAGTTATGTGAGCTTCACATTTAAATTTCAGCTGTTACCCATGAATAATAAATAGGCCTCAATCTGGGAATTTATAGCAGGTTCTTCTGGTCCTAAAATTCTGTGACTCATTTTTGAAATTTGAAATTAAAATTATCCTTACATAATTTTATTCATTTATTAAGTTTTCTTGCCATCTGGATAGTTATTTTATATCTTTCCATGTTTTTCCCTCAGTCTTTTGTTTCACAGCTCCTTTTGATGTCAGCCTCAGTCCTTAAAACACACGCATACACTCACATACTTTACCATGTCTGTGTAACTTTTTTTCATTAAAAGATGGATTTCCATGTCTACTTTAAACTAATTCTTAATTTCTTAGGTTTTAATCAAATTGGCCTCAGAACATGTGCTCTGTGTCAGATGTGGTAACGCTGTTGACTTTTCTGGTGAAAACAGAGTTCTTTTTTTTTAAAGATTTTTTTATTTATTTATTTGAGAGAGAGAGAATGAGACAGAGCACATGAGAGGGGAGAGGGTCAGAGGGAGAAGCAGACTCCCTGCCGAGCAGGGAGCCCGACGCGGGACTCGATCCAGGGACTCCAGGATCATGACCTGAGCCGAAGGCAGTCGCTTAACCAACTGAGCCACCCAGGCGCCCGAAAACAGAGTTCTAAACATTGTTTTTCATCGTTTAATTTTCTTTTCATATGCTTTAAAAATGCTCTTTAGAGCATTTTAATGACTCTAAAAATGTTCCTATTATAATAATTACTCCTAAGAACTCAGTAAAACCGGGACGCCTGGGTGGCTCAGTCGGTTAAGCGTCTGCCTTCGGCTCAGGTCATGATCCCAGGGTCCTGGGATGGAGCCCCGCATCGGGCTCCCTGCTCCGCGGGGAGTCTGCTTCTCCCTCTGCCTCTGTCTCTCTCTCTGTCTCTCATGAATAAAAAAAAAAAAAAAACTCAGTAAAACCTGCAAGCACCTCCAAGCTGCAGAACGAAAGCTGGGATGAAGTGTGCTGTGAACAGCCTCTTCTACCAAGTAGTGTGACTTTGCAAATGACATTTGCCCACAGTGGCCTGTTTCCTTATTTGTAAAATAAAGATGTTGTATTATATGAGCTTTAAGAGTTTTCTACATATTATTGTATGATACTGAAACGTTTGATTAATAGTTTTCAAAATCGCAAATCTTTTTTTTTTTTTAAGATTTTATCTATTTATTTGAGAGAGTGAGAGAGAGAGAGAACACAAGCATGGTAAAGGGCAGAGGGAGAAGCAGACTCCTCA
>NC_138380.1:68223153-68247783 GCF_054177405.1 Leptonychotes weddellii | reverse complement strand
TCCCACCCCCCTCCCCTCTAGAACCCTCAGTTTGTTTGTCAGAGTTCTTTGGCCTGCTTTTTAAGTCAAACATGGGGAAGGCAGATTCTGGAAAGAGAGAAGGCCACACAGAATGCAAGGAAACCATGCTAACATTTATTTTAGTGGTCACCACGGCAAGTTTGGTTTGGCTGGGCAGCCTTGTGTTTGGAGTTTGATCCTCGTGCCTTCGTGGATGTCTGAGCTACAGCTGTGAGCACCTTGGTTTTAACCAATCCATGGAGGAGGATGACATTGAACCACTGGTGAAATCAGCTCTTTATGGGAGCTGCTTTTCTAAACGTTGAGGAATAATGCCAGCAAGGCAGTTTTGGTTTCTTATTGCTGCTGTAATAATTACCACAAACTTAATATTATAAAACAACAAAAATTAATTTTCTTACAGTTCTGGAGATTAGAAGCCTGGAGTGGGTTTTACAAAGCTAAGATGCAGGTGTTGGCAATACTGTGTTCCTTTAGGGGAGAGTTGTTCCTTGCCTTTTCCAGTATCTAGAGGCTTCCAGTGTTCATTGGCATATGGCTTTTGCCTCACCTTATTCTAATTTCTATTTCCATTATCACATCTCCTTCTCTGACTCTGACCCTTCTAAGACTCTGGTCTTATAAATTGGGCCCCCCTGGATAACCCGGGATAGTCTCTCTATCTCAAGATCCTTAAATTCATCACATATGCGAATTCCCTTTTGCTATGTAAGGTAACATGTTCATAGGTCCCGGGGATTAGAGTGTGGGCATCTGTAGGGTCATTATTCTATCTACTACAGATTCCTTTTAGTCATTCATGTGTCACCTAGATGCCAGTTCCTTCCAAAGCCTTCCAGGACCACCTAGAATCCCATCCACCCTGGTCACCTGTTTACCTTGTTTAATTAAATCTGGGAATAGTGTATTTATTTTCTCAGTTTATTTTTTATTGTTCATCTTTTGTCATTTTATTTGTCACTTCCTGTCTCCTTCCCCTAGAAAATAAGCTCCACTAACAGAGAAACATGGTCTATTTTCTTCACCAAATCAGAATAGTTCCCAGCACTTGCTAGACTCTCAGAAGGTATTTGTTGAGTGAATCACTCTGTATACAGACTAAGGAAGCTTGCTTTAGATTAAAGCAATATTAATATACTGTTGTTCCTATTACTATCAATAATGCAAACGTTTTTTACTAAACAGCAGTTAAACATTGCTGTCAGTAGATTTGAATTTAAGTAATGCGTTTCTCTTTGGGACACATGGGAGATCAATAAAATAAGATACTAGATGTTTTAAACTGAAGCTGCAGGAAAAACAAAACGTAAGAATTAGATGAAATTAATATAAACAGTAAGTATCTTGCTGAAAAAGAACGGTAATGTTATCTTAATCCCTACACTGAATCAAGATACCATGATGAATAACATGGGGCCTCTGCCCTGTTCACCCCTGTTAAGTACCAAGAAAGAATGGAGAGAAGAGAGGTTTTAATGGAGACATCAGTGCTGGGAAGCAGCGCTATCGTCAGGCTGTTCCAAAACATGGTTGTTAGCACTTCTGGAAACTCAGAAAGCTTTTAGACAAAAGTAAAGACATTATCCACTGACGTGGCATTAAGAACAACCTTGATGGGGCGCCTGGGTGGCTCAGTTGGTTGAGCGACTGCCTTCGGCTCAGGTCATGATCCTGGAGTCCCTGGATCGAGTCCTGCATTGGGCTCCCTGCTCAGCAGGGAGTCTGCTTCTCCCTCTGACCCTCCCCCCTCTCATGTGCTCTCTCTCATTCTCTCTCTCTCAAATAAATAAATAAAATCTTTAAAAAAAAAAAAAAAAGAACAACCTTGATGGAAGAAGTGCACTTCTGTAAGCAGGTAATTTATAGCTGTTCCATTGTTGTTCGTTTATGTATCCAGGTGACTGATAAAATGAGTCAATCAGGAAATACTGAGTCCCTGATGCTGGTCAGTCCTGAGGCCCTCATATCATAGTGAACAGTATTGAGGAGGAGGAGAGAAGGAGGTTGGAAAAGACTGGGAAGACTTCAAGGAAGAGGAGTGTTTAGACTGAACTGTGTCTCCTCCAAAATTCCTGTGTTGAAGCGCTAACCCCTGCTGTGACTCGAGATAAGGCCTTTACAGCTGTAACTGAGGTTAAATGAGGTCATTAGGGTGGGCCAGGTATAGAGAAAAGGCCACGTGAGGACAGTGAAAAGCCAAGGAGAGAGGTCCCAGGAGAGTCCAAATCTGCCTACCCCTTGATCTTGTAGT
Source organism: Leptonychotes weddellii (assembly GCF_054177405.1). Taxonomy (NCBI): domain Eukaryota; kingdom Metazoa; phylum Chordata; class Mammalia; order Carnivora; family Phocidae; genus Leptonychotes; species Leptonychotes weddellii. The sequence goes on along the minus strand of NC_138380.1, from coordinate 68,245,511 downwards.
TCCAGCCTCCAGCCTTACTATGAGAAAGTAAGTTTCAGTTGTTGAAGCCTCCTAGTCTGTGGTACTTTGTTAGGACAGCCCTAAGAGGTTGATACAAAGAGGAGCTTGAGCTACATCTTGAAGGATGGATAGGGGTCATTTCTGGGAAGTGGCCTTGGTGAAGATCACTATCCAAGGGTCTGGTTCAGAAAGGCACTCCACAGAAGTGATGAATGAAAGCCACAAAAAAAGTTGGAATGCACCGAGCTTGATGAATTAAAGAGAAGGGAGAACTGACCACGGATAGGGTACGGGTGGGGCCTTGGGGACTTGTGTACCATTCTGTCTGGGGTGGGGAGAGGTGTCTGTGGAGGATCTTGATATCCAGGGAGAGAAAGTTTGTATTTGGTACAGTAGAAAATCTGGGGCTTACATTTGGGTTTTGGTAGTCAATTTTAGATCAGGAGGAATATGATCTGTGGCAGATATGGGAATGAAGAGTAAGGTGTGGCTTCAAAAATTATAAAAAGGAAAAAAAGCCAGAGTTTGGTGATAGCCTGGTGTTACCTGGGAAGAACCAGTTAAAGTTGAATGGTTAATGAAATAATGAGGCTGAGAGGTATCCAAATAGTTCTTCATTCTTGGGGTTCCATGGGGACTGGAATGTGTTAGCACCTGAGGTATGACATTCTCTTACCCCTACTTCTTTCAAATACTTTAAAGATAAGAATTGTTTTTTCTTTCCAAAAAGCTTTATTGTTATTAATTAAGCTCTCTCTCTCTCCTTTCACCTAGTACCATAAACTTACTATGTGTGAAAATCCCAGGGATGATTGAGGTGTCCTTAATGGCCCTCAGAATCCTAGGATGTTTCTTTTTTTTAAGATGTGCTGGTTCTCTGGGAACAGTAACACCATCTGCCTCACATACTACTTAAATACGGTTGCTCAGATGGTTTTTATCTATAAAATAGATAATAGATAAATAGATTCTTTTATTCTCACTGTTGGAATTATACATGTTTATTTTAGAAATTTTGGATACTAGAGAAACATAAACAAAAAACTTAATTCATGGTCCTACTGCTTAGCTAGAGCTACAGTTAATATTTGGAGAATCAAACAGAATAAATGGTTTTGTTTCCTTCAGTTAATGCACATGATTATTCAATATGTTAATATTAGTGTTATTGGTAACATTACATGTTTTTTTAGAGTCCCTTGTGATTTTTCTCTGGGAGTTCCTAGAATAGCATAAGAAATAGTGATTTTTTTTTTCCAAACAAATTTTCATAGGCGATATTTTCAGTAGATAGCAGAGATTCAGTTTTGCTCTAGGAAGCTGTGGAAACCTCTATAAAATTATGTTTGGCAAATTAGAACTGAAATATTAATTTTAAAGTATATTTCAGGTAGGATGAAAATTTTTTTTTGTGGAGGTTTAGATATCTTCCTTGTTAGTATTTTACTCTTGAATTGAACATATTTTTCCCTCTTTTTTAATGTACAAAGTTTAATTTTAAAGGAGCCAGTCATTTAATATAGAGTAAAATGAATGAAGTGTAGTCTTCTTGGAAATGAACTGTTTAGCCATTTGAGATAAACCAGAAAGGTAGGGTACTTAACCTCTTGGGTGAGGTGGTGCTTTACTTCAGATTGGTGAATGCTTGGCTTATAAAAACGTGTAGATTTTACTTTTTTTTAATTTAATCTCCATGTTGAATCGGTTTTCTAATTTATAATATTATAAACCTTTCTGAATCATCATAAGAAATGCTTATTGTCTGATTGCAGTGGCTGAATAATAAGTACCTTTTATCTTTTTGATATTGCAGTTGACTCATGTTGACCAGGCAAGCTTCCAGGTTGATGCCTTTGGAACATCCTTTATTCTTGACGTCGTGCTAAACCAGTAAGTCTTGGTTGAGCTGTACTTCATTTTGTCAGATACCATTCAATCCACTTTTATAAGCCTTTGTAAGGTTTTGTTTTCTTACTATATTTTACTTCATCTTCCCCTATCTGTTAAATGACTACATTTAAAACTTTTGTATCTATTGATTGTAAGTTATAAAGTCTAGCAAATAACAGGAAATGGATATCCATTTGAAATTGAACAGCTGTAACAGATTTAAGAAGGTAATGTGGAGGGCAAGACTTACTCTAATATTTTGCATAAGAATATATCTGACCTAAGTTCCTATGAATGCAGTAAATTGTGAAAATAATATTTTGGGTATTAAAATGTCTTTCTTAAGAACAGCAGAAAAGAGTTACCCTTTTTGCTCAATGATTCAGAGGATTAGCTGCATGATGTGTGACCCCTAATAATGGCATTAGATGCATTGATTTGGGACTCAGTTTTTTTGAAATTTAGGGTACTGTGATTATTCTGTAAATATGATGTAATTTTGGAAATTCTGTTTTTCAATTTTGTTAGCCACGCTTCAAGTGTTCATTAGCCATGTATGGCTAGTGGTTACCTTATGGGACAAGGCAGAACATTTCCATCACTGCAAAAGGTTCTGTTGAGCAGTATTGGTTTAGATTTCTTTTGGGGAATGGGCACATATGAACAGATTATTGAGCTGGGTCAGTTAGTATTTGGAAGGAGAATTCACATCTTCCTTTTAGATTCCGGGTCATGTCCAATGGATTAATTTAATAATTAGTCTTACTAGTATCCTAGTTTTTATGGAATTTATTTTACAAAGTGTTGTAATTCCATTTGTGTTATGTTAATGTTTAAGCCATGTATTAGTTCATTTTTTATTTAGTTTTTACATTTTATGTATTTATTTGAGAGAGTGGGGGAGGGGCAGACGGAGAGGGAGAGGCAGAGAATCTCAAGCAGGAGATACTCTGAGCATAGAGCGCAGAGCCCATGCAGGATTCGATCTCACAGCCCAGATATCATGACCTGAGCCAAAACCAAGAGTCAGTCGCTTAACTGACTGAGCCAACCCAGGCACTCCTAGTTTATTTTTTAATTAAGCTGTCTCATAGATACCTTTTATAAGTATTTCTCCCCTCTCCTCACATTTTTGTAGTTCACAATTTAAATGCTGAAACGCATTGTTTTAGGTGGAAACTATTTGGGTGATCCATTAATAGGAGTTGTTTGTTCTTTGATCATGTGTATTTTAAAAATGTAACATAAATTTTAAAAAATGTAACATAGGGGCACCTGGGTGGCTAAATTCTTTGGGTGGCCTACTCTTGATTTTGGCTCTGGTCATGATCTTGGAGTCATGGGATTGAGCCCCGCATAGGGCTCCATGCTTGGTGGGGAGTCAGCTTGGAGTTCTTTCTCTCCTTCTCCCTCTGCCCCTCCCCCAGCTCATGCATGCATGCACACACTCTCTATCTCTCTTTAAAATAGATAAATAAGGGCGCCTGGGTGGCTCAGATAGTTAAGCATCTGCCTTTGGCTCAGGTCATGATCCCAGGGTCCTGGGATCGAGTCCTGCATCGGGCTTCCCGCTCCTTGGGAGCCTGCTTCTCCCTCTGTTTCTCTCTGTCTCTCATGAATAAATAAATAAAATCTTTAAAAAAAAAAAATAGATAAATAAATCTTTAAAAAAAGAAAAAAAAAGTAAACTGTATTTCTACTATGCTCATTAAAATACACTTTATTGTTTGTTTTTAAAATTAATGGCTTAAAACATATATAATTAGATTCTTTGTACCACACAGTATTTAATCTAATTTCATAGATCACAAGACTGTGTTAATATGATTTGTATCTTATATTCCTACTTGATGTAAGTGCCCTAAAATTTACATGTTTAAGTGACTCATTGTGGTTTTTCAGCAAGCTTGATATTATACAGTTTTAAAAAACTCATTATAAAGGAATGCATGCTCCTTAGAAAAATAGTGATAAAGTAGCAAAAACAGTCTCACATAATTGTGCCCCATAGGAATGGATTGCCCTATTTTATTTTTTTGTTTTTTTTTAAATTTTATTTATTTATTTGCGAGAGAGAATGAGATAGAGAGAACATGAGGGGGGGGAGGGGCAGAGGGAGAAGCAGACTCCCTGCTGAGCAGGGAGCCCGATGTGGGACTCGATCCCAGGACTCCAGGATCATGACCTGAGCCAAAGGCAGTCGCTTAACCAACTGAGCCACCCAGGCGCCCTATTTTTATGTTTTTTAAGAAAGAGCAGGAACTCATGAGCAGGAGGGTGGAGAGGGGCAGAGGGAGAGGCGGAGAGAGTATCTTAAACAGGTTCCATGCCAAGTGCAGAGCAGCTGTGGGGCTTGATCTCTGGACCCTGAGATCATGACCCTGAGATAATGACCTGAGCTGAAATCAGGAGTCGGACTCAACCTACTGAGCCACCCAGGGACCCTGGATTGCCCTATTTTAAATTGTAACCCTCTCTGCTGTCATCCTTCCTCAACCCTACTACTTATTCTCCCCTACTTCATTTCTAAAATAATATTTAAAATAAATAAAATTTAAAATAATAAATCGCCATTTAATACAGAGGTTGACTCATATGAAATCGCCATTTTTGCAGGTCAAGAAGTTCAAATATACCAGCGTTGTCATATGATCAATTAATATTCTATATTTTAATTACTTATTTTGTTTATTATCTTTTTCCTCCCACTAGAATATAAGCACCTTGAGGGCAGAGATTTTCTTTCCTTCCTTGCTGTCTTTTCCTTCCTCTGCTGTGCAGAATAGATATTAAATTCCAGCCTGGGAAGCCATATAAACTTAGAAACCAGAGGCTGGAATCCACCAGGACACAGAGGAGACCAGATAAAGATGGAGGCTGTCAACTGGGGAGAAGGCAAACAGCAAAACAGAAACAGAGGTTAAGTGTCTGGGACTAGCTTCCAAAACTGAGCATCTGTATATAGGTGTGATTTGGAAAGTTCAGATTCCTAAGTTTCTAGTTCATTGACTCTTTCCTATCCCTCCTTTATTTTTTAAATTTTATTTAATTTTTTTACAAGAGAAAATCAAATTTAATAGCATAAGTAGGGGAAGTCCACACTTGGAAATTCCCTCCCATCCCTCCTTTAAATCACTATTCCTGTGGATAGCTCAGCCTTGCTTTCTGGTTCCTGACATTTGTAAAGCCTTGATTTTCAGTTCTCAAACAAAGAAAGGATATTTATTCATGTCCATTCTACCCTAAACCACCTCATTCCTTTGGAATATTCTCAGCCCCAAAACATTCTGTTCCTAAGGAGAAACACATATGGGCCATACTTAGCAGAGCATGGATACTCTGGAAGACTAAGGGTAGAGCAGAATTTCTTTTGAGATACTGGCAAAAACCTCCATTGGGCATTTTTTCTCTTATTGCAGTGAAAATTTGGAATTGCAAGAAGTACAGAACATATATATAAAAAAAAAGAAGCAGAGTATAAAATAATAACATAAATGGAGGTTGCTGGGCTGAGGAATATACAAAGTACTTTTTTTTTTTTTTTTCCTGGGATCTTTGTTACACATAGGTGGCAGGTAGCTGGTTTCTTTAAGCTTTAAGAGCCAGGATGATTTGATACAAAGATTTTTTTTTTTTAAAGATTTTATTTATTTATTTGAGAGAGAGAATGAGATAGAGAGAGAGAGCATGAGACAGGGGAGGGTCAGAGGGAGAAGCAGACTCCTCACTGAGCAAGGAGCCCGATGCGGGACTCGATCCCGGGACTCCAGGATCATGACCTGAGCCGAAGGCAGTCGCTTAACCAACTGAGCCACCCAGGCGCCCAAGATTTTTTTTTTTTAATTTTTGTGAAGAATGTTTTTATTTCATGGTTTCAGTTTATATATAGTCTTGGCGTTGTGTTAGTTAAGGAGCAGGAAGGTGAAAAATTGAATATACTCTTTATTTATTTATTTATTTATTTATTTATTTATTTATTTATTTGAGAGAGAGAGAGCGAGCGAGAAAAAGAGAGCACAAGCAGAGGGAGCGGCAGGCAGAGGGAGAAGGAGAAGCAGGCTCCCTGCTGAGCAGGGAGCCCCAAGTGGGGCTTGATCCCAGGACCCTGAGACCATGACCTGAGCCAAAGGCAGACGCTTAACTGACTGAGCCACCCAGGCGCCCCTGAATATACTCTTTAAAAGCTATTTTTCTTATGAAGCAATTCTAGGGCTGTGGAACTGGTAGAGTTTTTTTATTTGTTTTAAACCAGAGGCAAATTAAGTAAGTCTACGTGTGGCTGGATTCCAGTTGCAGAATGGACTCAGTAATATATATTTTTAGATTGAAATGGAAGGAAAAGTATCATTACATAATATTCCTTCTGAGTGTTTGGTACACAAAATTATCTATAACCAAATTATGTAAGTTCAACCTTTGGGTTGTAATTTCTACAGAAGGCAGATAAAGAATATGGAATGTTTACACATGAAAAGCACAGCCAATTCCTGTTTTGTCAAGCGGTTTTTAGTTCTTTCATGGTGTCACACAGTTGTGGAATTTCACTCTTTAGGAGAGAGGTATTTAAAAAACCCAAACATATGGCCTGGCCTGGTCAAACTAGTCCCAAGTCCACGTTGGACCTTTTCAGAGATCAGTGACTGGTATTATACTTTATTGTGAAACATTCCTGAGAAAGAGAAAGACTCAATGAAGATGTTTTTATACTATATATATATATATACACATACATATATATATAATATTATATATATGTAATTATACATATACTACATATATAATAATATATAATAATATATGTATTATGTATGTATTATGGGAGCAATTCTTTTCCTGTACATCTCTCTCCCATTCTTCAGAAAGTGGATAATTAAACTGCCCAGGGTGATGCACAGATATTGAAAAAGTTTCCTTTCAATATTTCCTTGATCCTTTTACAACAGGTGACCTGACAAACCACACACATGTGGGCATAGCCATGCCCCCACATACCCATCCCCACACACCCCACAAAGAAGCAAATACTCCACATGGATGTGATTAGTTATTTTAGGATGTGGAACATACAGTTAGCAAGAAAGAGCCCATCTTTTATAGCCTGTTTTTGGTAAGGGAGTCTGTGGTACAGTCGGAGATCTTAGATGATCCTACTCCTAAATTTTGATTATATTTTACACATTTTCTCCCTCTTTTTATTCCAATAAGAAGAAAAATAGTTCTCTAACTTAGGATCCTTATGTCAGTGTCTTTTTCCCTATTTCACAGTGAGGGATGGGGAGGACAGCTAGGGATCAGACATGATGGCTGTCAGCAGATGGGGTTGCCCATGCTGAATGGGAGGTGGTGTAGAGATAGGGTTGGGGTGGGGGGAGAGGGAGAAGCAGGAACAAGATCAGACAAGAAGCATCCAAATTCTTTTCAACTGGGCAAGTTCAGTTTTGTCTTCTCTCATTTAGCAGAATCATTTGCCAATTAGTCACCTCTTGATTGCTTTGTACTATCACTCTTGAATTTGCAGGAAAAGTAGAAACCACAGTGGGCAAAAGATACGGTGTGACTCCAACTGGAATTGGAATTTAGGTCTGGAAGTCTCATTTCCTTAACTCTGCTCTATTTACAGTGTGGATAAAAATAAGTGATGGGGATTAGATTATAATTAAATGATGATGTTATGTGATGATACTAAATAACATAATATGTCTTTCACTATTATTAATAAATCTGTAACTTAATATCTTACTGTTTAACTAAATTCATTATGGCAAATATTTGTTTATATGTACATTTAAAGCAAAATTATTCTGTAGAAGATAAATCTGTATTGAATGGTCCCTGCCAATAAGGGTCCTTATCTTCATCTTATAAACATATCATATATGTATTTAAACATGTGTACACACATGTATATGCATGTACACAATGTATACATACACATACATGTATATACACATCCATATGTACGCACATATATGTAAATTTCTAAGGCTCTAGTAAGTGCTAAGAGTTTTTCTAGACTGTGAGGACTTGGTAGAAACAAGGAAGGAATCACCCTACTCTTATGGAGCTTGTATTCTAGTCAGAAAGACAGTGTGTTAACAAATAAATTTTACAGGGTGACAGTGCCTGGTTTAGAGGTGAGGGTGCTATGGTTGTCAGAGACAGGCTATCTCTGAAGGGATGACGTTTGAACTGAAGGGGCCCCAGGCAGAGAGAATAGCGGGTGGCAAGGCCGTGAGGCAGGAATGAGCTTAGTACGTTTAAAAGATAGGAAGGTGGCATAAGAGGCTGGAACACTGACGCCTGGGTGGCTCAGTCGGTTAAGCGTCTGCCTTCGGCTCAGGTCATGGTCCCAGGTTCCTGGGATCGAGTCCCGCATCGGGCTCCCTGCTCCGTGGGGAGCCTGCTTCTCCCTCTGCCTCTGTCTCTCTCTCTGTCTCTCATGAATAAATAAATAAAATCTTTAAAAAAAAAAAAAAAGAGGCTGGAACACGATAAGTCAGGGTAGTTATTAAATGAGGTTGGAAAGGTAGCAGGACCCAGATCATGTAGGGCCTCTTAGGCCACAGAAAAGGCTTTGGATGATAGTCTAAGCAGAGGCTGCTGGTTTCCCTACACCGTATTTTGTAGTGTTTACTCCTTTCCCCACTGACTTGTCATCCTGTGTTCATCATATTTAGTTACTGTATATTTTAATGTCTTCCCAGAGCAATCTCTTCTGAAGATCTATTCATTAATTATTTGGCCTGGTACCACCATACTACTTATTGTAGCTTTATAAGTGTTTCAATATCTAGCATGGAAAACTCTTTCATTATCAGTTTTCTTTTGTAAAATTTCTTATATATTTTTGCCTTTTCTAATATGGAATTTTAGAATAACTTCGTCATTCTCCTTTTGGAATTTTAATTGGACTCTCACTAAACCTATATTTTAATTTGGGAAAAGTACATGTTTTTATAGGTACTGAGTCTTTCCATCCAATACCATTGTGTATTTTTTTCTTTTAAATTTTAGCATCTATGGGACGCCTGGGTGGTTCAGTCAGATAAACATCTGCCTTTGGCTCGGGTCGTGATCCCAGGGTCCTGGGATCAAGTCCCACATCGGGATCCTTACTCAGCGGGAAGCCTGCTTCCCCCTCTGCCTGCCCCTCCCCCGCTTGTGCTCTTTCTCTCTCTGACAAACAGATAAATAAAATCTTTAAAAAAAATAAATTTTAACATCTATTTTGTCTTTCAGTAAAATTAAGTAGTACTTTGGTTTTTATATGAACATTTCATGTGGAACCTTTTCATGGGAATTATAATTTTTATTGCTACTGTGGATATTTTTCTATATTTTATAATTTAGTTATTGATGACATAAGGAAAATCAGTGATATGTGTTGAACTTTATTAATTTCCTTAATAATGCTAGTGGTTTTTCTTTGTTTCTGTTGGATTTTCTAGTTTGACAGTAATATGACTAGAAAATCATGAAAGCTTTCTTTTTTTCTTTCCAAAATGATACTTCGTACTACTATTGTCCACCTTGATGCTTTTTCTAGAAGTTCCTGAACTCTATTACTTGGTGATAATAGCATTTTTGTCTTGGTTCTTTTGGTAATAGGTATATCTCTAGTATTCGTTGTTAAGTAGAATGTTGCTTATTGATTTTTGAGAGCTAGTCTTTTTTTTTTTTAAGATTTTATTTATTTATTTGAGAGAGAGAGAATGAGAGAGAGAGAGCATGAGAGGGGGGAGGGTCAGAGGGAGAAGCAGACTCCCTGCCGAGCAGGGAGCCCGATGCGGGACTCGATCCCGGGACTCCAGGATCATGACCTGAGCCGAAGGCAGTCGCTTAACCAACTGAGCTACCCAGGCGCCCGAGAGCTAGTCTTTATCATGATAAAGCAATCCCAAATCTTGTTTAATAATTTTTTTTTTGTTTTTAAGGGAATGAGATTTAGATTTTATTGAATCCCTTTCTAGTCAATTTGAGTGAACATATTGATTTTCTTATTTGATAACTTTGTCATGTTGCATAATTCATCGTTGTAGCCCGTATGTTGCTGGCCTTTCTAGTTGTGACTACAGAATGGAATTACACCTCCTGTTTTTATGTAAACTATTACGGCACAAGCCTTTGCTGGCTTTTTTGCTCTAAGTTACCTCCATCTCCAAGCGTGTCCCTCAGCTATTTATGAGATTTGTTGTTGTCTGTTACCTTGCCACTCTCTTTCTACCTCTGATAGATCCCCTGCAGTGAGCCTCATGAGGGCTGCTTTGCTGGGCACACCAGCGATGGCTGCTCACATTGGCCAGGAGTGGTCACCCCAAGAACCCACAAGCCCAAACCCATCCCCAGGCCCTTCTTGTGGAAGGTTGATGCCAGCAGTGGGAGAGCACAGACATAGCCTCTGCTCAGAGACAGGCAGAGAAAAGGGCACATTATTTCTTTCTCTGGTCCAAGGCACTTGACGTTCTATTTCAGCGTGAAAAGCAGGGGGGACGTCCATTCTCAAAAAGTGAAATTGGACCCCTACTCTCAGAGTTATGGTCTGACCTGACTGCCATGGCTTGATAGTATCTTTGCCAAAGTATGGCTTATTCAACTTGAAACAGTATTCCGTGTGTGATGACTATAGCCCAGAACACCAAGTACATTTCCTTGTCACAGTCTTCCCTCCTGCACAAGGTGAAGAATAAATTAGGATTGTACAGCCCTCCTGCATTAGCTCTGGCTCCTCATTTTCCCTGATCCAGTGCTTAGACAAGGATAGACAGTTTTCAGGAATGGGGCAGGCTGAAAAACAGCAAACATGTTGTGGCACAGCTCTGCAATTAACACCTTGAGGAGAGTGTAATTGCTTTTCTCTATTGGTTCAAACCTTCCGAAGAGTTCACAGAACTGCAAGGATTTACTGGGGGGCTCTGCTCCCCCAAAAAGGGAGGATTGCCCAATTACCAATTCTGGTTTTTATTTTAGAATGTGACAGCTGATTTTAAGATAGTTTCTAGGGGCGCCTGGGTGGCTCAGTCGTTAAGCGTCTGCCTTTGGCTCAGGTCATGATCCCAGGGTCCTGGGATGGAGCCCCGCATCGGGCTCCCTGCTCGGCGGGAAGCCTGCTTCTCCCTCTCCCACTCCCCCTGCTTGTGTTCCTGCTCTCGCTCTCTCTCTCTCTGTCAAATAAATAAATAAAATCTTAAAAAAAAAAAATAGTTTCTAGTTTCGAATTTTAAGATCCAGTCTCTTTAGATACCCCATTACTAGCTACTAAAATAGATATGCTGTTATATTATTAGAATTTTTATACCAGCAGTAATGAATGAGATTGTATCAGAGTTAAAAAGCTGTATAAAATGAAATTTTTTTTTACTTACAACAAAATTCCTTGAAACATTATATTCTGGACTGTAAGACTCACATCTATATTTTTTAGTGTTTAGAAGTCCTTATTTTGATGAGTCCAGCAACCTTTTAAAAGATAGGTCTTTGATAAACAATAATTTCAGATGGATATTAATGTATTCGTCTACTTGTTTTTAAGCCAACTTTGGAAGATTATATTTTACCAAAGAATTGTGCACATCATGGAGTGTTTACGTTTAATGGGTGTATATTTGTGTGTGCTTTTTAGAAAATAACTTTTAAAATTTCTACTGTACTTATTGTTATGTCCTCTTTCGCAGTGCTACTTTTATTTTTGCTTATCAGGTACAACCTCAAGTATACAAACTTTTTGGAACATATTTACCACATAAATTAAACAACATTATTTTTTTTTAAAGATTTTATTTATTTATTTGACAGAAGAGAGAGAGAGAGCGAGCGCAGGAACACAAGCAGGGGGAGTGGGAGAGGAAGAAGCAGGCTTCCCGCTGAGCGGGGAGCCCAATACAGGGCTTGATCCCAGGACCCTGGAATCATGACTTGAGCCGAAGGCAGAGGCTTAACAACTGAGCCATCGAGGTGCCCCAAACAACATGATTTTCTTTTTTCTTTTTTTAAAGATTCATTTATTCATTTGAGAGAGTGAGAATGAGAGAGAGTACATGAGAGGGGGCAGGGTCAGAGGGATAAGCAGGCTCCTCGCCGAGCAGGGAGCCCGATGCGGGACTCCATCCCGGGACTCCAGGATCATGACCTGAGCCGAAGGCAGTTGCTTAACCAACTGAGCCACCCAAGCGCCCAACATGATTTTCTTAAAAAAAGATTTATCCATTTATTTTTGAGAGGAGAGAGAGAGAGCATGTGCCTGTGAGTGGGGCGATGGGCAGAGGGAAAGGGTGAGTATCCAAGCAGACTCCCCACTGAGCGTGGAGCCCAACGCAGGGATCTGTCTCACTCTGAGATACGACCTGAGCCAAAACCAAGAGTTGGACCCTCAACTGACTGAGCCACCCAGGTGCCCCTAAATGACATGATTTTTAAAAACAATTTTATTGAGGCTTTTTTTTTTTTTTAAGATTTTATTTATTTATTTGAGAGAGAGAGAATGAGACACAGAGAGCATGAGAGGGAAGAGGATCAGAGGGAGAAGCAGACCCCCTGCTGAGCAGGGAGCCCGATGTGGGACTCGATCCCGGGACTCCAGGATCATGACCTGAGCCGAAGGCAGTCGCTTAACCAACTGAGCCACCCAGGTGCCCCTATTGAGGCATTTTTACATGTAATAAAATTCACTCCTTTCAAGTGTACAATTTAATGGGTTTTTTTTTTTTTTTTCAGTAACTTTACTGAGTGATGCAACCATCACCATAAATCAGTTTTAAAACACTTTACAATTCTCCACTAAGATCCCTCATTCTTATTTGAACTTAATTCCCATTCCTGCCTCCAGTGATTGGCCAGGCACAAAAAATTACTTTTTTGTAATTATAAATCTGCCTTTTCTGGACATTTCATATAAAGGGAATTACACAATATGCATTTTTCAGTCTGGCTTCTTTTATTTGATATGTTTTGAAGTTCATCTGTGATGTCGCGTGTGTCCACAGTTCATTCCTTTTTAGTGATGAGTATTATTTCATTTATAGATATATCACATTGTGTCTATCCATTCACGTGATGATGGGCACGCAGGTTGTTTTTGGCAATTATGAATAATGTTGCTATGAACATTCATGTAGAAGTCGTGGAAGTCATTTGTGGATTTAAATTTTCATTTAGTTTTATGTTTAATTGTTTTGAGAAATGCTGAACTATTTTCCAAAGTGGACTTTTGGTTTTTAAATGGTACAGTAACAGCTGTTTTTCTATAAGTTCTATTTTGCAAGAGGGGTGGTGTCAGTATAAACAGTTGCCTAGCTTTTTGGTTTTCAGTTCCATATCCATTCCAAGTCTGGAAAGAGACATACTTCTTATGGTTATGATCTTATGCTCTTTGATTCATAATAAAATGCTACCTTTGAAATACATATTGAACTTTTGACACTTTTTAAGGGACAAGATTCTACCATTAGTACTTTATATCGGAACTTTATATAGACCACACATTTATTATACCACAGCTGAATCATATTTCATTTCTGCTCTTTTGTTCTAAGTTGAAAAGTGGTAGTTTTAAACTGTGACTTCTAACACTAGACTTTATAACTTTTTTTCATAGGCAGAAAGTCTCCTGGGCTTAGCCCAGAATGGTTTTGATTGTTAGTTGGACAGACCTTGGCTGTAGAGCCCACAGCAGAGGAGAATGGGTGGGTGGGTGGAGTAAAGGGGGCATTAGATATGCCTGGCCAAGAGCCAGAAAGTGATCCAGTACTAAAGCTGAGACCTCGGAAATTGTTTTGGAGGGGGCATCTGGGAAGAATTCTAGAGGCCACAGGAGACAGGATCCCAAGGGCTGGAGCCTTTTAAAGGGTTCAGAAGGCCAAACTCATGGGTGGGGAGAAAGCTGTGCAAGGGTCAAGTTAGTCCTTTTACAAAATGGATCAGAGCTGAGCAGATGGGGGTCAGATCCCTATACACCTACATATTACTGGTCTATTTAAGCTTTCTGTGTTCTGGTTTGTTTTTAAAAGTACAGCTTTAGTGCAGACTCATTGTCTTTCATCTGATTGTTTAATATGACCTTGAGATGTTTTTAGCATTACCTGCTCTTTTTAATAGGGGGGATCTCGAGATTTCAACACATTTATGAGTATATTATTTAAATTGCAGATAGAATAATCACAGAATTATTCAATATAACCAAGTCTATGGCCCTTAGTTTCTCAAGGGAAATAACCATGTAAGTACTATTTTTATAGTTAAAATGGTTACTGTATATTTCTCTGTTATAGATTTATGTAATTTGTTTGATATAGTAAATACTTTTAATGTGCAATAATGAAACTAGTAATAAATGTTTTTGCATAATTGCATAAAAACTCCTTGGAGTTTTTACAGTGATTAGGAGACACGTTGAAGATTAAATTATCACAGTTCACTGCTGTTTTTCTCCCAGTTGCCAAATTACTGAACTCTGCTAAATTTTCTAGCAGTGATAGTGGTGTATAGTCCAACTACAGGGAACTTTGCAGGCACAACTAATTGGGTTCCCTAGACATATTTAATATAAATTTAAATTTATGATACAGCTATTAACATGTTGGGTGGACAAAATCTTTGCAAGGTGAAAGACTCAATTTGAGTAAGCAGATACTTGTTCTGTAATAGCGATATTTATTTTATGTAAAGCCTGTATTTTAGGTTGAGGTATAAGGTACATGCTTACCCCAGGTGATGCCATCTGCTTAGAACTGGGCGTTGCTCTTGGTCACTTCTGAAATAGTTTTCTCACACTTGCAAAAAGTATATATCAATCTGTTATCACTCACTGTGAATATGCGTGTGTTTTCTCATGCTTCAGCTGTTGGCCTAAGTTTTCAGCCAATGAGATCTGGTGTGGAAGGTTGTACTGTACACTTGTGTCCCATGAGATTGACTATAACCATTCTCAGGGAGCGTGGCCATGTTATTCTTTGGCGATTCCTTTATTTAGTCTAAAACTGAATAGTTTTGACCTCGAATGGTGTAGAAGTGATAGTGGTGGGCATGCTATCCTAAGAAACAAAGAAATGTTAATAGCCTGGCTACTGAAACTTTTATAGAGGCTAAGGCTTTCCCTGGAAACTGGTCGAAGATAAAGATCAGCTTGAACTTACTTCCAGGAAATGGCCCAGAATCGTAGGATAAGAATGCACAGGCAGCAAGGGATGGCCTCATGGTGTGATGATAGGAAGGGGTCATGAATACTTTTGCAGCGTGGTGGCTGGTTGTGGTCATATGAACAGTAGCTGGAAGGAACTATGGGTGCCTGTTATAAAGCTAGGGGATTTGGAGAGAAAGCCTGGTGTTAGAAGGTGGAGGAGGGTCCGTACTGTATCCTCCAAAGTGAGAAGGCACTTTGAGACTGAAAAATGAAGGAAGCCACTCCATACCGTTTGCATAGTTTTATTCAGGGTAGCTTACTGATGGGGGAAATCGGGTGGATGGATGATCCAGGCAGTGCACAGCTATTCTCCACCCCTATTCTCCTCCACGTCCAGACCTTAATCCTGCACAAGCATGAATAAGATGGAGGGCCAAAGATGGAGTTAGTGTTGCCAGTGCTCCTGCAACTGGAGTGCACCTCTGTACGTCCCATGCTGGAATAACCCTGTGCAGGACCTTTGGCTGGGCCGCATCCCTAGCTCTCAGGGAAGAAAATTAGAAACGTGTGGTAGGATACATATTAGGTTAGTGTGTATGGCAAAGTGTTTACATAGGCATTCCATATTTAAATTCAGGTAATCTTATGAGAGACAATGGACTCCGAAAAACAAACTGAGGGTTCTAGAGGGGAGGGGGGTGGGAGGATGGGTTGGCCTGGTGGTGGGTATTGGGGAGGGCGCGTTCTGCATGGAGCACTGGGTGTTATGCACAAACAATGAATCATGGAACACTTCATCTAGAACTAATGATGTAATGTATGGGGATTAACATAAGAATAAAAAAAATTCAGGTAATCTTTACATCTTTTGTTTTAAGAAAACCTTATGATGACGTACAGTGATCATTAGCTCACATTAACTTCAATTTTATCCAATTCAGACGTGTTGGAGAGGTGAAACCAATAGAAGCACAGGGCATAGGCAGTTTCTCTGGAGGTTATTCTCGGTGCTGCCTTGCTCTTCTTCTACTCTGCTTCTCAGAGGGTCAACAGTCCTTTTTAGCCATGGTTGAAACAGCAGATGGGCCTCTTCAATTCACAAACATACTAATCGCTCTCCAGTAGATGTAATAAAATAGGTGTTACAGATAACTTCTTTTTAGTCCTAGCCTAGAGAATTTAGCTTCCCTGATAGATTCTTTTAAAAGAGAAACTGTCGTGCAAAAACAAAAATGGAAGATTCCCCTAAAATAAATCCATTTATTGTATTCTCTCTTCTTATGTCCCGAGGGAAGAAGAATTAGCAAATGAATGATTAATCCTGCTCTTCTCTTATGCTTTATTACCAGAGTCAAAAGTTAAAAACAGTCAAGCTGTTACACCTTAATCAGATGCATTTCCACATGAGACTTTAAGTTTGGTTCTTTAAGGAGAACTGTATGATGTAGGATATTTCAATGAACTTTTATACCATCAGGCTTTCATTTATGAGTGGGCTCTTTAATCAAAACATTTTTGGATAAAAAACAACAGTTATGGGAAGTTTGCATGTCTATTAAACAGAAACAGATGGAAAGCTCAAGTAACTCATTTTTTTCAGTGCATATATAAAAACACCTAAAGTTGTGGACGCCTGGGTGGTTTAGTCTGTTAAGTGTCTGCCTTTGGCTCAGGTCATGATCCCAGGGTCCTGGGATCGAGTCCTGCATTGGGCTCCCTGCTCAGTGGGGAGTCTGCTTCTCCCTCTGCCGCTCCCCCTGCTTGTGCATGCTCTCTCTCTGACAAATGAATAAATAAAATCTTTAAAAAAAACAAAAAATAGGGGCACCTGGGTGGCTCAGTCGTTAAGCGTCTGCCTTCGGCTCAGGTCATGATCCCAGGGCTCTGGGATCGAGCCCCGCATCGGGCTCCCTGCTCCGCGGGAAGCCTGCTTCTCCCTTTCCCACTCCCCTTGCTTGTGTTCCCTCTCTCGCTGTGTATCTCTGTCAAATAAATAAATAAAATCTTTAAAACAAAAAAAACCCCAAAAATAAAAACACCTAAAATGAACTTTATTTAAATCATCATTGTGTTTCATAATCACTCACACATACATGTCTTTTCCATATTTGACTTACTCATGTGTGAAGTAGGTATTTCCACAAGCTCTAGAGCTGAGATTATTCCTATCATGTGTAAAACAATTATTCCATTCAGTTTTGTTTTATGAGCCCTGTTTATTTTATGAAACATGAACAAGGAATCAATATGGTATGCCTTATAATTTATTTTTTATTTATTTATATTTTTTAAAATTTTTATTTTAAATAGGTTCTATGCTCAACATGGGGCTTGAACTTATGACCCTGAGATCAAGAGTCACATGCTCTACTGACTGAGGCCAGCTCCCCCTCACAATTTTAATTAATTAACTAATTAATTAATTTTGGTTAAAATTTATTTTTTAGGATTTAAAAAAATTTTTTTAAGTAATCTCTACACCCAACGTAGGTCTTGAACTCATAACCCCGAGATCAAGAATTGCATGCTCTAGTGACTCAGCCAGTCAGGCGCCCTTAAGTTTTTATTTAAATTCCAGTTAGTTAACATACAGTGTAATATTAGTTTTAGCTATACAGTATAGTGATTCAACACTTCCATACATCACTCGGTGTTATTAAATAACTAATTTTTTTTTATTATTCTTATGTTAATCCCCATAAATAACTAATTTTAATCCTGACTCGTTTTTGCCAAATGATTAAAAAAGAAAAAAGAGGAAAGAAAAGAAAGGAAAGTTGACATAAAGAATTTAAATTTAACTAAAGTAACATCTATTGTATATCTAGAGGGCCAGTATGGACTGGGCACAATCTTTTAATTTATTTATTTTTAAGATTTATTTATTTATTTTAGAGAGAGAGAGAGAGCATGCGTGGGATCAGGGGGAGGGGCAGAGGGAGAGAGAATCTCAAGCAGACTCTGCACTGAGCACAGAGCCTGATGTGGGGCTCAATCTCACCATTCTGAGATCATAACCTGAGCCGAAACCAAGAGTCGGACACTTAACCGACTGAGCCACCCAGGCGCCCCTGGGCACAATCTTTTAAACAGCTTATATTTATAACATTGTGTGGTGATAATTCTTAATCCTATGTTTGGCCTGGAGCACTCTAAGATCCTAAAATCTCTTCATAAACAGAACCCAAGTGGCACCTGGGTGGCTCAGTCAGTTAAGCTTTTGGCTTGGACTCAGGTCAAGATGCCGGAGACCCAGCGTCAAGCCCTGAAGTGGGCTCCCTGTTGCTCAGCAGGGAGTCTGCTTCTCACTCTACTCTTCAGCCAGCTCATGCTCTCTCTCTCTCTCAAATAAATAAATAAAATCTTGAAAAGAAAAAAAGAAACAGAACCCAAAAAATCAGACTGTTTTATGTTTAAGTATCAGTGTATTTAAATATAGTATTTTTCCCCTTTACATGCTATTCTCTGGTTAATAGAAAACTAATTACATTTATTTTTCTTTGCTGCTATTAATATCATTATCAGAGATAATACATCATTTAAAAAAATGAACTTTCTATTCCAATCAATGTATCAGTGTTGATTGTTACTTGTATGTGTGACTTGAAGCTTGAAAGTATCAGAAGAGAATTTGTTTTATACTGTTTGCTCATTTATTCACTTATTTATTTATTCATTCACTCATATGTCCATCCAGCATTTCACTCACTACGTGCTGGACGCTTAGATTTTAGGGATAGAGAAATGAGAAGGTTAAGGACCCTGGCCTCAAGAACATGATAGATGAGACTGGGTGCAGATGCAGACAGTGATGGACGGTGTATGAAAGGGCATGACACAGGTATGGACAGTGACAATGGTTGTGTGACAGAACTTTATTGAACAGAAGGATATTGTTTGCTGGAGATATTTATTGGTAATTTTTCTACAGACACCAACCCTTGTTGGCTAGTTCCATGTTTTTACATTGTGACTGATTAAAACTTTTACTTAAAGTGTTTTTAAAATATTGAAATGTAATACACATACCAGAATAGTCCAAATAACATATATCAGCAATTTAAAAATATTATAAGGAGAATAGCAGTTTAACCACTACCCAGGTATGGAATATTACCAGTGCTCCCCAAACCTATAGCATACTCTCTCCTTCCCCACCACTGGAAACAACCACCCTGACTTTTCTGATAATCATTTCAGTGATTTTCTTTATAGTTTTATCATCACTTTATGCATCCCTAAACACAAAGGTACATCTCTCTTTTTAAAAAAATTTGAATGTAGGATGGACTTGTGGATTTTTATTTATGCAGTGTTTGCATTCAGTTATAGTTACTATTCTTTATGATGCTCAAATTGTCCCAAAGTTGGCTAGTGGGAGCCCTTTCATTTTGGCTCCTATGTCCTTTTGATATGACCATTAATTTTTAAGGGCTCCTTTGCCTCCTGGGACAAGAAGAAAGCTTTCTTGCCTATGGGACAACCAGGTTAATTTTAACTTTAGAACAGATTTCTGTTTTTTTTTTTTTTATGGTGACTGGTTTATGGACTGACACTTACCTTCATTTTGCTATTTTGATTTTATGTCATCATCATCTTATTACACAGAAAAGCCAAAGACTGACAGCTATCACTTATTCTTATTTTTAATCAAATATTGAACCAACACCTGAATCAATGACAAAAGCATTTCAATGGCATGTCTTTGGGGAGGACTGCCTTACACCTAATAATTAAATTAAGCAAAATAAAAGATCTCAGATATAACTTTTATTTCATAATGTCATGGTAATTAATCATATGGGGGGGTTGAAGTGATAGGATTTTGAAGAAACATTGGAGTTGTAAGGGACTAAGTTCTTAGTATCCCCAAGGTTGAAATAGTCAATTAAAAAGGAACTACATTTGTTTCCCGACCCAGAGTGAAATTCTTAATGTCTTTTTCTCTTCCAACCAAAAGAGATTTAATTAGAAATCTGTACACCCTAATCAGTTTTAACTCAGATGAGAGAAATGATTTTATTGTTCAGGGTACCTTTGACCATGTGGAGGAAGCAGAGACCTATCCAGTGATGGACAGTGCAAGATGATCAAAGCTGTTTCTAGTGATGTCAACCCAGGGAGAGAATGGACAATCTTGCCCAGAAAGGGCTTCTGCGAAAACTTCACAGAAAAAAAGGAAATTTTTTTCATGAGTTTTAAGCTGTGCAATATTTTGGGAGGACAGGGATTATGTAAAGGAGAGAAAAAGAGGACAATGATATGGTGATGTCAGAGTCCTCTGGGCAGAGTTGCATCAAGCTCAGGGAGCTGAGGAGGGCTAGGAAGCCAAACTGCTTTGTTAGATGGGGCTTCACTAAGTGAGATCAGAATTGCTACCCTAGGGACTTGATCTGATTGGTAATGGAGGACTGTCAGTTTTTTACATGATTGAGTCTGAAAGTCAGTACTATGAAAGAAAACATTGATGGTAGTATGGAAATTTCATTAATCATGAAAACAAAAACCCGGTATGTTTTGAGCTAACTCAATAAGAAGTTTTCTTGTAGTAGTGGTTTTGATTTTTAGAATAATTCCTGACTCCCATAGGTCGTATTACTTTTTAGGTACACCATAGGTGGTGATTTTACTTATTGTGCTGTGAAACTGTTTTCCTATGGCACATTTTGATAATGGATTAGTTAGGATGCTTTGGGTTAAAAGTGAAAGAAAAAAACAGTCAAAGATTTGCATAGTAGAAGATTATCTCACATAACTATAAACCTAAAGGCTGGGCAGCCCCACCCTTGTGGCTCTAGCTTTGCTGCTTTGGAAAAGACAAAAAGACTACCTCATCCTCTTTCTCACTGTAGGGAACCAGGAAACCTTTTACTGAAACTTCCGAAGTCTTCTTGGCCAGAATTGCGTCAAACCTTTTGCTAACCGGTCTTTGGCAAAGGTAAAGGTATCTCTGTGATTAGTTGATACTAATCAGGATCACCCTGGAGATAGGGTGAGTTCATCTTCCCCCTGTCACATGGGAGAAGGTAGGATATCTGACCCATTCTGGGTTCTGTTAGCTAGTGGCATACGGGGTAGATTTTGGAGACATAGCCAACAGGGTCTGCCAAAGAATTCTTTGTTGAAGGTGACCTTCAAATAATAGATTGCAGTGCTATTGTAATACTTCTGCTGCGTTCATTCCACAGACTTGCTGAAATGAGAACCCTCCAATCTAAATGCACACCCTTTTATACTTGATCCAAGAGGAGCTCCCTATAAAAAAAAAACCAACAAATATCTTAATCAAATGGAAAAAAAAAAGTAATACATCACCTGACAGTAAAACCTAGGAATCCTTACTGAATTTTATTCATTGGTTTTGGTAATCCCATGTATATCTTATTATTCATGTCCACTGAGACCTTGTAATAAATTGCTTTAATTTTTTTCTCATTTTAGTAATTTTTGCCTAAGTAGCTGAATAATCAGATTAGAGGTATTGAATGTCAGGTTGCCCAAGAATAGTTCTAGGCATGCTGTGAAATTTAGCCCTCCGGCTGCCAGGCTCGGCACCCCACCTGAGCCAGTAGCTTCCCTCTATAGGAAAGCTACGGTGCCTCGGGCCTTTGCAGCCTTGCTTTACAGCCCCTTCCAACCTTACTGGTCACATGCAATATGTCCTGCCCCTGTTGGATGGTCATCCAGCTACCTTGGTCCTGTTAATCACCTGTTCGCCAACAAATTAGTCCATGATTGTGCGTTGGCTGGTTCTAGTTCCATTCTTGGTCCATGCATGTGACTTTTTAGAGGTGTTCCTGCCTCTTTGGGGTTACTCAAAGGATTGACTCTAAATGTTGGTATTTCAGGCCAGCTAGGAAGACAGGGAACAATTTTGAGCACTGTGATATCTCTTAACTTTTACTGCACAAAAAGCATGATATGCACAGAACTAGCCCAATTCAAAGGATAGTTAGAGCCCATGATCCCTGATTTACAACACACCTCACTGAGAGATTCCGAACACTCACACAATAACCATTTATTTATTTATTATTTTTTAAAAATTTTACTATGTTATGTTAGTCACCATACAATACATCATTAGTTTTTGATGTAGTGTTCCATGATTCATTGTTTTCATATAACACCTAGTACGTGCCCTCCTTAATACCTATCACCGGGCTAACCAATCCCCCCTCCCCCCTCCCCTCTAAAACCCTGTTTGTTTCTCAGGTCCATAGTCTCTCATGGTTCATCTCTCCCTCCAATTCCCCCCGCCCATTTTTCCCTTCCTTCTCCTAATGTCCTCCATGTTATTCCTTATGTTCCACAAATAAGTGAAACCATATGATAATTGACTTTCTCTGCTTGA
>NC_138380.1:68164705-68222653 GCF_054177405.1 Leptonychotes weddellii | reverse complement strand
TTTTAAGATTTTATTTATTTATCTGAGAGAGAGAGACTGAGAGAGAGAGAGCATGAGAGGGGGGAGGGTCGGGAGGGTCAGAGGGAGAAGCAGACTCCCTGCCGAGCAGGGAGCCCGATGCGGGACTCGATCCAGGGACTCCAGGATCATGACCTGAGCCGAAGGCAGTCACTTAACCAACTGAGCCACCCAGGCGCCCCTTCCACCAGCTTTAATTGAGTCACATGCCCATCTCTGAACGAGGCACCATAACCAGGAAATAGGACATATCCGGTGGCTGGGGCCAGTCTGGACCTACCCCTGGAGCGGGGAGTGGAATTGATCTCTCTCAAAGCACGTGGCCCCAGTGTGGAGAGGGCGGAGGATTCCAGGGCACACTTACCAAATTCAGGGTATACTGTGTCAGGAGAACAACTTGCCACTGAACAAGATACTGTTATTTTCTTCTCTATGAGAAGAATATTTAATGGCTTGAAAGTTAAGAAAGAACTGATGGGTGTTCATAAAAGTCAAGAACAAACCAGATTTCAAAGGGAACTTTTCTGTAATGAACCAGAGAGGAAAAAAGACCAGAAATGTATTGAGGACAGAGAAGTACAATGGTATGGGTGAGGCAGAACCCCCTCCTTTAATGCAACTTGGATGAGAAGCATCATACCTAGGGAGAATGGCCCTCCACCCTATTGGATGGCCATTTTATGAGACTGTTTTTACTTCCTTCTTGATCCTAACCCAAGAAACAATTCAGTTTTAAAGAGGTTGGGCTCAGCCCAAAGGAATAGGGTTAGGAGAAACTCATCCTTGGCTGAAATAAGAGGAGGATGTAATTTGTGAAGTGTTGGAACCCTTAGTTAGAACAACCAATCCTTTGTCACAAGTGTACACGTTATTGCCAGAAAAGTAGCTGCACAAATTGTAAAATTGATGCTGATTTTCAGTGACTCAGTGGGGTCAAAATGAAAAGAGATGAAACAGGAAAAATTATGAAAACTCAAAATTTTGTTGGGGAAAGGCAGACAGCTGCAGGAGGCATGCTGTGGAGAACGGGGAGTCTTCAACAATCTGGAATAAACAAATTCAAGGAGACTTCGAGAGACAGAAAGTTGAACAGCTATTAACTCAGGAAAGAAATCGACCATTTAAAATGGCCTTCTTTGTTCCAGAAACTTTATATTCATTATCTCATTTAAACCTCATGATAATTCTTTTTTACATATGGAGAAACTCAAGCTCAGAAAAGTTAAATAACTTGCCCAAGGATCTACAGCTGCTCAGTATTAGAGGTGGGGCAATCAGATGGATGGGTGGTGGTCCTGCTGAGACTCAAGTATTAAGTACAGCTTGTTAGGAGTTAGAACGGACTGTATTCATCTGCGTTGTTCCCTCAGATTAGATATATCCTGAGAATCACTTTAAAAATCTTTCCAAAAAGACAGAGTGGAATGCCCAGTTAACTAAGATATTACAAAATATTTGGCTATTTCAAATTTGGGAAGTGAATAGAGGACAGAATATAGTCTCCACATGTAGAGAAATCTTGTTCTTTAAGAAAGTGGAACTCTGAGCCAAAAGACAACTATTTGTTTCTGGAGATGATTTTCAGTGTTCCTAAGAAAAGTTACTATGATCAGAGAAGTTTGGGAAATGCTCTGCCTTATGTCCACCTGTTGAATTCATATGTAGATTAAGCGTGTGGCACCTGGGAAGTCACTCTTGTCTGGGGAGTCTCCAGCGAGCACTGAGGAACAAAATGGACTTGTTACTGGTTGCTTGCACCTAGCACACAGGCAGATACAAGGTCTGAGTTAGAACAGTTAAGAGTCTAGAAAAAAATTTATTAAAAAAAGACTTGAAAACCTGAATGAATCTTTATTTAAGGGGGAATTTCAGCAGCTGGGGCTTTTTTGCGGATTTGAAGGCTTGGGAGGCGGACTTCTCTTCCTGAGAATGCTGCTGTGTAGCCTGCCCTGAGAAGCCTCTTCCCACGTGGAGACCCGGAATCTTTTTCCTATACTTTCCTAACTGTCTGTCAGCTCAGTGACAAATAGCCACATGGTAAAGGCTCTGAGAAGCCCGGAGGCAAAGGAACTTGCTTAACTCAGCTTTTCTCAAACTTCCTTGATCATGTATTTGTGTGTGTGTGTGTGTGTGTGTGTGAGAAAACACCTATTAATATTTTCTTGATCACAGTTAAGGGAATAAAGGCCCAAGGTATGACTAGGGTCAAATTATGAGCTTTGATCCCTGAAGCACTGAAGGACAGTGGCCTTGTGAAATGTAATTCAAAATAAAAACACTGAGGGGGGCACTTGGGTGGCTCAGTGGGTTAAGCATCCAACTCTTGATTGCAGCTCAGTTCTCAATCTCAGGGTTGTGAGTTCGAGCCCCATGTTGGGCTCCACGGTGGGTGTGAGCCTACTTAAAATTAAAAAAAAAAAAAAGACAAACCCAAAATAAAAACACCGAGCTATAAGGTATATAAGGTAAAGAAATCCCACAAAATTCTAGTTTTCTAAATGATGAAAGCATTTACCACTTACTGCATGCCAAGTGAGCACTTCACATACATAAATGTGTTCAAAACTCACCACAGTCCACTGAGGCACAGAGAGATTAAGTAAATTGCATAATGCCACCTATGGAGTTTGTGATAGAACTGAGATTCAAAATGAGGCAGTTTGGTGCCAGCATTTATGCTCTAAAACAGTGAAATTCTGCCTCTTGGATTAATAACTTGGATGCTTTTTAGTTAAAAAATCTTTTTTTCTCATTTTTTTTGTTGGGGAAGGTCTTGATTTTCTAAGCCCTAAGCACCAGTGTAGTTTGACTTTTGGATACCCCAACACTGAATGTGAGAATTTTATGCTATATTACTATAAAACAATAATTGTATCCTCTGTTCACCTACTCACTTCCTATTAAATTTATATATTATAAGGATAGGAGACTGCCTGAGCCAGTGGCCAGGTTGGTGAAGTAAGGGAAGGGAATCAGCATGTTCTAAGGAAATGTCAGTGCAGAAAATCACTCTGGTGAGAAAGCCAAATCTATATTTGGGTGGGTCATTCCCATCTTCAATGAAAGTCCTTAACCAGGAGGGTACATTTCAAGGCTTTGGGGATTGTGAATAGTGGGCTCAGATTGAATGAGAATTTTATGTTAGCCAGGAAGTTGTTGATGACCATGTGTCAAGGAGACTAGGCATGGAGGAAGGAGATAGGAAGAGGGCAGCTCTTTAACCTTACAGGAATACACTGTGGCTATCTTCTTGATGTCAGAGCCTGGGGAGGTGGGGGGCATCTGGGGCCTTGCAGGGGTGGTAGAAGCTGTCTGAATAAGCAGACAGTTCCTGTTGAGAAGGCAGATTTTGGAGGCTGCGGGCCCAGTGCTGTTACCATCACCGTGGGATCAAGTGCTTTCAAACAAGTGCAGCTTTAAGACACTAGAATAGAACTATTTTCAGACCCAACCTGTTCTTACGGAGGTTTGTATCAGTATACTGGTTGACAGGCTCAGATCTTGGTTCTAGGTCTAGATGGACGTGAACCTCATAGTTGCCAATGAATTCCTATTATATGCAGATGTGTGTGGGTGTGTGGGTGAAGGGATCAGGCAGAGAGGGATGCTAAATCTGCCATGTTAACCATATATTTTTAAGGATTTTTATTTATTTGAGAGAGAAAGCATGAGCAGTGGGGAGGGGCGGAGGGAGAGGGAGAAGCACACTCCTTGCTGAGCAGGGAGCCCGACGCGGGGCTCGATCCCAGGACCCTGAGATCCTGACCTGAGCTGAAGGCAGACACTTAACAGACTGAGCCACTGAGGTGCCCTATGTTAACCATATGTTAACTAATGGTTGACTTCATGTGGAAGTCTTTTTATTAATATGACATAGGGCTGAGCCATCCATGGTTGGTTCTGGGTTCTGTAAGTCCTGGAAAGGTAGGTATAATTTTCTGGGCCCTTTTAAAGAAAAAAATAACAAAATCATAAATACAGAATTAGGTATGGATATGAATATTTATATAGGATGAGAAAAGAAAATTGTACATTTTTAAAAAGCTAACAAATATCATAAAATCCAGAAAAATAACATTTAAAAAATGAATTCTCCAGCAGACCACTTTAATACCGTATTTTAGTCACCATATTTTGGCTGCGTACTTTCTAATTACCTCTCTTAATGTGATAATCATTTTGAAATATAATTTTCTGTAGAGAGAAATGGAGATAATTCAGTCTTTTCTGTAGTATAGTTGATTGGAATTTAGTTTCAATTATGGATAGTTTAGAAAAATTACTTCCAGCATTTCATTTTGTTGTTAATAATGCCTTGTGAATTTGGGGGATTTTCGGCAAAATTTGGGAAAATCTCTATTATAACGTGCTGTAAGATTTTATGGCATTTCAAGCTTTAGAGGGACGGTGACTCATCTTAAATACTCTGCATTAATAACCCTTGTTAGGTGTTTTGCCATCGGTGTCCTCATTCAGTGGCACACTGTGAGCTTTGCGTTACCTTTACTGATACCACTATTTCATGTCAAATTAGTAAGAAATTTAGATCTTTTTCTAGTATGATCATATGATTAAGTCCTCTTTGTAATTAGATTTTTAAGCAGCCCAAGAGCCTATTCATTGTTTTTATTTCTTTTTGATGGATTGCTGCTTTTGGTACAATCTGAAAAAAATGATGACATTTGTTTCTCAATGTCAAAACAATTTAAATTGGTTACATGACTGTTCTTTGTCACTTTTGCTGCAGATTCATTAATTTTTTTATCTGAGTTTCCTTTTAGTTGTTTAATAAATTTAAAAATGACAAAAGAAGGTATTCTTTGTATATATCCAAATCAGGCATCATAACTTTTCACTTGTTTTATTGAAATGTCTTTTTAAATTGCAGTTAAAATGGTATAGTCAAACTTTATAAAAATGTGCCATTCCCATAAAAAAAAACAGTATAGTGCATTTATATTGAATGTATTTCTGACTGGAGAGCACTTTGAATTTTGACTAGGCATCAGTGATAATGGAATCCTCTGCTTATAATTTCAGGCATCTGGTGGCTGGAAAAACTTTGGACAGATTAGCTTTTATTTCAAACCTTTCATCTCCACTACCTGTGTCCTTCAGTGTCAGGCATGAGAAGGCCCAGCCCTGTGGTGATAGGACTTTGGCTGTGCGCCTTCTTGTCATGTTGGTGATTAAGTGGGTGCAGTGGGCGTTAGGAGTGTACCTGGATGCCATTCCTATACCACTAAGTCTAGTAGTAGCTTCCCTATACACAAAAGTGATGTGAACCACATAACTATTCCTCCAACTTTACTTTCCCTTTGTCTAGATGCCAAAAATGCCTACAGCTATTCCAACCCATTGTGGTTAAATACCTTTTGCAAGTACAGAAAAATGTAAGGCCCTGTGAACATACTGCAAGAGTCTCCCGTAGTACTTGAAAGGGAATTGTGCTTGGAAGGGATTCTTGGGTTCAGGGTAAATCTGCCTCTGTCTGCGCTTCACTTGGGACAGATCACGTAGGGGAGCAGTGAGAAGACACATCATAGGACACTGGCTAGAGGATGCCAGAAACTGGCCTAATTTCAAATGTGTTTCAAGTGAAATTACAGGAGATTTCTAGTCTGAATTGTACATTTATGAATTTGGTTCAAGACTCTTTTGGTTGCAGGTTGACAGACACCCCAATTTTAATTGGTCATGGCTTTAGTAGAAAAAATTTGTTGACTCAGGTAACAAACTATTGAAGGTGAGCAGGTTGGAGCTAGCCTGAGGGTCACCTGGATTAGAGATTTGAACAGCTTCATATCTGTTCCTTGATTTCTTTCTTTTTCCATCTCTATTTCTCTATGTCAGTTTCATTCTCTGTTCCTGAAAATAGCCTCTTTCTAAAAAATGATTGCAGGCAGTATAGGGTTCTGGGGCCCAAGAGGCCAAAGAATTCTTGAACCAGTGACTTTTTTGTGCCTCTCCATGGGACTAGCAAGGTGTGGGGCATTGTGATTGCCATGTGATTGTGGGAGGGAGGAGCAGGTTCCCCCAGAGAAGCGGAGTATCATTTTGGAAAGACAAAACTATCATTGTCCACTGCAGTGGGTGAGGCTAAGGCTTGGTGTAGACTTTAGGCGAAATGATTCCCAGTCCAAGTCCCACCCAGAGGGATTCTACGTCAGCACATCTGGTGAGGAAGACCTGGGAGTCTAGATTTGTAGAGTTCCCCAGGTGATTCTGATACAGAGCTATGACTATGTATGTTCTGGTTTGTGCAGTGATCATTGGAATGGGGTAGAAATTTCATCCAGTAGTTCAACATACACTGTGACACTCTTCTCCTCTCCTTTTAAATAAAGTAAGTACCAAGGATTTAATTAAAAAGAAAAAGAAGTGGATTGTGGGTATTGAATATACCATTCTTCTGAAGATCAAAAGAACTTTAAAAACTATCTCAGAAGGAGTTAGGGGTTAAAGTTGGTTGAGTTGATTTGAACCCTCATAAATGTTTTCTGGGTATGATGATATAGACTGAATGTCTGTGTCTTCCCAAATTCATTTGTTGAAGCCTTAACCTTCATTGTGATAGTAATAGGACGTTGGGCCTTTGGAGGGTAATAAGGTTTAGATGAGGTCATGAGGGTGGGGCCCCCATGATGGGATTGGTGCCCTCATAACAGGAGGGAAAAACCAGAGCTTGCTGTCTCTGCCACATGAGAATACGGCAAGAAAGTGGCCATCTGCCAGCCAGGAAAAGTTGTTTTCAACTTTCAACCCTGATCTTGAACTTCCCAGTCTCCTAGACTGAAAAATAGATGTCTGTTGTTGAAGCCACCCAGTCTGTGGTATTTTGTTATAGCAGCCTGAGCAGACTAACGAAGACATTGAGAAGTACTTAAACATTGATTGACTATGAAGTAGGTTAAGTCTTGTCCTGTTTTTAAAGAGGTAGAAAGAGAGTAATAAAATGCCTAAATAATTTCCATATTATGTGATATCAAGCAGAGTAAAGCAACTGTAGATTCTGGCTCTGTCCGTGTAATTAGGCTGTGTCCACCATCCCTGACACCCTTCATTGTACACGTGGAATCAGTCATCACAGGCATGCATAACTGCAAGCATTTGGTTTCAGAAAAGAGGTTCAGAGAAGCTAAGTTGTAAAAGGAATATAGTTGGATCAAATAAAACAGCTGCATGATGAAACTGGAGGAGGAAATGAAACCAGACCTCCAACCATCACATTTCATCTCAGTACATTAAATGTCTTCCTACCAAAGCCAAGCAAAGCCCAGGAAATATTAAAAGCTTGACTTCTGAAGCCAGGAAGCTTGGATTTTTCTGCAAGCACCATGTCCCAGCAAATGCTAAAGTTTAGTATTCTCATGTATTATTTTTTTCATTAATAATCTAAAAATCTGTGCTTCATTTTGCACTAGTGAAATTTGTTTTTTTTTTTTTGTAGTTTTATGGTTTTATTAACACAAATATGACGTGCACAACAAGTTGTCTATTCATTTTCTTCACTGCGCAGCCTGGCGTTGGGATTGGTGACTCTGATTGCCAGCTGGGCTGCTCTTTCCACAATAGCTTTGCGGTTCTTGGAGGAGACATTGTGAGCAATCTCTGCACAGTAAGATTTGTTGCACATCAGCAGCACTTCAAGCTCCTTGACGTTGTGGACTAGGAACTTCCGGAAGCCACTTGGCAACATGTGCTTTGTTTTCTTGTTGCTCCCATAACCAGTGTTGGGCATCAAGATCTGGCCCTTGAATTTTCTGCGCACCCTATTGTCAATGCCTCTGGGTTTCCGCCAGTTGCGCTTAATTTTGACATAGCGGTCTGACTGGTGCCGGATGAACTTCTTGGTCCTCTTTTTAACGATCTTGGGCTTCACCAGAGGTCTGAGGGCAGCCATGATGCCCAGTAACAGATGGCTGCCACCTCCTCAGGCAGCGCCGAGGAAGAGAGGGGCGCACTAGTGAAATTTGTGTGGTGGAGCAGAGGTATTTGATTTTCCCTTTGAGTTTTAATTTTTTTAATAATTTTTATTTTTTAAAGATTTATTTATTTGATAGAGATAGCAAGAGATAACTTGAGGGAGGTAGAGAGAGGGAAAGGTAGAAACAGACTCCCTGTTGAGCAGGGAGCCTAACCCAGGGCTCGATTCCAGGATCCCGTGATCATGACCTGAGCTGAAGGCAGACGCTTAACTGACTGAGCCACCCAGGTACCCTTGAGTTTTTATTTTTGATCAAAGTTATGTAAAATATATATATTTAAATGAATTTGGTAGTTGTACACTTTCCTTTCCCATGAGGTAACCACTTTTTTTTAAAGATTTTATTTATTTATTTATTTGAGAGAGAGAGAGAGAGCATGCGGATGAAGGGGCAGAGGGGGAGGGAGAAGGAAAAGCAGACTCTGCACTGAGTAGGGAGCCTGACTTGGGCTTGATCTCATGACACTGAGATCATGACCTGAGCCAAAAGCAAGAGTTGGACGCTTAACCAATTGAGTCACCCAGGTTTCCCAAGGCAACCCCTGTCAACTCTTTCTTACTTTTCCACATATGTAATAACTATAGAAGGAATGGTATAACTAGAGAATGTCTATTACACTTTTCCCTAAAGCTGTGTTTTTCCAAATGTGTTCTCTGATCACTGTCATCAGAATTGGCTGGCATGATTAATAAAAATGAGTAGTGGGTCCCATTCCAGGCCCAATAAGTCTGCTTTACTGGGGTGTGTAGCCTAGGCATCTGTATTTTAAACTGCCTGTAAGTGATCCTGATGCAAATTAGAGTTTGAAAGTTGCTTTCCTAAAGCTTCTTGATTTTTGCCAGGGAATATAACATTTTCTTTCTTTCTTTCTTTCTTTTCTTTCAAGATTTTATTTATTTCATAGGGAGGGAGAGCGAGCGTCAGCATTAGTAGGGAGGAGAAGCAGAGGGAGAGGGAGCTGAGCAGGGAGCCGGATGCGGAACTCGATCCCAGGACCCTGGGATCATGACCTCAGCAGAAGGCAGATGCTTAACCGACTGAGCCACCCAGGCGCCCTGGGAATATAACATTTTCTAATTATATTTCTGTCTTCCTACTTGTTGTCAGGTGGTTAGCGTCCTGCCTAACAAAGATTATAACTTAAATGATATTAATACAAACAGGACAAAAGAGCAAGTTCACTCCTACAAAAGTGGAGAGTGGCTCTTGAGACTGAAATCTGTGTCCTAGAAGTGTTTATTGCTATTGGGGTCTTGCTTCAAGGCCCTTTTAGTGGACAGACTTAAAAACTGTGAGTTATTTTTAAATTAGAAATAGCAATAGGTTTACTACGGTGTGTTTTATATATGTATTTTTTTCTTAAGCTAAAATTCATAGTTCCTAAAAACAGTAACACAGTTAATTCCTGCTAGTCATAAAACTGCTTAATGATGTTTAAGGTATCTTTATATATCTTCTTTGTATCTTTATATCTTCTTTGGGTCTTAGAATATTTTTTTATGAAGTACAGTCAAAGTACTATACTCTGAATTCACTTTACTTATTTTCTCTGTTTAGTTATGTTACCAGTTTGGTATATCTGTAGGTTAGTTGTTTCAGTTTGTTTTTAAATAGGGCCAGCATATTTTCTTTTTTATTTAATTTTTGAAACATGTAAGGCATATATGTGTTCAAAGCTATATAAAATATATAAAGTGTAATGGGGCGCCTGGGTGGCTCAGTCGTTAAGCATCTTTCTTCGGCTCAGGTCATGATCCCAGGATCCTGGGATCGAGTCCCACATCCGGCTCTCTGCTCAGCGGGAAGCCTGCTTCTCCCTCTCCCACTCCCCCTGCTTGTGTTCCCTCTCTAGCTGTCTCTCTCTGTCTGTCAAATAAATAAATAAAATCTTTAAAAAAAATAAAATATATAAAGGGTATACTCAAAGAAGTTGCACTTATATCTCTGTCCCTTCCACCAGTTTCCAACTCCTCTCCTCATATACCGTCATCATTTTTATTAATTTTTGGCTTTTTTTCCTTTTCTTTTTCCTTTCATTGTTTGTTTTTATAAATGCAAGTGTAGAGGTGTATATATTCTTGTTTCTTCTGATTTTTTCACAAAAAAATAAAAAATACATTTGCTCTGCATCTCTTTCCCACACTTTTCCCCTCCTTGTATACTGAATATCATGGAGAAGCCTCGTATACTTCCACTTTCTCCCATCTCCCCAAAGACTGAGATGGTTCCATGGAGCTTATAGCTTATTTTGTTCTTAGGTCCTCTTGTTTCAGGTATCCAGACTGGACTCTTTAATAAAGAACTGTTGTCCAGGGCTGGTATTTGCTACTCTGTGTTATAGGAAGGTACTTAAGAAGTAACACCATGTATTATGTTTGTTTGTTTGATAACTCATATGTAGATTATCCAAACAGTATTGATGCCAGATGCCCAAAAAAGAATTTTGCCTCCCTTTTGTCCTCCGAAAGTATAAGACCCAGATTACCAACCACACACCACCGTTTTACCTGTTTTTTCAGATTGTTCTAAATGCCACAGGCTCTTTTTGTATCATTTTTTCCCCCTTAAAACATGGTCAAAAACCATTACAGAGCAGTATCATTAATAAACTCCTCTATAAGGGACCTTCTATTTTATAAGTAAATTCTATTACGTATTTTAGATTTTTTCCCATCAGACTATTCTATCAAATTAGCATAACCACAGTAACAGAAAAACACTGGTATGTGTATATATAAAAAAGAGGCCAAATCTAATAGAATAAAGTGATATTAATGGGATTTGGGTAGAAATACAAAGGATTGCTTTTTTTCCTTATTCACAAACGTGCATTGACAATAAGCCTCGTTGTAAAGAAAGAAAAAAAATCCGAAAAGATTTTCCAACTGAACTCACTTCTTAAGACTCCCAGTGGTGTGTTCACTTCCTGTTTTCCTGTTATAGGCACACAAACTTGGAACATGAAAACCCCTGGAGGTCAAATGTTATTTAAATGGTTCCTTAGCAGTGAATAATGCCTTCTTAGCAATAACTATCTCTGATTCTTAACATAGTAATCTTAGAAAGCAAACTGCATGATTACTTTGCAAGGAATGATAGGATATAACAGTGTTTACATAAAGCTTTGGACAAAGGTAGTATCAGATGCCTTTTGGTAGCTAAGATATGAGCCCTGTTGCCTTTTTTGATATAAAAAAAAGATTGAGCTTAGTTATAATATCAAAATATATATCATGGTATACTATAGAGCATGATATGTCATACCTAATGGATTTTTGTTCTGAACTCTATTAAAAATGTGTAAACTACTAAACTAGAAATGATTAACTTCAGTAGCATTCCATTTTTATATGGTGGGAAAAAATGTAGTTCTTCAGGCAATATAGTACTGAGCTAGGGGCAAGACACATTAGCTCTACTATCTATTCATATTGAAGTTCAGTTGATGTACAACATTATATTAGTTTCAGATGTACAACATAGTAATGCAACAATTAGAACATTAGGAAATGATCACCATGATAAGTGTAGTTACCATCTGTTCTCATACAAAGTTTTAAAAATATTATGTATTGAGTTTATTATCTGTGCTATACTTTTCATCCCCATGACTTACTTATTTTATAACTGGAAGTTTGTACTTCTTAATCCATTTCATCTATTTCACCCATCTCCCTACCTTCCTCCACTTTGGCAACTATGGGTTCTCTGTATTTATGAGTTTGATTCTGTTTTTTTTTTTTTTTTTTTGCTTATTTGCTTTGTTTTTTTAATTTCCACATATAAGTGAAATAATGTGGTATTTGTCTTTTTCTGTGACTTACTCACTTAGCATAGTACTCTCTAGGTCCATCTATGTAGTAAACGGCAAGGTTTCATGCTTTTTTAAGGCTGAGTAACACTCTATTACACACACACACACACACATCCCATCCCATATGTTCTTTATCCATTCATCTATTGATGGACACTTAGGTTGCTTCCATGCTGCAGTAAACATAGGGGTGCACATATCTTTTCAAATTAGTGTTTTTGTTTTTGTTTTTAGGTAAATACTCAAGTGGAATTACTGGTTCAAATGCTATTTCTATTTTTAATTTTTTAAAAAGATTTTATTTATTTATTTGTCAGCGAGAGAAAGGGGGAGGGAGGGAGAGAGAGCACAAGCAGGGGGAGCCACAGGCAGAGGGAGAAGCGGGCTCCGTCCCAGGACTCTGGGATCGTGACCTGACCTGAGCTGAAGGCAGACGCTTAATCGAATTGAGCCACCCAGGCATCCCATCTATTTTTAATTTTTTGAGGTGTCTCCTACAGTTTTCCATAGTGACACTTAACCTTTTTAAAGTTTAACTTACTGATTTTGAAAATTTTAAGGGAGCAAACTTACTTCTAAATATATTTTGTTCTTTGAACGATTAAACCATGAAAAACTAGTGGTATCATCTTCCATAATACTGATGAAAATGAAATAAATGTTAAGTTCCTGGAACTGTATAAGAGTTCACAAAGAATAATGAAAGTTGTCTCTTTATATGGATAGTAAATTTTTTTTCTGGGGAACACTAATGATAATCAGAAAAGGCTCTGCTCTCATACCTGTGACTTACCCCATTCTCTTGAGTACTGGTGTGGTGTTAATGAGCAGACATTAAGTATTACCCAAGGTGTTCTAACTGCTGGTGTTAAAGAACTTGACAATGAAGATGACAGACTTCTTAGTATCTTTTCTCCTGGGGCCTCTTTTATGTCAGAACCGTAGTCTTCTTCAGTTGGAAGTTGGTAATGGCTGCCTAACCCTGATACAGTGGGTTTTAAATGGCCCTACCCGTGGTGTGCCGAAAAGGGAGAGGCTGGTGCCATACCCACGTGTAGCAGCACTCCTCCTGGAGCGCTGTCCCTCACCATGCAAATGCCCTTTATTGAAGGAGTCCTCCAGCCTGCCAAGCGCATGAGTTAGTGATTCGTACTTCCTGTCGTTGGGCTGCCCTTACGAGAGTAGAGGTAACACTGTTGTCCTGTCTGTTTCCTCCATTTTGTGTTGATGTTGGTCTCACCTCCTCCTTCACTGTCCCAGCCTGCCTTGGCAGTATTGCTGAAATTTACTGCTTTCTGAAAGCAGCTGAATTCTCTTTAAATCTTTGACTCCTTCCATAGCCTCCCAATGCAGTAGGCTCAGGTAGTCACCAAGTCCTGCAGAGAGATATTTACTACGAGGTAACATATATTTTTGAAAATTGAGAATTTATTTTGTATTCATAGAGTATGTAATTCAGAATATGAAAAAGAGTGAATCAGTCGGGGGCTTGGAAGGGAACAGATGGCATTAAAAATAGGATTATTCCAGGAGGGTTTATTTACAGTGACACCATTTACAAAAGCATGGGGGTAGGGGAGACTCCAAGGGCTAATGCAGTAACCTGGCTGTTAGTACCAGCCCAGTTAGGGA
Source organism: Leptonychotes weddellii (assembly GCF_054177405.1). NCBI lineage: Eukaryota > Metazoa > Chordata > Mammalia > Carnivora > Phocidae > Leptonychotes > Leptonychotes weddellii. The sequence continues at coordinate 68,209,201 of NC_138380.1, read as the reverse complement.
TGAGGGGAGGGAGTGGGTACCAGAACTAAGGGGGCAAGTCCTACTGTAGAGTTGCCCTTTTGAGAAGCCATACCTCCTGCAGAGAGACAGCCAACTCCAGGGGACCTTAGATTGAGATAAATACTCTGTCCTCATTCTTCTCCCTCCCACTGATCTTCTGTTCTGCTTTTCATTGTCCAACTCAGCCAGAGGGCAGAAAACCCTTGATGCCAACCATATAGGTCAGCTTCCCCGCAGCACGGGCAGGGTGACACATACAAGAGACTCTCTCTTGCCCCGCACTCAGTTCCCCAGTTGCAAAAGCAACCATTTACCAGGGCTCCTCTTCCAGAGATCTTAAGTCTTGTTATTCTGTAAGTAATCTGAGGGATACGGATTATTTTCACAGATTTCAAAATTTGCCTAAAGTGAATCTTGTTACTGGGAAGGATCTCCTGATGTGTGCCAAAGGTTTGCTGAGGGTCATGTACGATAATATGACACATATCCCGTTCCTGGGTTCTGGGTGCTTTGTATGGTCCATTTTGGCTTTAAAAATGCTAAATAGGTTAAGTTTTTGTATTGTTGCCTTGTGTTTCTTATTAGTGATCTGGCTAGAAATAAAACATGTAAAAATATATTGGCTCCTTTCAGACAAGTGATTATAGCATTTTGCCTTAAGTAGCCTTTCGGTGGATCCAAAACACAGTTTCCTAACCTGCTGTTCATGGATGGATCCTGAATTTTAGGAAACCCTGAAATTACATATAGCGTGAATTTTTTAGGAGAGCAGGGCCATGGTTTTCATCAAATTTTCATAGAGGTCTTTATGTTATAAACGACTAAAAACATTGGTCTAAAAGGACATTTGATTCATTTGGAATTCCTTCTTCCTCCCATTACATATTTTTAATGTGACTTTTGCATTTTTAGGGTTCAGTAGCTTGGACAAAATGAATGATACCGGGTGTTTCATGACATTGAGATTCAGATGCTCTCAGTAGGGGCGCCTGGGTGGCTCAGTCATTAAGCATCTGCCTTCGGCTCAGGTCATGATCCCAGAGTCCTGGGATAAGCATCTGCCTTTGGCTCAGGTCATGATCCCAGAGTCCTAGGATCGAGCCCTCCATCAGGCTTCCTGCTCAGAGGGAAGCCTGCTTCTCCCTCTCCCACTCCCCCTGCTTGTGTTCCCTCTTTCGCTGTGTCTCTCTCTGTCAAATAAATAAATAAAATCTTTAAATTAAAAAAAATGCTCTCAGTAACTTGCAAGTGAAAATTCTCCAGTGTGATGGATTAATATGTGCTAATGATCCTGGAAATACAAAACAGTGTGATCCTGGTCAAGAAATCCCTTTATGGCCAGCTAATAAGATGATTTATGTGCAATGAGAATATTTCATTTGTATTTAAGCAAGAGAAAAATGTTTTGGTTAAGTAATAGGAGAGAAGATTTGGATCAATGAAAAAGTTGTATACTGTTTTTCTTTCCACATAAAATTGTCCAGTAATTTTATGGTATGTTCTGTTTTGTGAAAATTGTCATTGATTTTTATCATACCCGTAAGTAGACTTGATAAATTAAGCTAAGTACACTCATTATTAAGATTTTTATCATTAAATTATTGTTCTTTTATGTGAATGATTTCAAAGGTTTACCAAATTTTGCATTCCTGGTTCATGTACTCTGTCCTCTAGCCAAATATTTTTCTAAGAAAAAAATTTTAATTTAATATTAAAAATCACTGAGTGAGTTCAAGATAACATTTTCTGACAGCGTGTAAAGGAATTTTTTTCTCTCGTAAGGCACACACAAAGTCCTGAAACAATTACTGGAGCAAAATAATTCCTGTTGCATTGTGTTAAAGCATTGTTAGTCTAGATTCGATGAGTCAATCCTTTACTTATACTCATTTCACTTGTCTTTTCCTTATGACCCTGGTTACAAATGTGTGAAGCCCAGCTAATGTAAACAAAACAGGGAATTTTTTTATTTTTATTTACATGAATTATGTATATAACAGTGGAGGTGGACTGGCCTGAGGCATGGCTTGATCCAGGATCTCAGTTACATCAGGTGTCTTCATTTTTATTTCTTGGCTCTTCTTCTGTCTGTGTCGGCTTCATTCTCTTTTAATTCAATTTTTGTTCATGCTGAGAAGACACTATGGTTATAGGAAGATCCAGATTTATAACGTTCCTGCCAGCAAACAAGTGGGAAGAAAACATCTTTTTCCTCACTTAAAAATGTATAAAATTCCAGGGGAAATCAACTTGATTGGGTTTGCTTGGGTCATATGTCCAATTGTTGGATCATGGGATGGTATCAGCTGCCTATCCCATGATTACTGGTGGATTCATTCAGTGGTGGGGCCATTTCCCAAAGGAAGGGGAAGCATATTCTTACCTGAGTAAGAGGGCAAGGTTGCTGGGCTGGCCTGTCCAGCACAATGAATTAGTGTATACATGTGTCAGAAAATCCTGGGGCTGAATTAGTAACTAGAATACCATCCTCTGTACTCTGTAAGCTAAGAATTAAACTGCTTGTTCTGTTTTAACTATAAAGGCACAGACAAAGCCTGGAAAAATATGGATGTGTTTGATCTCCACATGGTCTTGGTCTTTCCACATAAGAATGTCAAGTAGATAATACTTAAATATAATCACCATATAATCTTTATTGTTGCAGAAGGCTTTTAAGTTGCTCACTGGCTGGTAAAATTAAATATGAATACAGATGAAAAATAAGTAGCACATTATGTTTTATGCTTCTGACACATTTGGAAATAATTTTTGCATGGGTATTTTGAATACAAAAGGCACTGCTCATTTCTCCATATCATCCCTTTTTTTTTTCTTTTGGAAATTGCTAAAAAAATCACTGAAGAATGAAGACTCAAGAGTTATAATTGTTGCAAGGTTTGGTGCCCCTGCCAAAGTTCAGAAATCCTCTAGGGTGAATGTCTTCATTCTTAAACTCTTTTGATGGGAAAAAATAATAATACTTTCTCTGCAGCATTCTAATTAGGGCTGGGTACAGATGCTAAAAGGAATAAAGATACATAGTATTTTTCACAATCCCAGTTTTAATATAGCAATTTATTTTATCACCACATTATTGTAATTTATTATACTTGTGACACATTAACAAAAACAGGGGGAGGTGGGTGGGTGAATGGGGTAATTGGGTGATGGGCGTTAAGGAGGGCACGTGATGTGATGAGCACTGATAAATTATTGAACACTATCTGACACTAATGATGTACTTTATGTTGGTTAATTGAATTAAATTAAAAAAAAGGGGGGGCACCTGGGTGGCTCGGTTGGTTAAGCGTCTGCCTTCGCTGAGGTCATGATCTTAGGGTCCTGGAATCGAGCCCCACATCCGGCTCCCTGCTCATCGGAAAGTCTGTTTCTCCCTCTCCTTTTGCCCCTCCCCCTGCTTGTGCTCCCTCTCTCAAATAAATAAAATCTTTAAAAATGTATATATAAAAAAACAAACAAAAACCAAAAAAACCCAAAAAACCCCACAATACATTAACAGTACAATCAGCCATATACACAACCACCGCAGGCTTAAGTTATGAGAAAGTTTCCTTTCCATGACTTTAGCAGTTCATTAGAATAGCTGTTTCCTCTCCTTTGATGTAAAAATCTTTGGATAAATTGAGCACATCCTTAGTTTCTTTTGATTTTAATAACCATTCTTCTTCATCTCTCCTCTCCCCCTAAAGGATGAGAAGTAAATTAGGATAAAATGAAAAATCCTCTTGATTTAGTCACCTGTATTTTGAAGGGTTATTTTATAAAAAATATCCACAATTTATGGCAACAATAACAGAAATAAAAAGAAAAGAAAATCCTTCTACAGAATCTTACCATCCAAAGAAAACAACTGATTTTTCCCTTTTCATTTCTTTCTTGTCCTTTCCCACTGGGGATGTGCATATTTTATGGCATTGTCATCATACTTAGTTAGCATTTGTATTCTATCCATTTCATTTAACATTTGTCATAAACATCTCCATGTATTGCACATCTAGTTTGGCTACATAAAATCTAATTTATGTAATTTATTTGACGATGTTCCATAACTTGCAAAAGAATTAACATTTTATTGGACATTTATGTTAATTTTGGTCTTGAACTTTATAAATGTTGCTATTAAGACCATACATATTTGTTTATTAGAATGTATCTTTCTTGACATTATTTAAAAAAAAACAAACTCTAAGTAATGGGGTTAGTGGATCAAAGAGTGGAATAATTTTTTATAATCTTACAGTGAATTTGAGATATTTTCAAAATTTGGAAATATGTAGTTATAATGTTATAGTACTGTATTTTAAAATTGAAGTTTTTTTTTTTTTAAGATTTTATTTATTTATTTGAGAGAGAGAGAATGAGAGAGAGCACATGAGAGGGGGGAGAGTCAGAGGGAGAAGCAGGCTCCCCGCCGAGCAGGGAGCCTGATGCGGGACTCGATCCAGGGACTCCAGGATCATGACCTGAGCCGAAGGCAGTTGCTTAACCAACTGAGCCACCCAGGCGCCCCTAAAATTGAAGTTTATATGAATGTAGTTTTCATTATTCATTGGCTCCATCCCACGTGTTCTACCAAATTTCCTTTTTTTACTGTGTTATGGGGGGGAAAAAAATGAAAACCTAAAGCATAGATTCATATTTGAAAGAAAGGAAGGAGAGAGAAAGGTGAGGGGACTTGTACTGATGTTCTTTTCAACCTGCTTTCTAATTTCCATTGCCTACCTGCTGCCTAATTTCCATTAGGTCTACTTCAATTTCTTTTATAAGCTTTTTTTTTTTTTTTTTTTGCCTATTGATAAGAGCTTATTTCATGTCTGTAGGTGTTAACCTTTAAACTCAGTCATGGTTAGTGAAGAATGATGGTTTGATATTTCCCCATCATCTTTCCCTTTACAAGAAGCTTTTGGATGATTACCCGACTCACACGCCTTCCACATACACACTCTGTTCTGGAATTTTTTGTAAAACTAGATCTCTTTAATTTTCTGTGATGGGTATAATCATACATACCATCTCTTTAACACTTTCAGTGGTAAACTTTGTGTCAATATTCAGAGAAGTCCTAAATGCCTATTGGACAGCTTGGAAAACGAAAAGTAATGGCTTAATTCTGAACATTGTACTGCATTAGCAGTTTTTTTCACCCTGTGGCCATTGGACATTGTGATATATCTCAGCTGGCATGGAATTGTTCAGGAGTTGTGAGCTACTTGATTTTCAGTCTTGGGAAATCAGGTAACATCTTATATTTTTGTGTGTTCATGTGTGTCCTGAAGACCTAGCTCAGTCGCTGGCAAGTATGACTTAGCATTCTCCACATCTCATGGAGAGATGAGTATATTCCATTGCATTATGTGGGACAGAATATAGACCATAAGGGGACAAGGTCCGTGAACAATTGGCTTATTTTCACTTAGAATAAAATATTACAAAAATTAGTTCATTCTGCCAAAAATTTTAACATACAGTATAAATTTCAGAAAATATTGGCTTATAATTGCCGGACATATTCATTGACTGTGAACTATAAAATTGCTGCCTGAAAACCTAGACTAGAACTTCCATTTTTAAGCTAGTTTCAAAATCACTTAAACAGAAAGATGCATCTTTGTTTTTCTACCCAGTAATTCTGTTAACACATTTCTTAATCCAATTGGACAGTTCCAAATTTTTTCCCAGGACTGTGGATTTGCAAAGGATGGTAGCCACAATCAAGTTTATGAGAAGGAATTCTAAATTAGAAGACGAATGATTTCCCACAGGATAGCTATAATCTGATCCCGATTTTGTTTCCAAATGAAGAATTTAAGAACGTGAACAGATAATAGGATTATACTTGAAATGTTTTTTTGCTCTTTGTGTGTATGTGTATTTTCTGTTTTTAGAATGGTCACTGGTGATTATCATCCAGTATTTATTACCTGTCTAAAAAAAAGAAAAGAGAATGAACTACTTTTTTACTTTCTTACTGTCTGGTTTTTGCCAGTGTTATTTTACTGAATCTGCTTTTACCCACATTACCAGTTACATACTTACCTTCAACTTTAATGACCTTTTTAGTCCTTGGTTGCTCTGTAAGTACTCAAAAAAGTTGATTATCTCATCCTCAAAACTCTTGTCTTAATACTGATTCATCCTTCTGTTTGTTTAATATAACCTCTTTCTCAGGGCACCTGCGTGTCTGAGTCAGTTGAGTGTCTGATTCTTGATTTCAGTTTAGGTCATGATCTCAGGGTTGTGAGATCGAGCCCCGAGTTGGGCTCCATGCTCAGCGGGGAGTCTGCTGGAGAGTCCCTCTCTCCCTCTCCCTCTGTTCCCCCTACTCTCTCCTCTTTAAAAAAATGTTGTAACTTCTTTCTCTGAATGTGGGCATATCCAAGCCTGAGTCCATGCCTTTTTTATTCTCCCACGCACCATCAGAACTCAACTCTGTTTCTGTGGATACTTCCTAAACCTGACCTCTTTCATGAGTCTTCTCCCCACACCTCCAGTTTCTCTTGCATCCCTCTCAACAGACACGTGTTCTGCAGTCACTGCAAGATCAACACATCTGTTGCTAAACTCATCAGCTTTTCCCCTGGACAGGTCTTTTCAAGATTTTCACGTATCTCTACATGGCTCTACCGCTTCCACAGACATCCTGGCTTATTACGGATCTGTTGCAGATGATGTGGTGAAGAAAAAGTTAGAATTTTGATTAGGGTTAGTTTTTTATTGGTGTCTAACAAGTTACCTTGAATGTAGTGGCTTAAAACAACACAGATTTATTATCTCATTGTTTCTGTAGGTCAGGGGACCATTTTCAGATTAGCTGCATCCTCTCCTAGGGTGCTGGGTGGGAAGTTGATTGCATCTGAGGTTCAGGATTCTCTTCCAAGCTCATTCAGGTTGTTGGCAGAATTCAGAATTCCTTGTGATGATATGACTGAGGTCCGTGTTTTCTTGCTAGCTGTTGTTTGCTCTCCTCTCGACTCCTAGAGGTCACTCCCAAGTACTGGCTACATAATCCCTCCCACGGGCAGTTCTTAACATGTATTTTCTAGGCCTGCAGGAGAGCTTCTGCTGATGCTTTCTGACCTGAATAAAGGCTCATCTGATTATGTCAGACCCGCTGGCTCCATAGAATCTCCCTTTTCCTAGCTGATAAGGGACCTTAATTACATCTGCAAAATCCTTTTTTCCGTACAAGGTAGCATAATCATGAGAGTGATATCCCATTATATTTACAGTCCCACCCACACCCAGGGGGAAGGGATTGTGTGGGGTGTATACACCATGGGGTGGGAATCCTGGGGACTTATCTTACTACAAGATAGGTGGAAGCAAGGAAGGTAAGAGTGCCATCTTTATTTAAGTGATGACATTAAGGGAGTTATGCTAACATAGGTGGTACTAATAGAATACCAGTTTAAAATTTCATTAGCATATGTATGGAGTGCCCAGGTGGCTCAGTCAGTTAAGCAGCTGCCTTGGGCTCAGGTCATGATCTCTGGGTCCTGGGATGGAGCCCTCTGTCAGGCTCCCTCCTCAGTGGGGAGTCTCCCTCTCCCTCTGCCCCTCCCCCCCACTCGCACACTCTCTCTTTAAAATAAATAAAATAAATTTCATTAGTATATGTGTATGTGTGCTTATGAAAAATTATAGTGATCATATATCTATACTGGTAGATATTTTAAAGAACATACCTAGAAACTCTTAATAGTTACTCATCTACAGTACACTAACTGTATCTTAAATCTGTCTTTGATCTCATTCTCTCTGTCTCAAATAAATAAATAAAATCTTTAAAAAAAAAAAAAAGAGCGCCTGGGTGGCTCAGTTGGTTAAGCGACTGCCTTCGGCTCAGGTCGTGATCCTGGAGTCCCGGGATCGAGTCCCACATCGGGCTCCCTGCTCGGCGGGGAGTCTGCTTCTCCCTCTGACCCTCCTCCCTCTCATGCTCTCTGTCTCTCATTCTCTCTGTCTCAAATAAATAAATAAAATCTTTAAAAAAAATCTGTCTTTGATGCTTTTTAGTAAATATATCCCACAACTCAACCATATTTGAATGTGATATTTAAGATTATTTTTGGAACTATGTTTTTTTTTGAGGTATATGTGAGTACTTTTTGCCCTTATTCTTTGTTATAAAATTCTGGGCAATTATACATGCTTTTCCCCCCTAGCTAGCCCAGGTAAGGTGTAATATGAGGTGACTGTCTTTATCAATCCTCCTATATAAGGATAATTGCTCCTGGTGAATAATCAAATTATGGCTTTCATCCTATTTTGCCCTCTGACCTTTGGAGGAACAGCATTCCTCTTATTTTTAGTTGCTTTTGTGTGTGTGTGTGTGTGAGAGCCAAACTGCGTTTGGGATGTTACTTTTCTTATGAACAAATCTGTTAAAAGAAATAAAAATGTAGATTTCTTATTTGAATAAAGAGAATAGTGTTTCTGTTCTGGTTTCCTAAAATATATTTATAAATAGCATCTGTTGCTACATAAATATAGAGATTTGTTGTTAATTATTTTCTGCTTGTGTTGCTAAAATTGATAGAGCTTTTCTTTGAGTCCTATCTATTTTGTATTATATGCTCTAGTGCCTAAGCCATTTCCCTAGTCTAAAAAGAAAGTATCTATTTAGGGGAGCCACTGTTTTTCATTCATTTTGCATAAATTGGAGCCTATTCCCAATTTTTGCTTATTTATTCAATCGGCTGTAGGAAGGAGAAATATTCAGTCTTCTATTTACAGAGGCTGGGATTCAAAACTTTACATGATTTCTTACAAATATGGTATAGTAGGTAGAGGATTTTATAGGAAACAAAAGGAAGAAGTAAACTTTGGTTTTATTTTCAAATCAGTGGGTTATGTTGCTATGGTATTTAGTTGATATAACATTAAATACTGACACTTGAAGACTTAACTGTTTTTTGTTTAATTTGGAGCTGCTTATAGCTATCAAGACCATTATGTGGAATAGTCTTTTACATATATATTCATAGATGATTCTGTTGTAGACCCCAAGCACTGTGCTTGATCTGAAGGAGTTTAACATGAAATTGGAAATTTAATATGCTTATCTCTGCCTACCTATGCATTCAGTCCTCATTTCTCTTATTGACTTAGCATATCTCTTATCTTAGGGGGAAAAAAAAAAGATTCATGGCTCAGTCAGTATTTGTATTCATCTTTCAATTCAAATCTTTCTTGAAACTTGTTCTGGTCAGGTTGACCTTTTGCCTCAATTAAAGGAGCCTTGATAGATGAATTCACAAGATAATGTCTTGTTCTTGAGTGTCATTAAAATGTGCTTCTAACCTAATCTCAAGGTGTTTGATGTGTCTTAGACCATAATTACCTTGTTCATCCATCGGTGTTTCTTCTTACTTCCTGGGTATACCAGATCTAATTTTGACAATATTCATAGCCTTCTAAGGAAAGGAATATATATACCACAGTTGTAGAAGCATAAATTTGTTGCTGTCAGTAGCAGAAAGGTGAATAAAACACCCTTCTCTGCACAGTGGTCACTTTTCAAGTAGCTTACCTGTTTTTTTTCTTTTCATGAATGTTTTGATGCTAGTTGCATACTTCCAATCTTTAGTTTCAAATGGTATTGCCTTTTCTTATCTGAAACATAGATATCAGGGAAGTAATCACTGGAAAAGTAATGAATGATTCAGTTCATTATTTTATTAAGTATGTATATTAGCATAGATATTTGAACATATGGATAAGGAATGTTCTACTCTTCCTGGTAAAGTTTATAGCATTCTGTATTATTAAAAAAGTACACTTAGAAATTTACATTCATTTCCTATTTGAATAAATAAAAAAACTGAATAAAGGTATAGGCAAAATACCAAAAAGTAGAACATTTACATGATGTCAGATACATCCATGCCCATCTACACATGTTGATATGGTGGGTGAAAATTGTGGAGAGTTTTCCATCAGTATGCATACTATTTAAAAGTACAGTAGATTTCAGGAAAAATAATTTCATTCTTAGCATCAAAGATATTTCTTTTCATCTACTTAATGTATGTGCATTATATAAATCAAATACCATTCTTTTCATCACTACAATATGGCTTATATTAAATCCAAAGAGAAGTACTTCTTTTTGAAATTAAAATAGGGAAGCTAAGCAATATGCAATCTATTAAAAAGTGGATATTTTAAATGTTTGTCAAAACTGTAGTCCTATTATTTGCCCTTTACAACTCTCAGATATTACACTGGAACTTTGTTCTTATTAAGCAATTAGTGAGTTATTTGAAGAAAGTGATTTAAAATTAACTTAGAAGTTATTCTTCCCTTTTATATTATGAATATTTCATTTACATATCATCTGTGATTATGAGGATGATGGCTTTTTTAGAATGCTCATAACTGCCATGTTACCTACTCTGTTGGATGTTCTAATATTAGTATACAGATGGATGTATTTGTGCAATTGTCCACTAATCTACCCTGAATTGGAGAAATTCATTCTACATTCATGTAATGGAGACATTTTTATCATGAATCTTCTTGCTAATCCTTTCTACCTACTGTAGTTTGGTTATTTTTAGTAGGGCTTTCGTCTTGAATTGTCCTTTTGTGTTATATTGGCCATATTGTTGTTATAGAGTACAATCCTCAGCAGTCTGTTTTTACCCTTTTCTGGTAATTGAGGGATGTGGTGGTTGTTCAGAGCAGGGACTCAGGATCTACCTGGGGATGAATCGGTGCTGTCATTGACCAGCTGGGGAACTTGGAACTTGCCACTCTCTTTGACCAGTTGGGTAACTTCAGGCTTGTCAGTTGACCTCTCTGGGCTTCTCTTTCCTTGTCTACCTAACGGGATCATGTTGATGCCTGCCTTAGTGGTGGGTTGTGTATTTCAGTGAGCTACTAATGCATTTAAAGTACCTAACACAGTGCCTGGCACACAGTGAACCCTCCACAAATGCTGACTGTTGGTATTATTCCCTCACATTGAACCCTCAGCCCTAGGCAGGTTTATCTTCTCATTACCGCTGCAGTCACTTATCATTTTTTCCCTGCTACAACTGTGTTTTTGTTATTCTTATCATTTGAGGAATGCCTTCTCTGCCTCTCTCCAACCTGCTGATGTTCTGTCTCTAAGAGTGAAGTCTTACACCTTCATGAACCTGACTTGATTATTCTTATTCACAGAGTCTTTTCTTTTTGTGGATTCCCTGTGCGTACCGTCAGTTCCATTTATCATGGTTCTCAGTCATACACTGTGTTGAGCTCTGTTCTGTTTTCTTGTTTCCAAAACAAGACTCAGAGTTCCATCAGATCACGTGCCCTTTAAATTCTCACATCTTCCTAAGAATTGAACATGCAAGCATGAGTTGAACTTTTTTCTTTTTTAATGATTTTGTGTTATTTATCATTAACTGCGTGTATTTGCAAATGAAAACAATATTCTACTAAATATTTTAGTTGTTAACACTTTTATTAGAATATATTAGTTTGTAATATATTTAGGTAGAAATGTTTTCTTGTCATTTCTTTTGACAGAGTTTTTTGCAAAGATTTCTTTAAAAGTAAAATTTTAGGGGCACCTGGGTGGCTCAGTCAGTTAAGCGTCACCTTCAGCTCAGGTCATGATCCTGGGTTCCTGGGATTGAGCCCCACGTAGGACTCCCTGCTCAGCGGGCAGTCTGCTTCTCTCTCTGCCTCTCCCATTCTCCCTGGTTGTGTTCTCTCTCTCTCTCTCTCTCTCACTCTCTCTCAAATAAATAAATAAAATCTTAAAAAAAGTAAAATATTATATTATCCATATGTAGGGCACTGTGTATATATAAATAAATAAATAGGTCAAATATGTAAATGTATCAACACTATGCACTTAAAATTATTTATGTGTACATATGCATAAGAAAAAATTAAGTGCATTTTTAAGAAGATGGAAAGATAAAAATGGGAAGAAAAGAACTTGCTTTGTTTTTGTTTTATTACACATTGAAGTGAGACCATGCAGTCTTTGTCTTTGTCTGTCTGACTTACTTCCCTTAGCATAATGCCCTCATGGACCATCTATGTGGTTGCAAATGGCAGGATTTCATTTTTATTTTATGGACAAATAATATTTCATTGTATGTACCACATCTTCATTCATCCATCAGTGGACCTTTAGGTTGTTTACATGTCTTGACTCTTGTAAATAATGCTGCAGTGAACATGGGAATACAGATATTTTTCATATTTAACAAAAGTAAAAATGGAAGTCCCTTGAACATCTCTGTCTCCTGCAATTTTTCTCTGGCCATGTTTCCTCCTCATGTCCTGCCCTGTTTCTGGTCTGCTACCAACTATAGAAAAAATAATTGTGTTCCCTTTTACACATAAAAAAAGAGATAGTATTTGTTCTGATCTGCGGCCTGTTTTTTTTTTCACTAATTTTATAAATATTTTCATGTTACTAAGTATATCCATATTATCATTTTTAATGTATGTAGTATGCCAATATATAGTTGCTCTATAATTTATTTAATTGCCTCTTAGTGAATATTTAGATTTTTTCTAATATGAATACCCTTGTTTATATCTATTAGTGTTCTTGGCCACTTACCTTTTTTGTACCTCTTCTTAGGAGGGGCACTTGGGCGATTGATAATACAACCTTTATTTATGATGCATTTTGTCAAACTGCTGTCTGTAACGGTTATACCAGCTTCTCTTTCATGATTAGTCTGTTTTTATACCTTCATGAATCTTTTAAAATCGTTGCCTGTGAGGGGCACCTGGGTGGCTCATTCAGTTAAGTGGCTGCCTTCAGCTCAGGACATGCTCCTGGGGTCCTGGGATTGAGTCCTATGTTGAGCTCCCTGCTCGGTGGGGAGGAGTCTGTTTCTCCCCCTCCCTATGCTGCTCACCGTGCTTGTGCTCTCTCGCTTTCTCTGTCAAATAAACAAATAAAATCTTTAAAAATCCTTGCCTATGATAAGTTAAAAGGTTTTTATTTTAATATTCTTTTCTTTTTTCTTTGATTCTGGAAAGGTTGAATATATCTTTTGAAATGTTTATTGGCCATTTGTGGGCATTTTTTATGAATTACTTCTTCGCGTACTCGAGCTGTTTTCTATTGGGATGTTTGCCTTTTTCTTGCCATTTAGCTATCTGATATACAGGGTCATCATCAAGTCTGGAAACACAGGAGAATATATAATAAATGACTTATAGGTATTATAATTAATGATCAAATTATATTATCTATGTTTCCATATTTATGGCCACCCTATATATTCTACAAATAATTCTCCCTTCACTCTTTACCCCTTGCATGTCACTTATTGTTAACCAAGTTTAATGTTATTTGTCAAAGGGACAATTGAAAATTTTTATGTCGACAAATCTGTTATATGTTTTGTTTTCACTTTTGGTTTTGGTTTTATAAAGGTCCTATTCATTGAGGAAGCAGTCATCCAAATATTCTACTACTACTTTTATTTTATTTCTAATAATTGATGATTTAACCCACTTAGAATTTACATAAGTATTAGTGTGAAGTAAGGTTCCAGTTTAATTCTTCCAAAAAGCCTGCCAGTTGTTCTGGGTGTAGGACTCTACCTAAAGTTTTTATGGCTACTAACGGGTTACATTTCCCTTAGCATCTCTGAGTCTCAGTTTTCTTATTTATGAAATAGGGAGGTAAATTATTTCTCATCTCAGATTGAAGTTATTTAACCCATGGAGACTAAATAACTTGTCCAGGGTTTGACATCTTATTAGATCTGTAATAGAACTTTTCTGTGTATAGTCTTCCATGTGACATTTGGATACTTCTTTGGGGTGAATGGGATTTGTTTATTATAACATTGATCATAAATTACGAAATCTCAGGTTAGAGTTGGTGAGTGCCATATAAATTTTATTTTTGGCCAGCAGATGTTATTTTAAACTGATGAAATACAGTATTTTATATAAAATGCTTTTTATAACAGAAACTTTGAAATATGAAGTGCTATCAGAAGAGGACATAGTAATGTGTACTTTACAAAAAAAATAAAAGGAAGGATCAACTCAGAAATAAAATAGATCAAGTACAGATATAGAACAGTTTTAATTTTGAGTTTCTATTTAAAAATCTCTTGTTTCCAGGGTGCCTGGATGGCTCAGATGGTTAAATGTCTGCTTTCGGCTCAGGTCATGATCCCAGGGTCCTGGGATCGAGTCCAGCATTGGGCTCCCTCCTCAGCGGGGAGCCTGCTTCCCCTCTCCCGCTCCCCCTGCTGGTGCTTTCTCTCTCTGTCAAATAAATAAATAAAATCTTTTAAAAAAATAAAAAATAAAAATCTCTTGTTTCCAAATGATTTTTATTTATTAAATATAATTTAAATATTTGAGAAAATTATAAAGTGTTAAACAGAAGAGAAAATGACCAGAGTCAGTCCTAGAGATCATAATAAGATAACAACAAAAAGGCATTGGGCAAAGAAGATGATTAAATGGTTTGATATGGTCATTGAAGTCAGAGCTGGAGAAAACCTTATCTGATTTTTCTATAAAAAGAATGTGGCTAGATCTCCAGTAGTCTATTTTCTTTTTTTATTTGTTAACAAGATTTACTGAATCTTGGCTTTGAATTTGGTCCTTACAACATCATTTCCTGTTGACCAGTGATAGGAACTTATCAGACCAGACAAATTGTGCCTAATGGGTGGGAGTCATGGGGTAAGGTTCTTTTTATTTTGATATAGATGCTCAATTTTTAGATTTTTACCATTGCCTTTCAAAAAGAGATTGGCAAATATCCACCGAAATTCAGAATATTAGTTTGGGCTGCTAGCTGTGAAACTGCTTGAGGCTCTCTCTTAATTGAGCTTATTCCAAATATATCATTTATTGCAACTTTGATGTGTTTCGTTTCACTCATCATTCATTTGGGCCACTTACTGCTCATCGTTTCAAGTGTCCTCATTGCTCACTTCACTCTGTGAACATTGGAAGGTAGCTGAGTATCCATGAAGAAAACAAAGATCCTGGGTCTTTGCTACTAAAAAAACAAAACAAAAAAGAAACAACAACAACAAAACCAACCCCTAAATGCTGCCATTTGATCAGATTATCCAGTATTGCACAATTTCAGAATCTTTAGCCCTATACCTAAAATTTAGGTACGAGTTTCACACTATGAAGATGTTGTGTGTTTTTTCTAACCGATTGAGGCCCTCTGTGATAGTTTCTTTGTTTACTCTGTCTTTCATGCACTCATGTGTAATTTCTTTTCCTTGTGGTTAACTGAGGAAAAAAGTTAACTTTCGCATTTCCTTCCTCCCTCTTAAACTCTGCTTTTAAATTCTGTTGCTCTTTGCTTGAGTTGGCTCTTTCAGATCTCTCCTCACTGAATACTTTTTCTCCTCAGACTCCTCCTCAGCTGCCATCATTCATGTAAAAGCTTCTTTTTTATTGAGAGCCATTAGGTTGTTTCGTTTTTTTTTTTTATTTTTAAATTTATATTTATTTATTTGTTTGTTTGTTTGTGAGAGCACAAGCAGGGGGCAGAGGTAGAGGGAGAAGCAGGCTCCCCGCTGAGCAAGGAGCCTGATGCGGGGCTCAATCCCAGGACCCCGGGATCATGACCTCAGCTGAAGCAAACGCTTAACCAACTGAGTCACCCATGTGCCCTCTCCAGTTTTTTATTGATACAAATGGTTTTGTGATAAATCACATACACATGTTCTTTTGAATATCTGGGATTATTTAAAAAAAATTTTTTAAATCATACTTGGATTTTAATTTTATACTTTATTGTTAAATTATGTTATGAATTAAAATATATTTATTTTTAAATAGATGATACAGGCATACGGTGCAGAATTTAAAAGAAAGTTTTCTTAACATCCCTGTTCTCCAGCTGGCTGGTTAACCATCTCTGCAGCATTCATTATTACATTTATTGTGTGTCCTTCCCAAGGTAGCCTATTCATACCTGCATATACTAACACACATCCACACATACAGGTCTCTGCCTAGACCTCAGAAATATTACAGGTTTGGTTCCAGACCACTGCAATAAAGTCAGGATCTCAATAAAGTGAATCAGGTGAATTTTTTGGATTCCCAGTGTATATAAAATTATATTTACAGTATACCGTGGTCTCACAAGTGTGCAGTAGTATTATGTCCTTTGTTTTTTTTTTATTTTTATTTTTTTAAAGATTTTATTTATTTATGTATTTGAGAGAGAGAATGAGATAGAGAGAGCATGAGAGGGGGTAGGGTCAGAGAAAAAAGCAGACTCCCTGCTGAGCAGGGAGCCCGATGTGGGACTCGATCCCGGGACTCCAGGATCATGACCTGAGCCGAAGGCAGTCGCTTAACCAACTGAGCCACCCAGGCGCCCCTGTATTATGTCCTTTAAAAAAAGGTACATAACTTAACTAAAAATTACTTTAGGGGCACCTGGATGGCTCAGTCGGTTAAGCGTCAGACCCTTGATTTCAGCTCAAGTCATGATCTCAGGGTTGTGGGATTGAGCTCCGTGTCCCACACCCCGCTCAGGGAGAATCTGCTTGAGATTCTCTCTCTCCATCTTCCTCTGCCCCTCCCCTATGGTCTCTCTCTCTCTCTCAAATAAATAAATAAAATCTATAAAAAAATACTTTATTGCTAGAATATGCTAACCATCATCTGAGCTGAAATTTCAGTGAGCCATAATCACTGATCACAGATCACCATAACAAATAATAATAATGACGATAAAAGTTAGAAATATTGTAAGGATTATCAAAATGTGACACATGCGGAAAATGTAGTGGGTAGACTAGCTCAATGCAGAGTAGCCACAAACTTTCAATTTGTAAAAAACACAGTATCTCTGAAGCATATGAAAAGGAGATATGCCTACATATATAATTGCATGTTTTCTACATAGTTGTTGGCATATTAAATGTATCCTTCTGGCTTTTCTTTCCTCACTTAGCAATATGTTTGGAGGTCCTTCCATATGAATATATATATATATATATATATATAGACAGAGCTACCTCATTCTTTTGAAGGGCTGTATAGTTTGCCATTTGATGAATTTACTGTAATTTTTTTAAATGATTTATTTATTTTAGAGAGAGAGTGTATGTGTGTGAGCAGGGGGAGGGGCAGAGAGAGAGAGAATCTCAAGAACACTCCCCACTGAGTGCAGTCTCATGACCCTGAGATCATACATGACCTGAGCTGAAATCAAGAGTCAGATGCTTAACTGACTAAACCACCCAGGTGCCCCTCCTGTAATTTCTTAAATAGTTCTCTGTTGAGGGCCATTTAGGTTGTTTGTAGTTTTTTATTATTACAGATGTTACTGTGATAAGTCACGTAAACATATTCTTTTGAACATGTGGGATTATTTCTGTAGGATAAATTCTGGACATAAAATTTCTGAGTCAAAGGGAATATACAATATTCTCACCAGAAACATGTGATAGTCCCTGTTTCCTCACACCAGTATCCATCACATGCAGCTTTACTTAAGCTGTTTTTGAGTTTCCTGGAGGACCCTGAGAAGGTCATGTCCTTTCATGCTTTTCTTTTCAGTGTGCCCTTTCTTAAGCCATTGGGAAGTTACCCCTGCCCCACCATAGCCCCCTCCCTTCCTGCAGTCTGTCTTTTCCTTTCAGACTCAGCTCTACCATAAATTTCTCTTGGAAACATCCTTGCTCCATTACCACTGTTCTGCTCTCTTCCCCTAGAACTTTCTGGACCCATTTTGGTACCCTTTTCTTTGTGTGTGTAAGATTCCTTTGTAAACATAACACGCTTCTGTTACAGTGCTCGTCACCCAGAATTGTCCTTAGTGGTTCTTTGCTCGTACTTCCATTTAGCTGATCTCTATTCCACCATTTTCATCTCTTTGTCCAAAACACTTTCCTATGCCAACATGTAGTTGAAGCTCAGTAAATGTGTTTTTGGATGAATTAAAATAAATCAATGTCAGAAGTTAGGTTGGACGAGAATTTAGTGATCATTTCATCCAATATTTTCACTTTATTAGTGAGAAATAGCGTTCTTAATTTTAATGTTTTAAATTAAAAATTAGGCAATTCATGGGGTGCCTGGGTGGCTTAGTCTGTTAAGCCTCTGACTCTTGTTCTCAGCTCAGGTCTTGATCCCAGGGTCATGAGTTCGAACCCCGCAAAAAAAAATTAGGCAATTCATTGTTTTTTAAGGAAAAATTAAAAAAAAAAATTAAAACCAGTTGTTTTTTCACTTACAGCTCTTTCTCTGGGCTCAAATCAGTACTCCAGTCCTCCAGTCCATGATTTGTAGGGTTTTTATAATGGAATTTGCTGTTGTTTCTTCAAACTCAACAACTATCAAAGACATATCTTTTGTTTCTTGACATTTCTTTTATTACTCAGTCATCCTTTGTTTTCAGGACCTTGCTTGGAACAAGTTTCCTGTGACCTGCCCAAGTTTTGAAACACTGAGAGACAGAAATTTGGAGAGCAAAGGATTACTGTTTTACTGATAAGACAGTTGAAAAACATCATGCCTTCGTGAGAAGGCCAAATGATCCTATTTGTGCTTCCTGTCTCCATTTCCTCCTATAAAGTCTAGACTTTGGTATTTAGGGAACATTGGGTGTGTAGTGCAGATACAGTTTCTTGTAATCTCTATATTCACATTTGTCTGGAGCAGGGAGGAAAAGAGAGACAGTCCTCGGTGTTTACAAACTTTTCAAAGATTAACTGTACCCCTTTCAGGAACATGGACCAGTTATTGCTCCTGACCAGGTCAGCTCATTCCTTCAGACAGGGAGAAGGGTAGGAATCCAAGAAAGAATCACTGGAAGAATCACCAATCCTGATCACCAATCCCAATCACCAATCACTGAAAGAATCACCAATCCTCCAACATGAAAACAAGGTGTATTGTACGGAAAGAGGCTCCCTCTTGCATTTTCATAAGCTTTCCCATGTTCCATTGTATGCTCTGTCTCTTGCACATACCTTTTTTTAGCTGTTCTGTATTCTTCCCCACATCCTTTGGTTCTGCCTTCTTGAACTGTAATAACCCAGGCTTCTTAGTCTCCAACCTCCTGCCATGACCATGACAAGTGTTTTACTTGCTGATTGGATTGCCAATCATTTTAGGCTTTCCCAGCCCTGGTTTCAATCCTCACAACCCAGAAATCTGCGCATTAGAACAACCGTCTATGACTGACAGCATTTGGGGAAATATTCCTTTAGTCCTGTACAATCCCTAGTCCCCACTTCAATTTCATTTCATTTCATTGAGGTTTTTTATTATTTATGGAGTCCCTGTTAACTCTCATAGTTTTATCCTTCTTGGTACATCTGCATAGAATATTCATAGATTCTTTCTTCTCCATCCTCCTTATTTAATAGGCAAGAGAAATGCTTAGATTTTATTAAAACATTCCCCCTGAATGCCTAATTCTTTTGATACCAAAACCTAAAGTTAGAGCAAAACCCAGAGAGAGCCATGGAAATGTAGGGGAGGACATCGTTTCCTTTCTTCCCTTATAGGTTCTTCGGCTGCTCTAATAATTAAAGTGACACAAGACAGATTAACAGAAAAAAACAAGTTTTAATTTTGTACATAAAGGAGCTCATAGAAATATGAGACTCAAACAAGTGATGAAAGCAGGCAGTTTTTATACCTTTTAGACAAAGAAACAATAAATTTGTGAAGAACTGACAAGACGAAGAAGTTTGGGCTTGGAGTAGTAAATTAGCCCAGAAGTAACAGGGTTTGTTTATAGAGCCTTTTCATTCCTAAATTCCCTGCGTCTGGTGATGAGGATGTCTCTTTACCTTCTGGTACAGCAGAGGTACCTTTCACATGGAAGATTTATTTCCTACTTTCAGGGAGACAGAGGAGGGTCAGAGTGACCTTGCACTGGCTCTTTCTTAAGTAGCTTTAATTCAAAATAATCAGTATGCAACCTGGCATATTTTGGGACAGCATCAGGAGGAATTTCAAGTCATGTAGATATATCTTGAGTCCCTGGATATTTGAAATAATAGAGATTATTTTGTTTCAGGATCTCTGCTGATTTCCCAGTAGCTGAACATCATAGCCTTACATTATGCATTGATTTCTCTTTTGTAAAAACATAATTTGAAATTTATGACTGAAAAGCAGCAATGAAAACACTGGTTTCCCTTTTCCTGGGTTGGTGGCTGAATTTAGACTGAGAGGAATACAATGGTTCATCAGATAATTATGGAAAGAGGTGCCACACATGGAGGCCTTAGATAATCAATCCTCTGTGTCTGGAGTGTAGATACTCACCACTAATATATAGGATGCTTTCTTTTTTTTTTTCCTTTTGTCTGCTTTTGCAGATTTTCAGATGCAAAAATGTCAGTAATTTTCCACAAGAAAGGTTTTCCTAGAGCTAATTTTGTAAAATCTAAGAGGCTATGAGAGCAAAGCCTATTTAACTTTTATGTTTGCAGTTTTATGTTTTGATTATTAGCTTTTAGAATGTAGAAACTAACTCGGGGTCAGGTCAGAGTGTCAGAATCTTAATTAGTTTTCTTTCTTTTTATTACTCATTTAAGCTAGTTTGAGTAGCGATAATGAGGTAATGAAACTTGCTTTAAACAAACTTTTTAAAACTTGTACAGCCGAGGGCGCCTGGGTGGCTCAGTTGGTTAAGCGACTGCCTTCGGCTCAGGTCATGATCCTGGAGTCCCAGGATTGAGTCCCGCATCGGGCTCCCTGCTCGGTGGGAAGCCTGCTTCTCCCTCTCCCACTCCCTGTTTGTGATCCCTCTCTCGCTGTGTCTTTCTCTGTCAAATAAATAAATAAAATCTTTTTTTAAAAAAATAAATAAATAAAATAAAACTTGTACAGCTGAGTGAGTTGTACCCTTCAAAGTTGTCACTGTAGGAGGGCATTGCATTTATTACAATAACAGCTCTATTGCTCAAGGTAATGTTAGATCTTTTCAGGAGGATTTCTATCAAAGTCTATAGCACATTTTCGGAAACTTTTTAATACTGGCATAACATCAGTATGTATTTGAGTTTTGGACATGGCCAACAGCCATTCACCATCATCTTTTTACTAGTATGGGTAATGAGCCTACTTATTATTTAGAAGATATGGTTAGGAAATAATGAGATTGGTTTTCTTATGTGTCACATAAATTGTCTCTGAAGGAAATTCTGAAGGAAAAATTTTAACAGAGTTTTGAGCAATTGCAATATCACTGTCATAGGTGAAAATGACCTCAATATGATGGTTTTGAAAGTGACAAAATTCAGCTGGCTATTTAGTTCTGTTATAATTTTTAAAAACCACTCATTATTAATTGTAGCATTCTGGCATTGTGAAGAAACAAAGCGTTTTAGTGGAAACAAGATAGTTTGACTTGGTGCAATTACCACTTGCTCCTAACAAAATCATTGTAAGTTGGCTGACACTAGCTGGAAATGGCCCTTGGAATTGAACGATAGGTAAGGAGATGACAGCTAATGGAATAGAACGGAATGTGTGAGAGCAGAAAGGGCACCCATTATGGAAGTATTGCTAGTTTTGAGACAAATGGTGAGATGTAATTATCTACTCTCCAGTGTCTATTTCATGCCCATATTCCTTAGATTTCCCTGGCTCAGGTTTAATCTAATAACTTTCCATCATAAAAATTATATGATCATGATTGGAAAATAAACATTTTAAATGACCTCCATATTTCTGGTTAGATGTGGTAGATTGAACCCTCACATGCATCTTTCCTCCATTAAAATGACAGTGAGGGCATAATAAACTCACAAGAACAAAGTAGATGAGTGACATCAATAAAAATTTGGAAGATGTCACAAAAATGGACAAAGTGTAACTGACGTAACTGCGTGAAGAAACCTGCCTTCTAATTGCAGTAAGAAGCAGAACCTGGGAAGGGCTCTGGAAAAGGAAGCACCGGATGTCTCAGGAAATTGGGCTATGGTGTGGTGCCTAGAGAAAAGGTAGATTATATTAACTTAAGAAGATATTAAACTCTAAAACTGTTTTATAATGGGAAATCAGACAGTCACAGTTTTACTTTGTTTTACATCTCTAACGTGGGAGAAAGTACAAGTGCAAACAACAAAATACTCTTTTGGCTTAGCAATTATTTATGCTTTACAAAAAAACAGTCTGTTTAAATATTATTAATAGAATAACATTTAGTAAGTAAGGAAACCACATAGAATTACAGACTTCTGAGAGGTTGCATTTACTTTCTTTTTTTTTTTTATTTTTTAAAGATTTTATTTATTTATTTGAGAGAGAGAGAATGAGAAAGAGAGCACATGAGAGGGGGGAGGGTCCGAGGGAGAAGCAGACTCCCTGCCGAGAAGGGAGCCCAATGCGGGACTCGATCCCGGGACTCCAGGATCATGACCTGAGCCGAAGGCAGTCGCTTAACCAACTGAGCCACCCAGGCGCCCCGCATTTACTTTGATAGGACATACAACGCTTCTTCATGTCTGGATTCTGGATAAGAATCTATTATTGGAAATAACGTTTCCAAGAACTGTTCTATAACATAGATTAGTATTTGCTTTCCTGCTACTGTAGAAGAGGGAATGTTTCTTTTTATCTTGACAGAATTTTTTTCACCAATACAGTTGACCTTTGAATAACATGGGAATTAGGCTTGTTGACCCCCCACGCAGTCAAAAATCTGCTTATAACTTTTGACTTTTCCAAAACTTAACTGCTAATAGCCCACTGTTGACTGGAAGCTTTACTGAGAAAATAAACAATCGATTAACACAGATTTTGTATGTTGCATGTATTATATACTGGATTCTTATAATAAAATTGGCTAGAGAAAAGAAAGTGTTAAGAAAATCATAACGAGGGCGCCTAGGTGGCTCAGTTGGTTAAGCGACTGCCTTCGGCTCAGGTCATGATCCTGGAGTCCCTGGATCGAGT
This sequence comes from Leptonychotes weddellii, assembly GCF_054177405.1. Taxonomy (NCBI): domain Eukaryota; kingdom Metazoa; phylum Chordata; class Mammalia; order Carnivora; family Phocidae; genus Leptonychotes; species Leptonychotes weddellii. The sequence goes on along the minus strand of NC_138380.1, from coordinate 68,186,284 downwards.
CCCGCATCGGGCTCCCTGCTCAGCAGGGAGTCTGCTTCTCCCTCTGACCCTCCCCACTCTCATGTGCTCTCTCTCATTCTCTCTCTCAAATAAATAAATAAAATCTTTAAAAAAAAAAAGAAAATCATAACGAAAAGAAAATACATTTACAGTATTGCCCTGCATGTATTGAAAAAAAAATCCACAAATTTAGTGGACTCATGCAGTTCAAACCTGTGTTGTTGAAGGGTCAGCTGTTGTTGGATGGGCCCGTGTTGTCAAAACTAGGTATTGGAATTCCAGTAGTTGGGGGAAAAAAGCAGGTTTGAAAAGCATGAAGCTTATAATATGGATTACCAGATATTTGAGGAGAACACCTAACAGAGAAAGAAAGAGATCAGAACAAACAAATGGAAAGAATTCAGGTGAAACAAAAATATGCAGGGAATAGAAGAAAATCTTTTAAAACCCAAGCCAATAATAATATATTAAGAGAGATAAATACTGCATCTAGGAAACAAGAAAATGCTATTAAAAATACAGAGAAAAGTAACTAGAAAAAATATGAGAAACAATAAAAAATTGATAGAAGGGTTGAATGATAAAATTGGGGGGAAATGTCTGCGAGAAAACAGGAAAAAAGATAAATGGAAGATAGGGAAGAAAAGATAAAAACTGTAAGAGGGTCACTCTGGGAGATTAAACAGCTGAGTAACAGGAATTCCATAAAAGGGTAGAGAGAAAACAGAGAACGGAAATTAGCAAAGATTATTCTTCATAGCTGAGGCGCATGATTGAAAGGGAGGGAATATGGAATGCCCAGGTCAGTGAATGAAAGAAGACCCACATTAAAGACATACAATTTTGAAGTTTTAGAATAGAAACGGAAGGTCCAAAAAGCTTCTCAAGAGAAGAACCAGGTCACATTGGAAGGATCAGAATCAGAATAACATCAGATTTTTCATTAGCAATGCTAGGCACTAGAGAAAGTGGAGCAGTGCTGTGTAAATTCTGAAGGATTTCTGTACTTGCAAATCCAAACCATCAATCAAAGGCAAGTTCTCAAAAAATGTACAGGCAAGGTCTAAAATAAATGAACATCATATGACGCATTCTTTGTTTAGAAGGTACAGGAGACTGAATCCCACCACAATAAATGAGAGAACATCAAGAAAGATGAAGATGTGAGAAATAGGAAACAGGTTTACAATAAGGAGAGAATCAAAGGGAGTTCTCAGGATCGTGGTGAAGAGAAAGTCCAGGATTACATCTGGGCCACAGGCCTGGAGTGCAGTTAGTCCAGATAGGAGCAGGAGGACAGAAGGCCACAGGAAGGATACAGCGAAGAAAAAAGTGAAATTGATAGAGTACCTGATGTGTTTGACCGTATTGAAGGCTCTATAGTTCTGTGGAGGACATTTGGGGCTAATTTAGTGACATGTATAGAAAACTAATTAAGAAGAGAAGAAAATGATGGGAGAAGGGAAAGTACATGTTGGGTTGGGTTTAGTTGGTCAAGGGCCTGAGCGCTGAAGTCAGGCTGTCTGAGTTTGAATCTTGGTTCTATCACTTATTATTACCTGTGTACCCTTGACTGAGTTACTTTCCTGTGTGTGCTTCAGTTTCCTCACCTGTGTGGAGATAATAATAATACCTACTTAACAAAATTGTTATAAAGATTATATTAATGCGTGTGCAGACCCAAAATTATTAACTGCTATTTTTATTATTACTATTAATACTTAAAGCAATAGAGAAATATAAGTTTGAGCATACTTCTGTTTTTTATTTTTAAGATTTATATACTTATTTGAGAGAGAGCGAGAACGTGCACAGGAGTAGGGGGAGGGGCAGAGGGAGAGAGACAATCTCAAGCAGAATCCATGCTGAGTGGGGAGCCTGATGCTGGGCTTGGTCTCATGACTCTGAGATCATGACCTGAGCCTAAATCAAGATTCAGAGGCTCAATCGACTGAGCCACCCAGGTGCCCCTGGAGCTTCTCTTTAAGTAGACATGTTATGAACATCTTTTTTTTTTTTTTTTTTAAAGATTTTATTTGACAGAGACAGCGAGAGAGGGAACACAAGCAGGGGGAGAGGGTGGAGGAGAAGCAGGCTTCCCGCGGAGCAGGGAGCCCGATGCGGGGCTCGATTCCAGAACCCCAGGATCATGACCTGAGCCGAAGGCAGATGCTTAACCGACTGAGCCACCCAGGTGCCCCTGAACATCTTTTAATATGAACACTATGAACATCTTTTATCATCTTCAGTAACATGTTAGTGTTAGCAGTGTTCAGTGGTAAGTTTTTGTACCCTATGGTATTTAGTTACTTCTCTTGTTATTTCTACTGTTTCTCCATGATGATACTATATTGGCAGTCTTTATGGCTAAATATCTGTGCGCAGTAACAAGTTATTTCCTTAGGTTAAATTTCTAGAAACAAAATTGCAGGTTCAAAAAGATACACATTCAGTATGTACTGTCTAACTGCCCTCCTTGGAAGTTTTTTAAAAAAAACTGTGTTTACAGTGTTTGTGTTAGTGGTTCCTTAATGGCCTTGTGAACACTAAGTTTTTAAGTAATAACTATTTTTTAAATGGCACAAAATACCTTTTATATTTATAGTTATTTTCCTTCATTAGATTCTTGTGTGCCAAGAGTATCAGAATTTTAAGACTTTTATTAAATTTTGAAAGATTGCTTTCTCAGAAGAGGGCAATGATTAAAGATATGGAAACAACCTAAGTATCCATCAATAGATGAATGGATAAAGAAGAAGTAGCGCAGGGACGCCTGGGTGGCTCAGTCATTAAGTGTCTGCCTTCAGCTCAGGTCATGATCCTGGGGTCCTGGGATTGAGCCCCACATTGGGGCTCCCTGCTCAGCGGGAAGCCTGCTTCTCTCTCTCCCCCTCCCCCTGCTTGTATTCCCTCTCTCACTGTGTCTCTATCTGTCAAATAAATAAAATCTTAAAAAAAAAAAAAAAAAGTAGCACATACATACAGTGGAATATTACTCAGCCATAAAAAGAAATGAAATCTTGCCATTCATGACAACATGGATGGACCCTAGAGAGTGTTATGTTAAGGGAAATAAATCAGAGAATGAAAGACAAAGAATATATAATTTCACTTATATGTGGAATATAAAAAACAAAACAAATAAAATCCCAAACTCTTAAAAACAGAACAAATTGGTGGTTGCCGGAGGAGAGGTGGGTGGGAGGATGGGTGAAATAGGTAAAGGGGATTAAGAGGTACAAAATCGCAATTATAAAATAAGTCATGGAAATGATAAATATAGCAGAGGGAATATAGTGAATAATATTATAACACTGTTGTATAATGACAGATGGTGACTACACTTATTGTGGTGAATATTGAGTAATAGATCAAGTTATCAAATCAATATGTTGTACACCTGAAACTAATATACTACTGTATGTTAATTATACTTCAATTAAAAAAGAGGGCAATAATTGACCATCATTACCAGTGGATATTAAAGCCTATTAATCTGTGTTCTCTCTAAAGAAGGGACTGTGATATTCTTCACACAAATGATTAGGAAAATATTGACAGGTTGACAGATAGATCTTAAGTATTACAATAATCTAGGCAAGATATCATGGTGATTCAGACCAGGGTGGTGGCAATGGACGTGGTCATATTCTGGATATATTTTGAAAACAGAAGTGACATAATCACTTGGATATGGGATACAAGAGAAATTGAGGAGTCAGTGATCACACCTTGGTTTTTGGCCAGGGTAACTGGAAATATGAAGTAGCTATTATGAAAATGGGAAGACTATAGGAAAATCACATTTGTCAAGCAAGATCAGGAACTCAAATCTGGATATAGTTAAGTGTGATATGCTTATTTGTTAAGGAAGAGATATTGACCATGTGGTTAGAAATATGATTCTGAAGTTCAGAGGAGAATTCTAAACTGGAGACATAAATCTGAGGGTCATCAACATATACTTGTTATTTAACAGAAGTCATTAGATAAGCTCACCAAGGGAGTGAGTATAAAAAGAAAAATGGACCAAGGACTGAGCCCTGCAGCCACTACATTATTTAAAGATTGGGGAAATGGGAAGAAACTAGCAAAGAAGATTGAGAAGAAGCAGCAAGAGAAGTAGGAGAAAAACTGGGAAAGAGTAGTGCCTGGTAGGAAATCTAAGGAAATATTTCCAAGAGGAAGGGTGATCAGCTGTGTCAAATGCTGCTTACAGGTCAAGTAAGATGAAGACTGAATCAACCATTAGATTTAACAAGATGGAGGTAGGTAATGAGTGACTTTGATAAGAGCAGTTTTAGTGAAGTGGGGGGGGTAAAAATCTGATTAGATGGGTTCAAGAGATAAGAGGGGGAGAAAGGAAGATACTAACTATGGGTAATTCTCTTGAGTGGTTTTGCTTAATTGACAGAAATGTAGCGGCAGTTGGACAGGGAAATGATGTTAAGAATTCTTTTATTTGTTTGTTTTTGTAAATGGGAGAACTAACAAAGTTTATATGGTGACGGAAAAGATCTAATAGAGAGGGAGAATTTGATGACGCAGGAGGGAATAATATCTGGTGCCGTGTCCCTGGGTAGGCAAGAAGGGATGGATTATGGTGCATGAATAGGGGGATTGACTTTGGATAATTACCTGGCCAGCTAATCCCTAGAACAGGAGGGAAGTCTGAGCATGAGTGCAGATGGTGGTAGGTGCAGAGATGTGGTGGGAATCTTTGGAACTTATCTTTTGATAGGCAGCAAAGTCATCTTCTCAAAATAGACTTTGAAGGTTTGAAAGAGAAAGAGAGAAGGTATGAAAAGGTATTGTGGCACAGTTGGGAGAGTAAATGTCCTAGGAAAATAAAATATGATTGCCAGAGTGTTTTAGGGGACCCATCGAGGTTAGTGTTCATCACTGTAACGTGAACACAGTCTACATGATGATAGACTGTTCTTCAGCTTCATTCAGTTGTACTGAGTAGGCCTGGTGCCTCTAGAGCTTTTTTAAACTGGCATTGGTTTAGCCAAGAAAGAATCATGTGTTAGGAGATGGGTAGGGAAATTTACAAAGCAGTAAATATTAAGATTGAATTGAAGCTGAGCAGGGAAAGGTATGAGACATGAGGGAGGTGAGGGATGGTGAAATGGTAGCAAGTTCAGTGGATTAGGTCTCATTGGGGTCAAAAAACTGAAATGGGGTATTGAAGGAGAAAGCCTAGGACAGAAGTTGGTCAGAGAGTGAGAGCCTTGGAATTGAGAATATAGTAGGTAAAAGAATGGAGAAGATCATTAGAGGAGATGAGGTCAAGGAGCTGAGAAGAATTACAAGGTTCACCTAGGTAAATATCAAAATCACCAATAATTGCAACAGGAGTAGTGTTTGAGTATGTGATCATAAACTAGAAGCTAAAATCTTCAGGGAGTGAGGGAAAGTGACCAGGAATCAATAAATTGCTGTAAGGATCAGTGATAGTCTGATGATAGGAGATACAAAGAGGGGTGATTTTTAGTGATATGTGTGAGAATGGTATGACATGGCAATGAGAAACATGGAGGATGTCTTTCCCCTCTCTTCATGGGATCCCCTTAGTTATGATGTAGAGCCCCCACTTAAATGGGTGCAGGAAAAGCAGTTTCTGCAATGGAGAACTGATTCTCAGAGGGAGATGGTGAAGGAAGTGTTCAAGGAAGAGATTGGAGATTTTGGTAGTGGCAGTTTGTGAATTCCAGAGGGCATCATCAAAGGGCATCTGGAGCTGGGGAGTGGTGGGATGAGGGGACAGAGCCGTATGGGGATTAGAGATCTGAAGATGAGGGATGATTTGGGAACCTAACAGACATTAGGTAACAGACATGAACTAGGATAATAGCCCTAATTAGGTTAACCGTAATGATTTTGAGAGCATATGACCATGATGAGGCTGTGTGGGTTGATGGTAGGTAGATGCTGTCTTGCTAGGAACAGGCAGAATTGGGACTCCCACTAGACTCCAGCTTATGAGGTCACATAGGAAGGGGTGGGGAACAGTCTCACTTTTAGCACTGAGCTCTTTATTTCTGACAATGGAGTCTGGCTGAGGGATGTGGTCTTATCTCCAGCATATGGATGTGGAGGGGAAGGAGACAAAGATGGTAAAAATGCTGATTAGGCAGATAGCAATAGAGAATTTGAGGCAAGCTCTACCTTGTTGAGTATGATTTTCAAGTAATATTATAAAAATGGAAATCTTTAATGTACTTTATTTGAACAACATCTAAGAACTACAGCTTTTTAAAAATACCAAAACCTTTCATTTCTAGGATGCTCTTGGAAATCTAAGTAAGTTTTGGAGTAATTCTGTCAATTTTCTTTTTAAAAAATTAGTTCTTGATTTGGCTTTCATGTCTCCCTCTGTTGATAATGTGCCGTAAGATTCACCAGAGACTGCTTTTTATTGCTTTGCTGCAATGTGTTCCCTAGTATCTTTGACTTTCAGTGTGGTAATGAGTCACAGTGATCAGAATATACCAACATACTGTTATATTAATAAAATTTTACTAGACTATTTGTAGACTTAATTTGATTATGCTTCTATGCCCTGGTAACATTTTTTGTATGTCAGGAGATACCTAGGAGACTTCGACTTGGTAGGTGGGTTGAGGGTGGTTCCCAGGCAATTTAAAACAAAAATCCTGTGATTCTGGGGCAAAGCCAGGCTTTGCCTTAGTAGGAATAAGGAGTCTATAAAAAGAGGAATATTAATAATAGTGCCCAACTCAACTGTGACCTAATCACATTTAGTCTAAATGCCTTAGTTCTGATATACACAGAAAGCTGCTTGAAAATTTTTATCAGATTATGACTTCCTCAGTAGAGCCTAACTAAAATAGCCCCACCGTTAGGCACAGGGTAGAAAGAAAATCCCTTGTATGTTCATAAGCAAGAAGGAATTGTCATATTTATAATTTGGAAAGGAGCAAAATGAATCTTTCATCCACAAGGCAGATCTTAAGTAAGCTTTTATTTTTGTTGTTTCCCTTTAGTTTAGTTTAAACAAAATAAGAATTTTAAATACTAGTTATTACATATTGAGGATATAGACAACAGTTCTGGCACAAACTGGGGCTGAAGAATGGATGATTAATTCTCACTGATATGAAGAGCCAGGACATTTATCCATTTTCTGTAGTGAGGATTCTCAGCAAAGACATTAGTTTTCAAAGAGGATCTGGAGGCTAATTTTTGGCTACATGAGTAAGAAAACAAAAGATAAGATGAAATGGGAGGAGGAATGCATAAAGTGGAGAGAATTGGAAGAGCATTTTTTTTTTTCTAAGCTTCTAATTTCTTATACCTCTTATATAAGATAATGGAATTTGAATTCTTTTTTTAAAGATTTTATTTATTTATTTGACAGAGAGAGACACAGTGAGAGAGGGAACACAAGCAGGGGGAGTGGGGGAGGGAGAAGCAGGGTTCCCGCCAAGCAGGGAGCCCAATGTGGGGTTCGATCCCAGGACCCTGGGATCGTGACCTGAACCGAAGGTAGACGCTTAACCGACTGAGCCACCTAGGCGCCCCTGAAATTTGAATTCTTAAATCTTCCATTTTCCTAATTCTGTTCTTCTGAAAAGTTTTGAAACGAAACAAAATCTCTAATTTTCCATCGTGACTCGATGGAGCTTTTCCCTATTTTACTGGATGGATTATACTCATATTTGAAACTTTTATGATACTTTTGTATTTATATTACCCAAAGTAAGTTACATTGGGCTCATTTGGAGCCTGTTCCAAGGAAAACATGATGTTAGTTTTGTACACCATTAACAATTACTGAATGGTTAGAATAAGCAGACATGACCAGCCTATTGCCTTAGTGTATTATTTTGTATAATTTTTTCGGTTGACTGGGAAGCTCTGCTTCCTGTAGTAATAGCTGGGGCCACTGTTAAATCTGGAGAATCCAGAACGGCCTCAATCCCATGGTTGGAAATTGGTGCCAGTGTTGGCTGGGAATTCAGCTGGGGCTGTCAGCTAGGGACTCTGGTTCTTCTCTACAAGCATCTTATTATGTGCTTGCTTAGGCTTTTTTGGGGCATGACAGCTGGATTCAGAGATTCAAAGATGGAGAATTGTACAAGCATGGAAGTAGAAGCTGGGAAGCTCACATGTTACACAATATCACTTCTGCCTCATTATATTTGCTACAGGGCCAGCTCAGATTCAAGGGGAGGAGAAATGGTCTCCACTTGGCTGTAAGAAGAGTGACAAAGAATTTGTCGCCATCTTTAAATAACCACAGTCCATCCTTGCACCACAAATTATTTATATTTCTCACAAATGCAAATGCGGTAAATTCCTCCATACACTCCTGAAAAATCTCATTCCATTATAGTATCAGGCTCAAACTCAGGGCTCAGGTTCTCATCATCTGAATCAGGTCCTGGGGTTCAGTCCACTTCTTAGATGACGTGATGCAGGTACAGACTCTTGAACTAGAAAGACAAGTTATATGTCCTACACACACTCGAGTTACAAAGGAGAGATAAGGACAGGATGACTGCAATGAATACTCTTGTTTAAAAAGGGAGGAAATAGGAGGAACCTAGCTTTCACCAGTCCATTGAAATTCTGATATTCAGCCAGGTGTATGTCACCAGCTTCCCCTGTTTTGGGGAAAGGGAATATGTGGTTAAGGCTCTATTCTGCTTCCTGGGAGTGATTGCCTGTGGTTGTTGGCTGTAGTCTTTGAGTCACTGTTGCTTTTCCCTAAGAAATGGGGCTAGGCCTTAACGTAAGTATCTTTCTAGGTCTGCTTCCTGACTGTAAAAAATCTGAATTGACTGTCCATTTTGACTCAAGCTGGTGGCTGTTCCATTGGTGGGTTCTATGTGAATTCATTGGGATTTACCCCATTTGAACAAAACCACAGCCACCCATCTTTTTGGGATAGACCCGTCCTTATTTTGGACTTTGAGGTAAGATGCTATGAGACAGTGCCTTTAAGATTCTTAGAAACTCTTTTGTGTAGCTGAGGATCTGGTAGGCAGGCCTTTGAGAATCTTAGAAACTCTTTTATATAGATGATATAGTCCAGGCAAAGCAGCCTTATGTCTTTCTGAGGTCTTAGCAAAGGGTCTTACAGCCATATCCTTTGATTCGATCTTGACCCCGAGGTCACATTTTACTCACAGTACCTTCAATTAGATCTTTGCTCTGAGGCTATTTTTTGAAAATCTAATGCTGGTTCAGGTTTCTTCATTCATTTGTTTCTTCCTTTGGTGTTTTTAGTGGGGCTACTATAAATGATGCGTCCTTCTCAGTGTATTACTTCAGGAGCACAAGATTTTGGTTTCTTCCATTATTGATGATGTTTACTGATCCCTTGATTAAGGTGCCCCAGTTTTCTTTACTGTAAATGTATTACTATTTTGAAGGCAGAATTGAATATTGGGATTTTGCTGAGAGAGTTATGCAGTAGCCATGTTGAGTTTAAGATGCCTCTTTCACATCCTTGGAGAGACTAGTTCAGAAACAGGGGTGCCAGTTGCTGTGTCAATTGGAAAGATGAAGTGGTCTTTTTCTGTTTCTATTTTCTCAGTGAGTACAGAATTGAGATCATCAACATCAGTGACCGTGAAGGAATACTTTGAGGAGAAAAGTTTGGGAAGATCTTCTTAGAGTAAATTGACTAGGAAAATTTATTGGATTTATGGGCAGTGTTGTGCTAAGGGGGACCACTTGATAATTGTCATAAGTTCATCGTGTCACCATTCAGGATCTTCTGCTTTTCGAGGACAGACTGATTATGAGAAGAGTTAACTTTTCTCATAGTTGAGTTTTGGCCAAGTGAGCATAGTGGAGAGAGCAGAGTGAGAGGATTAAGGAAGTTTTGAGTGTATACAAGGGAGTGATTATCATGACAGGGCATGGAAGATAAACTCAATTAGGTGGACAGGAGGGAGGGTAGGACAGTGAAAAAGTGGTAGGTAGGGTTCATGGTTTAAAAGTCTTCAAATAGGGGGCGCCTCGGTGGCTCAGTTGGTTAAGCGTCTGCCTTCGGCTCAGGCCATGATCCCAGGGTCCTGGGATCGAGCCCCACATCGGGCTCCCTGCTCTGCGGGAAGCCTGCTTCTCCCTCTCCCACTCCCCATGCTGTGTTCCTGCTCTCACTATCTCTCTCTCTGTCAAATAAATAAATAAAATCTTTAAAAAAAAAAAAAGTCTTCAAATAGTTACAGTGAAAGTTCTAGGGAAAGATGGATAGGAGATGGTGAATGGGGGTTGGAGTGATTGAAATCAGGATGCGGGAGGGATTTCATCTACGTTCCGGTTTAATACCTACCAACTTCATATTATCTCCATTTTAGACATGGGCAAATTATGTCATAGAGATTAAATAACTTGACCAAGGTCACACAGCAAGTAAATGGCAGAGTTTGGATAGGAAATCAAAATAATTAGTTTTGTTTTTAAGCTCCAGCATCTTTGTACTAAACCAGCTGCCTCTGATTCATGACAGTTGTCTGCTAGACAAAGAGTAATCATTATTACGACTGAGAATGTTTACATTGTGTTTGTTTTGCTTACACCAGGCTTATTATGGCATGTGAATGAAAAAAAGGCCTCAGAATACATTTCTAATTTTAAAAACATCTCCTTACTTTCTTCATAAAACAAGTGGCCTTTAGAATTTGATTGAAAATGATTTTCACTTTCATCTTTGAAAATTCACAAGTAAGGATTCACACATCAGTTTTGAGTAAGCTGTTAGTTAACATGGAGTAAATTCTACCTTATCAATTTACAGTAAAATAAAAATTCTCAATGTTAAGGAGATCATCCCCCATTTTCGTACACTTGAAATTATTTAAGTAGATCCCTACTTAACAAATAAACAATGACAATCTAAGGAAAAGAACTTAAGGTGATTTTGATTATCTCTACCTTAGGAGGCTTCAAGAAAATTTGCTTAGGTTCTAAGTAGATGGTAGTAAAGATTTTATCTTCAGTAGAGGAAGAGTGACATTTTAAATAGAAGGTTTTTCAGCCTAATAATTAAAATAACAATACTTAGCAGACTTCCACAATACTGCAAACAAACAAAACCCAATTGGCTGGGCTGTTTTTAGTTTAAATTACATGGAGCCCTTTCCAACACTACTTGTAGGTGTAGAAGCTTGATTAAAATAGCTGCATAATTCCTGAGCAGAGGGTTTTCTTTGCTGTAATTATATTCGTGTGGTGACTCATACTCTCTTAATTCCTAGATTTTATAATTCAAAGGAAAATATTCCCTTGAACTTTTCAAACCTGGAAGACTCAAAAGTTGTTTTTTAAAAATTATTGTTATTATTTCTACTACCACTATGACTTCTCTAAATGATATTATACCTATTTGCTTTTAATCTCGCTCAAACTAGCTCCAATGATGGGGATTTACTCATGTGACTGATGGAGAAAGGATCCCACAGATACTCAGCATCAGGGATGGGCTGTTCTGGATCCCAGGACCTGAGCAGCAGAGATTTGGGGGCTTTTGCTCTGGTATTCCCCACTGGCACACCTCCATTTCTTTCAAGTGTCTGCTCATTTTTGACTCTCTGCCTCTCTTTCCTTGAATGAATTTTTTGTGAATTTACTTGTTCAGATTCCCAAGAGAGGGAATAATAGTTGGTTCTGCTAATAAACACTGCCTGTGTATGGCACATTTCCTCCCCCACTTCTGGGAAGTTGAGACCCATACAAGGTTGGGAGCCAATCCTTCGCAAACATTTGGCTGGTACCTCTCCTGTGTAGGGTATGGCTGTGGGTAACTGGGCAAGATGTGGATGCTGGAACTGTGACATGTTTTGCTCGAGGCAGATTTCTGTCATGCAGCTTCACTTTTGTTAGAAGTCCTTTGAAATTTGTGAAATACTATCTCATATCCCAATGAGAAGAAAAGAAAAAAAGGGCAAGAAAGAAAGAAAGGCAAGAAAGAAAAAAGACAAGAAAGAAAGAAAGAAGAAAGGCAAGAAAGAAAGAAGGAAAGAGAAAGAAAGAAGAAAGAAAAGAAAGAGAAAGAAAGAAAGAAGAAAGGCAAAGAAAGAGAAAGAAAGACAAGACAAGAAAGAAAGACAGACAAGAAAAAGAAAGAAAGAAAGAAGGAAAGAAAGACAGACAAGAAAAGAAAGACAACTGTTGGCTGGCTGCACAATAGCTCTTCTCTCCACCACCCTCCTTCCCCTGAACATTGTTCAGCTCTGAGTACTCATGATGTTCATGCAAGGCTCTGGAGAAGGAAAACTTGATTGTTCAAAGGCATGGTCAAAGGAGTTGTTTTGGTGAGGCCCAGTAAGGTAATTCTGGCAAGACATACTTGAGAAGATGGATGCTAGGGGCTTTTTGTGAAGAGTTTACGGATTCCTTTAAAGAAATTCAGGGCTTTTCTACCTTGGGATATTTTTTACCTACGTGAGATGCTTAGAATTGCAGTGAGGAGGACAGGTCACTCACCGTGTTGGTGGCGGAGCAGAAGGTGAACTTATGTCTGGTCACGTCCATGTGCTGAGCCAGCACACCAACTAACTCTGGAACTGCCCGGATGTCTGGTGGGAAATTACTTTGATGTAATAGGTAGTAGCTCACAAGTATACTACCAGGCAAGCTAGCCCCCACAGACCAAATTAAAATCTTCAAGTCACATGGTTTGCTAAATTAATTTGAAGGACGTGGTGAGAAGCAAGAAGGAAGAAATGGGTGGGTTAGCAACCTTAGTATAGGGTGCAAGTTGGATGGAAGGATCCCTCCAGCTAAACCTGGGGTACGCGGTGTTCCTAAGTTCTGCTTCTCTCTCTGCTGCATCTGCCCTCCCTGCTGATGATGTGCTTTCAAGGACCAGAGTGGAGGTTTGGGCAAGCTCCATAGGTGGAAGGTAGTTCAAGCTAATGACACCCATTTTCTGGTTCTGAGTGACACAGAGATAAGTAGGCTTGGTCGGGAGCTGTAAATTGCCGGTTAGCTTGATGAACAGTCATGAATTCTATTTGTGTTTTTTGGGCAAAGAAAACGTGGGGCAGAAATGGGTGTCAGCAGAGTTTATTAACCAAAGCAGTTTTACCCCCGAGTCTACATTGGCAATGTGTGGAGACATTGTTGAGAGTCATGACTGGTGTGTCTGTGTGATGCAATTGGCACCTAGTGGGTAGAGGCCAGGGATGCTGCTAAACCTGCTGCAGTGTGTAAGATACTCCCCAAGACAAGGAATTATCTGGCCCAAAGTGTCAGTACTGTGGAAGTTGAGAAGCCCTCTGTGTCACCAATAGGTGATTGAATTAAAAAGTCATAAATAGTATTTATGTATAGTGTATCCTGGATATTTAGTATCTTTTGTGTATTTATTATATCATGAACATTTATTACCCAGGTGCTTCATGAATATTAGATATCATTTGGTCACCCATCCCTTTCTATCAATGTGTAATGCATACATGATCTTCTTAGCTATACTTACCCATCCTATGCATTCTGCCACATCTAACAAAATTTGTTTGCTAGTTACTTATCTATATTTAAAACATCTTAGAAGTGTTTGCATTTATTTTGTAAACTTCAAATTTATTCATCTAACAGACCTGGAGATTAGCAGAAGCAAATTCACATTACACCTGTCCTGGAATTTCTAACAAGAAATAAGATAAAAATGTCCTATAAACAAATTATAAATTATTTAAGCCACTTTTAGTTGTGTCTTCTGCATCTTGCTCCCCCATAACATCATTAGGAAAATGTATTCCAAAGATAAATGAAACAAGGAGTTAGACTATAGTTATAGATTTCCTAAATGGTAATGTAGGGATCAGATACTGTAGGAAATTGATTATGGTGCCTGCGTTAATATAACATATGCTTGATCATTCTGTTTACTGTTCAAGCAAGTGTAGGCATGGTGCTTATCATGGCAGGCCTATGCACTCAGATTAAGAGAGAAAGAGGGAGCGTGTGCGCATGCAAGAGCAGGGTGAGGGTGTGGGGAGGGACAGAGGGAGAAGAAAGAAATAATCTTAAGTAGGCTCCACACCCAGCATGGAGCCCGATACAGGGTTCAATCTCACGACCTTGGGTCCTGACTGGAGCCGAAATCAAGGGAGAAGAGTTGGATGCTTAACCCACTGGGGCCACCCAGGTGCCCCAGAAATTCACATTTTTTAAATGATTGGGATACTTTTGGCATGGTGAACTTCAGAGCACTGTGAAAAAGATTTTTTAGTTGGCTGAACATCTATTGATGGAGTAAATTTAGAAATTTAAGTTTTGGGGCTCAGTTGGTTCAGAGTCTGCTTCGCTCAAGTTATGATCCCAGGGCCCTGGGATTGAGCCCCATGTCGGGCTCTCTGCTCAGTGGGGAGCCTGCTTCTCCCTCTCCCTCTGCCCTTACCTCCTGCTTGCGCTGTCTCTCTCTCACTCTGCACTCTCTCTCAAATAAATAAATAAAATCTTAAAAAAAGAAATGCATAGCTTCATAATTATTTTTATTTAATGATGTTAATTTTATTTATATTTTAGTGCTTTAAAAATCTTTTTTTTTTTTTAAAGATTTTATTTATTTATTTGAGACAGAGAGAATGAGAGACAGAGAGCATGAGAGGGAGGAGGGTCAGAGGGAGAAGCAGACTCCCCGCTGAGCAGGGAGCCGGATGCGGGACTTGATCCCAGGACTCCAGGATCATGACCTGAGCCGAAGGCAGTCGCTTAACCAACTGAGCCACCCAGGCGCCCAGTGCTTTAAAAATCTTAAGACTTTAAGACTTATGGAAGTTGTGTCTCGAGGCACCACCATTAAAAGGGGAATTTTTTCACATCTGTGGAATTAAAGGGAAGCATATTTAAGACAATGTAAACATTTTTAAATGGTACAAGAAGGTTGTTTAGGAGAGATTTCAAAAAAGATTATTTAAAAATGCTCAAGGCATATTCCTTCTCATTTCTTCTATATTTCTTTGCTCCCTTTTAATGTTTTCGTGATAGAGAGGAATATTTTTTTTTAAAGCTTTTTTTTTTTTAATGTTTTATTTATTTATTCATGAGAGTCAGAGAGAGAGAGAGAGAGGCAGAGGGAGAAGCAGGCTCCCCGCCTAGCAGGGAGTCCGATGCGGGACTCGATCCCAGGACCCCGGGATCATGACCTGAGCCGAAGGCAGACGCTTAACCATCTGAGCCACCCAGGCGCCCAGAGAGGAATATTTTGTTAGATTAATATATCACACATTAAAAATGGTAGAGTGTGATAGCAAATCAGAACTATTTTATAAAAGCTAAAGTAAAAATGGGAAGAATGAGATGTCTTGCAAATAATGGTGAGCTTATGATAGTTTCCTAGAACTGAACTAGGTCAGAGGAATAAGCTCTGGCAAGCAATGGGGTGACAGGTGATTTAACCTCATACTTTTTTTAGAAGTACTAGGGTGTGTGTGTGTGTGTGTGTGTGTGTGAGAGAGAGAGAGAAAGAGAGAGAATGAGAGAGAACGAGAGAGAGAAAGAGACCTATACAGTTTTTTTTGTTTGTTTTAAAGAATGAGCTAAAGAATCATAAAGCTGGTATGTGTAAACTTGGCAATTTTCAGATGATTTACATTTTCAAGGTCCTCTTTAATCATCATTTCTGTTTGTTACAGCGATTTGCTGTCCTCTGAATACGTAGAGAGACACGTTGAACATGGAGGGAAGACGGTGGAAGTTAAAGTAAGTAAAACTGAATCACAGACCTGTACCTCTGAAACAAATAATACATTATATGTTAAAAAAAAAAAAAAGAAGAAGATAGCAGGAAGGAAAGAATGAAGGGGGGGAAATCGGAGGGGGAGACAAACCATGAGAGACTATGGACTCTGAGAAACAAACTGAGGGTTCTAGAGGGGAGGGGGTGGGGGGATGGGTTAGCCTGGTGATGGGTATTAAAGAGGGCACGTACTGCATGGAGCACTGGGTATTATACGCAAACAATGAATCATGGAACACTACATCAAAAACTAATGATGTAATGTATGGTGATTAACATAACATAATAAAAAAAAAGTTAAGTAAAATTGTTTTCCTCTGGGGGAAATTTTTTGAGAATTTTTAAAATACTGATTCTGATTTTAATTTTCATTGATACTTCTAATGAACAGTCTTGGGGTTTTTATATTTCAGAATTCTTCAAGAAAGTGTATCACCCACTTGTGAATAAAAACCTTTAGTTATCAGAGAAAGAATTCTTAGTGTACTGTAGGAATTGTTGGAGTTAGGTTTTATGGGATTAATGTAGCACAAGGGGTTCTTTTTTAGAATATGTCACAGAAAATAATTTCTGAATTTGCCTTTAAGGCTAGCCCTGAGAAACAAGAGGTAAAATTTTGGGTCCAGGGTGGATACATGACTTTGCATTCAGTTGAAAAAGACATTTCCCTGGTAAAGTGGTAAATTTATTAGGTCTACAGAGAAAGCCCCGGGGGTTTTTAAATCCGTGGTGAGAGAAATCGCAGGACACTGGTTCTTGTCAGGTAAGCTCTGAAAAGGTGACTTGTAAATAAAAGCCTCTTCCAGTTATAGGCATAGGAATGTATATTTTTGTCCAGTCTACTGATGATGTCATCTGAGGACATGTGAGACCAAATCACACCCAGGGGTTTCTTTAGGCCCATTGTATAGTATGATGTTTTAACCATGTGTTTATTTTCTTCTAAACAGTGTCGGACTACCTGTTTTGCTTTATAAGAATTATAATGCCATTTATATATATTTGCTTTCTTTTTCTGAATATAAATTTGACACAGACTCATTTTAGTAAACTTAAAGGAGAGAAAATTGGGGGGAAAATGAAAAATCACCCTTAAATTCATCACTGAGGTAAACTTTGTTTTCATTTTGTTGTATGTCCTTTTAGTATTGTTTTGTCCTATGCACATATTTATATTTTAATTTTTTTATAGTTGCTATCATACATAACCTGCAGTATAGTAAGCAAGATTTCTATATCATGTATAGACATCTCTGATAAAGACTTAAAACAAAATCTGTTAATTTTTATAAGTGAACTAATTATAATAATTATACCAGTACTTCCAGAAAGTTACTCTAAATTTATTAAGACTGGCTGGCTGAATGGTTGGTTGATGTATTGCACTGTCTTACTGCAGAAAGGATGTCAGGATTTTTCCAGTATGACATAGGAGAATGGTGCCATTTTGTTTGGAATTGGAAAAAATTACTGAGATTTAGAATCTCTGGGCTTCTGTTCTCTTCCCTGTTTATTTGGCTTCACTTCCTTATTTTGTAGGATGCTTTTCTGAATGCAGAGTATATCTTATTCTTTTGTTAAATTAAAGAGCAAAAGAAACAGTCATTTCACTATCGATTTCCATTTATACCTGTCAGTGGAATAATGAAATGCATATATGAGCGTGGAGGGCAGACCTAGCAAAAAGCTATCTTCTGTTGCTACAGTAATATCCCTTTTCAGGAGACTTGAACTTCATCAACAAAGCTTACTCCACTCTGAGATCATTAGACAACACGGGTATATATAACACCTAGAGCTCTGATGTTCTGCACAATCTTTGCTGATTTTCTAGTCTGAGAATTGCGTTTTCTTGGTTGATGGTTTGCCTAACCCCCCAAGCCTATTAAACCAGGGAAATAATAAATCCAAACTTCATTCAAACCTTTGGGCCAGAAGACGTTTCTCCCTTCAAGAAGACCACTTGGATCTCACCCATCACCTCCATTTGTTTCTAGTCCTTTTAAAAATCTAACTCAAAATTCTCCTCTGGGTTTTTTCCAGGAACCACATTGAAAGCTCTGAATCCTGCCCCATCAATTCAGTTAGTAGCCAGTTATTTTCCTGCTGGTTCTCTTGTGTCTTGCCCTTTGTGTTTCGCTCTTTGGGGTGTTTCTTCTTACATGGAATCTGTTAGTTCTCTTTTCTTTACCAATGACTCAGAATTTTCTTACGCTTTTCTTTTCACTATACATTAGGAGCTAAAATTGTAGCATTTCATATTTTTCCTCTTCTTTCTACTACTTTTTCAAAAAAAATTTTTTTTACCTTCTGTATTATTTTGCTAAGGCCGCCATTACAAAGTACCACAGAGTGGCTTAAACAACAGAGATGTATTTTCTTTAAATTTTGGAGGCCAGAAGGCCAAGACTGAGGTGTTAGCTGGGTTGGTCTCCTCGGAGGCTTGTAGATGGTGCCTTCTTCTCCTTACGCCTTTACAAGGTTTTCCCTCTGTGTGTGTTTGTGCTCTGATTTCTTCTTCTTCTTTTTTATTTATTTGAGAGAGAGAGAGAGAGCACATGAGGAGGAGAGAGGTAGAGGGAGAGGGAGAAGCAGGCTCCCCTCTGAGCAGGGAGCCCGATGCGGGACTCAATCCCAGGACCCTGGGATCATGACCGAAGGCAGAAGCCCAACTGACTGAGCCACCCAGGAGCCCTCTAATTTCTTCTCCTTAAACAGACGATTCTTTGTGTTGGACTAGGGCCTACTCTAACAACCTCATTTTAACTTAATTACTTCTTTAAAGACTATGTCTTCAAGTACAGTTACAATTGGAGATACTGGGGGGTTAGGACTTCAACATAAGAATTTCAGAGGAATAAAATTAAGCCCATAATGCCTTTCCGAAGAGTGCTGGGTTTTTTTTTTTTTTTTTTAAGATTTATTTATTTTAGAGGGAGCGAGGGCGAGAGAGAGAGCACATGTGGGAGGGGCAGAGAGAAAGGGGAGGAGAATCTCAAGCAGACTCCATGCTGAGTGCACTGAGCATGGAGCCCCACCCAGGGCTCCATCTCACGACCCTGAGATCATGACCCTGAGCCGAAACCAAGAATCCCACGCTGAATGGACTGCACCACCTAGGTGCCCTTGTGCTTTTCTTTTGGAAGTGAAATAAATGAAGGGTATATGAAATCAAGACAAAACTCTAATCCTTTTGATGATATAAAATCAAAATCATTATGCCAGATCGGGGTGCCTGGGTGGCACAGCCCATTAAGCATCTGACTCATGATTTCAGCTCAGGTCGTGATCTTGGGGTTATGGGATTGAGCCCTGCATGGTGCTCCTTGTTGGGGCAAGGAGTCTTCTTGAGATTTCCTCTGCCCCTCACCCAGCTTGTGGTCTCTCTGTTTCTCTCTCAAATAAATAAATAAAATCTTAAAAAAAAATCATTAGGCCAGATTTAAACAATGGCTAGATACCAATCTAGTAAATAACTCTGCTCAGGTGTCATAGAACCTTTATTTGTGAAACTCAGGTGCAGTGCATTTATTTAAGGGTGTGAGTATGAATGTGGGAAAAGGAATACATTTGCATAAAAAATATGAAATAGCTACTTTTAGATTGTGATTTTTTTCAAAACTTTTTATTATTTTTAAATTTAAAAAAATTTTAAAGATTTTATTTATTTGAGAGGGAGAGCATGCAAAGGAGCCTGACGGGGGTGGGGGTGTGGGAGCAGAGGGAGAAGCAGACTCCCCGCTGAGCAGGGATCCCGATGCAGGGCTGGATCCCAGGACCCTAGGATCATGACCTGAGGTAAAGGCAGAGGATTAACTGAGCCACCCAGGAGCCCCTAAAACCTTTTTAAGTTGTAAAATATAACACTGGCACAGAAACTGCTAAGGTGAATACCCTATAACCACTATCCAATTCAAGAAATAGAGCTTGACCAGCTCTTCTGTGTGCTACTTCCCAAACCCGAGCCCCTCCCTCCTCCTCTTATAGACTTGTAAGTAGTATTGTGACATTTATGGTTATAATTTCCTCACTTTTGTTTATTGTCTTATCACCTGAGCTTGTATCCCTGCAGTTTAATTTGCCTATTTCAAGTTTTTTTAATGAGTTTTAAAAAGTCTCTTCTAAAATCTGTTGGTTTCCTCATATCTTTCTTTTTTTATTCTCCTTTGCAATTTATTATATTTTTTAGAATTTTTTAAATTTAAATTTTATATTTTATTTATTTATTTGAGAGAGAGCATGAGTTGGGGGCAGGGCAGAGGGAGAGGGAGAAGCAGGCTTCCCGCCGAGCAGGGAGCCCGATGTGGGGCTCGATCCCAGGACCCTGGGATCATGACCTGAGCTGAAGGCAGACGCTTAACGACTGAGCCACCCAGGCGCCACCCAGACTGCCTAGTTTTGTTTTGTTTTGTTTTAAAGATTTTGCTTATTTATTTGACAGGGAGAGATAAACAGCGAGAGAGGGAACACAAGCAGGGGGAGTGGGAGAGGGAGAAGCAGGCTTCCCGTTGAGCAGAGAGCCCGATGCGGGGCTCGATCCCAGGACCCTGGGACCATGACCTGAGCTGAAGGCAGACGCTTAACTGACTGAGCCACCCAGGCGCCCC
Organism: Leptonychotes weddellii; assembly: GCF_054177405.1. Classification (NCBI taxonomy): domain Eukaryota; kingdom Metazoa; phylum Chordata; class Mammalia; order Carnivora; family Phocidae; genus Leptonychotes; species Leptonychotes weddellii. Next base: position 68,165,950 of record NC_138380.1, on the reverse strand, counting down.
CCTCTCCCCTGCAATTTATATGTTGTTTCTTCAACAAATAAATTGTTTATCCTATGTGGATTCTCACAGTGTGAATTTTGCTGTCAACTGCAATTTTATATTTAGAGTAAAATGAAATCTATGTCCGTGATCTTTCCTTAAGATAGTGATTTGTATTATCTGCAAGGACATTCTATGCCCTGTTGAAGGTAGTTTTATTCCAGTCAGATAGATACATAATCCTGATTTTAAAGTTCTATTAAAAACTTTTCTTCAAAGGTTACAAAGATAAAAGCTTTAAGCAGGAAAAAAAAAGATATTTTTGTCCCCTTAGTAAGAAATGTTAATCTCATCTTTCACTTACATTTATTTCCAGTTCATTTAAAAATTAAATTCTAAATTTGCCCCTTAGTTTAGGAAGAACTTTTATGTGTTTGATACGAACTTTTAAAAGAATTGTAACATTAAGCTTCAACCGATCAGAATATCTCGGGAACAAAATCTTTTCATTTTGACTGTGACAAACTGTGGATCTAGATTCTTCAGACAAGGTGACCTGGGATTGATGAGTAGCAGCAAATAAGTATAAACCATGCAGTTCACTCTTTTACTGGTAGCTAGCTTTTTTTTGGTCTTGAGCTGAAGGCTGCCAGTTTTCAGCTTAATTGGTTGCCAGTGAAATAGGCTCTAGTTAATCAGTATTGTAATACTAATAATAGTAACCAATGATATTTATTGCTCATGATGGGACAGGCACATGAATTTATATGTATTCAGTGCTCAAAACGACCTGTGATTATAAATATAACTATTATGAAACTTGACAGGAAACTCAGGTATAGAGAGGTTATATAATTGGCTGAAGATAACACAGTAAGGAACAATAGAGCCACGGTTAAAATCTAGGTTACTTAACTCCCGAGCTGACTCTCACACCATATTATCTACCATATATTCTATATTATGTATGATAGGATAGCCAGGAAAACTGGAATGTATTTTATTTAGACTTATTTTATGCATACCTAATTAGTTTTTGACGTATCTAGCAATCACTCTTTTATAAAGTCTTTTTTTTTTTTTAAAGATTTTATTTATTTATTTGAGAGAGAGAGAATGAGAGACAGAGAGCATGAGAGGGAGGAGGGTCAGAGGGAGAAGCAGACTCCCCGCCGAGCAGGGAGCCCGATGCGGGACTCGATCCCGGGACTCCAGGATCATGACCTGAGCCGAAGGCAGTCGCTTAACCAACTGAGCCACCCAGGC
>NC_138380.1:68143221-68164205 GCF_054177405.1 Leptonychotes weddellii | reverse complement strand
GTGACCGCGCATTTTTATCTCTGGCACCCGACCCCGGGTGGAGTCTCCAAACCCAGCAGATCCCTGCAGTGCGCTCCCGCGCCGCTCCTCCCGGGGAAGAAGGTGAGTCTCCCCGGATCTGCCGCTTGTTGGGTCCCTGCTGGAGGAGCAGGGGCCCGACTGTGCCGCGGATCACGGTTTATGGCAACCCGGAGCTGAGAGCCCGCGCCTGGGCTCCGCCTCTGCAGCCGGCTTCCCTGCTCCGTTACCTGGGAGCTCTGCTACACTCAGGCACCCCCCGGTCTTTCTGTGACCCCAAGGGTCCTGAGGCCACACTGTCCCGGAGGGTTCCAGCCCCCGCTTAGCCACCAGAGTGACGTCCCTCAGCGGAGCAGACTTTTAAAAGTTCCGATTTTGTGCTCCGTGGTTCTATCACTTGCCAGAAGCAGCCGAAGGAGGCCCCTCCCCCGCCGTCTAGCCTCCCAAATATCGCCTCGGATTCACTTCTCTGCACGTCCTACCTTCTAGAAAGTGGTCGCTTTTCTGATGAGAGAGTTGTTGCTCTTCTTTTCTTCAATCTCTTGTTGAGTTTGTAGGTGTTCAGAATGGTTTGATCCCTATCCAGCTGAATTCCTGAGAGGAGACGAAATCCATGTCTCCTACTCCTCCGCCATCTTGCTCCCTTACCCTAAAATACCTAAATTCTAATTACCATCGTTAACATACAGAGAAATGAATATAACAACTAATGCCTTATAGTATCCCGGATTGGGTCTTGGAACAGAAAGAGGAAATTAATGGAAACACTGCTAAAATCTAAATGCTCAGAGTCAGTAAATAGTAATGTACTGAGGTCAATTTCTTAGTTTTTACAAATGTACTCAGGTGATGTAAGATGTTAACAGAGGAAAAACTGGGTGATTAGGTATGCTAGAACTCTGTGTGCCATCTTTGCAACTTTTTTGTGAGTCTAACATTGCTCCAAAATAACCATTCTGTTAAAAATTTAAAAATGGATAACTTTAATAATGAAAGAGAAGAAAAGAACTAATCTCAAAAACAAAGGGCAGTTGTATAAAAATGAAATACATTTAGCTTTATGAAAGACTGACTACACTGTATTTATTTTTCTCATTTTGACATGAACTGGTAAAGATTTTGATATATGTTAGTATAGACCTATAGATTATTGGCATTTGGGAACCACCATGTGATAGCTTTATTTAATTTTAATTTACTGTAAAATGAGGTGAGATGGCCTTTCTCTCCACTTTTCTTAGAGAGCTCATAGAATCAGATAACTCTTATACTTTTACCTGAACAGATGTTTAGCCTATGTCCCTTCTGTGAATCCAGTCTGATTCTTTGTAATCTCAAGTTACGAGTTTTAATCAGGGTGGGTTGGTGGATCCTCTTCAACAGAAGATTTTGCTTTTCTAGGGATTTCCTTGATGCAATTGGCCCTAGGGAGACTTGGTTTACTCCTGACTCAGTAATGCCTGAAAATTCCATTTGTCACCATTGGGAGGGAGGAAGGGGAAAGGTAAGAAAAGGGCAGGTTTCTCATGTCAGTGTCAATCAAGGGGAAATTGGGAAGAGGTTATTGTAGGCAAGCGCCTGGTGGGATGGACTCTAGCCATGTGGCCACAAACAGAAGTCTGGGCAGTGCATATGCTTGGAAGGAATCTAGTATACAGTAGAGGTCAAGGGCAGGGCTTCAGTTCTTGCAAAGAGGTATTGGCTAAAGCATAGCTTCTCAACCATGGTAGCATATTAGGATCATCTGGACAGATTTTAAAAATGCCAGGTCCCACCCCTAGAGATTCTAATATAACTGATAGGGAATAAAGCTTGGTATTCCAGGGCTCAGAACTACTGTGCTAGAATGACCAGGGATGTCGCCCATGGAGGAGAATAACTGGTGTAAATCCCAGTTTGCAGGGCAGAAGGCTGGTCCTGGGACTGGTGCCCATGGAGCGGGAGAGGGAGAGGGCTGTGACCCAGTGAGCAGAGAAGGAACACATGGGTTACTGGGTTGAGGATTTGGTCTGTAAGTGTCACACTGGCCCTGTCCTTTTTATGGTGACCACATCATCTTGATTTGCTTGTGGCTTTCATGGATGTAGCACTGAATAACCTGCATCCTGCGAAACCCCTTGGTCCGAGGCTAACCGGATGGTTGACCATGCTGGTCCCTTTAATGCAGGCTAAGGCGTCCCGCATACCAGCACCTACAAGTAGCACCGCTCTTCATGGCTCTGTCCATGGTAGAATTCTCACATAATCTTGCCTCACCTTTTGCCTTCCGTACTGTTTCCGATAAAGCCGGCTGGCCTGGGTCAAACAAGAAAAGGTGTGGAGGAGAGCTATGACGGTTTATGTCCTTTTTGTTAAGAATGTGCTGAGGAACCAGTGTAGGATTTCAGGGAGCTCAGCAGTGAGGAGCTCTAGAATGCAGGGACAGGGGTGGTTAAAGCAGTTGCTCTCAAACTTTAGAGTGCATTGAAGTTGGCTGGAGGGTTGGCTAAAACACAGGTGGCTGAACCACATCCCAGCGTGAGGCTTGAGAATTTGAATTTTTTTTTTAAGATTTTATTTATTTATTTGACAGAGAGAGACACAACAAGATAGGGAACACAAGCAGGGGGAGTGGGAGAGGGAGAAGCAGACTGCCCGGCAAGCAGGGAGCCTGATGTGGGGCTCGATCCCAGGACCCTGAGATCATGACCTGAGCCGAAGGCAGACGCCTGACGACCGAGCCGCCCAGGTGCCCTGCGAATTTGAATTTCTAACAAGCACATGTTATTGTGCTGGAAACTGCTCTTTGGTTACCACCAGTGTAAAGAGACTTGACTGGGCATCTGGCATACCCAAGTTTAAGTAAGTAGGAAGGTTCTCTCTTAATCCGTGTTTTCTCACTTGTGAAGTATTTGCCTCATCAGTCATTATGAATTCTCTCATAAATCACTAAGATCACCAAACAGAATGCCTAGGTTCTGGAAGATACTTTCATTCTCTGAAAGATCCCCAGTCTTTCTGGTATCCTCTATATGGAGATGATTTGGTAGTAATTCCAAATACAGTATTCAGAATCAGTGGGGAAATTTTTGCAACTCTAAAAACCCTGAAGCCCTACCTCCTTGGAGATTCTGATTCCATAGATCTGAGGGAAGGCCTGGGAATCATTTGGTTTACAAAGCCCACCAGGATGAGGCTCTAGCTTGGGGAGTAGTTTTGGGAATCCCTGCTATGAGCAACCATTCTCTAGTGCAGGCATTCTCAATCTCTGCAGTCCTGTTGAATGATCTCGAGCATTTATAAGGATGCTGATGCCCGTGTCCCATCTCCAGAGATAATGATTTAATTGATTTGAGGGTTGGCCTGGACATTGGGATTTTAAAAGCTCCCCAGGTGATTCTGATATGCAACCAAGGTTGAGAACCACCGTTCTGGTATATTCCTAGAGTAAGAAAAACATGGAGTATTTGTAAAAATGCAGATTCTCCATCTCACTTCTGAGCCGCCTAAACAAACTTTCAGGGCCAGAAACATAGTAATCTGCATTATTAATCAATAGCCCTGAATTGTTACTCTTAGCAAATAAATTAAGAGAATCCTAGCTCAAGAGACATGATAGAATCCCTCATTGAGTAAATATTCCCTGACTGCACCCCTCACCTGTTTATATAGTAGTTTACAGTTGACTTGACTTTGTTATCTCATGGGATTCCTTGAATACTCTTGTTAGCAGCGTGAGTAGATATTAATCCCATTTTATTGATGAGGAAACTGAGATCGACAGTTTTCTAACAGCACGCTTGGAGATACAAACATAGATTAGGTACATGTGCTTCCCTGAAAAGACACCATAGGCTAGGGGAGGATGTAAGACAGAAACAGGAATGCAAGTGTAAAGAGGTGCAGTACAGATCTGATAGTATATGAACATTCAGAGAAACAGAGGTTAAATGAGAAGTAATTTGTGAGGAGGAGGAAATCAGAGCAGGCTCTTTGGAGGCTGTGGCCCTGGCTCATCTTGGAACTGATAAAGTTGTAGAATTTCCTTTGAGGGTCTGAATGGAGGGCAGATGACTGTGGCCTTGCTGCTGTGCTCCCCTGGTTCCCTTTACTGGATTTTTCTAGTTTTATAACCCAGTCTGTGTAGCTTCCTTTGTGCTTTCAGTGTATCATATTTGTAATAAATTCTGTTTTTCTTTTGGGATCTTTCTGGCTCTTTAATAAAAATGCAGTTTGTCTTTGAATTTTGCAAATAAATGATTATTTTAACTTCCCTAGAATAAAAATTGCAATAAGCCTTTTGTCCACCAGGGAGATAAACCAGTAGACACTGGAACTATCATACAGTTCATTTTTAGAGAGGTGGGTAGTTTTTTTTAACTCTTAACTATCTAATTAGCTAAAAATAAACATCTGTACTATGGTGATTGTGTTATTAAATCAAGGAGTATGAAGAAGGTTTCAATGACAGCAGGTTTATTTCTGGAGCAAAAGAGACTTTAAGGAATGAAGCTATGACCGGCAGTCGGATAAAGAACCGAACTCTATTAGGATGTGCTGCTGGCTTTTCTCTTTCCCTACATCTGTCTTAGATTATTATATATAATACCCACTTTCAGAAAGCATCTGGTTCCTCAAGAAAGTTGTATGACGATATGGAGAACTTTTATAAGTTGATAAGACTCAACAAAGTTGGCTTAAGTAGTGATCTTTTTTGCAGTATACTATTTTTAGTAAAATACAGTTTCTTATTTTCAAATGCAGTGCATCTTTTAAAACAGATATAAGGGCCAAGAAATAATTTATTTGTCTCTTAGAATAGGTATTAAATTTAAAAGGCACATATTTTTTGACCTGCCAGATTCACATCTAGTAATGTGTTCTACATACATATCGACAGAATTGCACAAAAATATGTGAAAGGATGTTTGAAGTACTGTTTATAATGACCAAACAAATGGAGATAATCTAAATGTCTGCTGGCACGGGGATGTTTAAATGAATTATGGTTCGCCCCTATAATGGAATATTATGCTATCATGGAAAGAATGAGATATTGATATACAAAGATGTCAAGGTTACCTTAAGGAAAAAAATCAAGTGGCAGAACAGTGTGTACAGTGTAAACCCATTTGTGGACTGAAAGATACCTGTGTATTTATGTATTTCCTTAAATATACCATATAGACTATTCCTGACATGGTACACAGAATCTGTCAAAAATGCTTGCTTTTCAGGAGTCACCTGCAGACTGTACAATGTGTATGAAGGGAGTATTTTTTACTCTTCACCATGTGCATCCTGAATTCTTAGAAATGTTTCCATAAGCATTTATGATTTTTAAAATACTGGATAAAAAGTTATATAAACTAAAAATCCATTAAATTTTATTTATTTTAATAATTAATAAATCAATAAGTTCAATGTAATAACTTCATTACTTTAATTCATGGTTTCAATAATTATTGCCATATGGTGAATCCCTTAAAAAAGTCACAACACAGAAATTAATTCCCATCATTTAGAAGAATTACACATACCACCAGTTGAGAGCCTCAAAATTGGAATTCTAATAGCCCAACTGAAGAGATTTTATCCCCCTGTTGTTTGTGCTTCTCTTGAAGTGTCATGGAAACATTTGACAATGAGTGAACCATATTGAGCTCCTCACATCATTTGCAGTGTTAGGCTTTTGTGCAGATGGGTCTTGATCATATGCTGTTTTTGGATCCACTCCTATTTTTCAGAATCAGAAATTAGTGAAAGATTGTTTTTCATTATCTAATCATCTATTTAGTCCTGGTATATTGGATGATTGTTTTAAAACATGAATTCTTTATTCTTTTTATGATTTAATATAACATGTTTCCAAAGTTGGTATTTTAAAGAAAATTTGAGTAATTTATAAAACATTTCTTTTTTTTTTTTTTTTTAAAGATTTTATTTATTTATTTATTTTGAGAGAGAGAGAATGAGAGACAGAGAGCATGAGAGGGAAGAGGGCAGAGGGAGAAGCAGACCCCCCCGCCAAGCAGGGAGCCCGATGCGGGACTCGATCCCGGGACTCCAGGATCATGACCTGAGCCGAAGGCAGTCGCTTAACCAACTGAGCCACCCAGGCGCCCTATAAAACATTTCTTATATACCTTTGCCTCTGACATATTTTCCCCACTTACAGTGACTTGTCAACTTCCATTGTTCCATAATCTGGTACCATAATTCTTGCTATTATCTTTTTTCTTCTACTGTGTTTCTATCTGCTGTCCACTGTGAGTCTGAGACTTCAGAAAGAGATCTGATGGGGTTGGTTAGTCACTATCCAGTAGAGGGAAATATTTTCACACTGAAATCTTACTCTATCCAAGTTACCTCATTGACTGTTGGCCCCTCATGTCTCTCTAACAGAAAGCTAGAGTGTTGATTTCTGGTCCAATTAGATGTTTTCAGGAAGGTCTTTTGAAATATAATGACCTCTAATTTAGAACCTAATCTTATGGACAGTTCACCAGTCCAACACCCCAACAGAGGATATTTTAAATTCTGTTAAATTTACTCCCAGCTCTTCTCAAAAAATAAAACAAAACAAAACCCCCAAAGAATCAGCCTGGGGGAAAGTTCAGATTTGCACTAGATCCCCATAGGTTCTAGGCCCAACTCATAAGTAGTGTAGGGGAAATGACACAGGCCTTGCATTTACATATTCACAAAAAGTTTGCATCCCTACTTGGCAATGTCCCAGGTGGGCAAGCTTGGCTCTTGGAGATTGTGACCTCCTATGTAGAAGAGAGACAGCAATCTTTCTTTATAGGATTGATGTGAGGATTTAAGGCGATTGTGTATGTAAATCAAATAGAACAGTAATCAACACATAGTAATTTTTTGTTTTTTTTAGAGAGCAAGAGAGAGAGTGTGCAAGAGAGTGCATGAGTGAGTGTGTGAGCTGGTGGGGGAGGTGAGGAGGGGAAGGGCAGAGGGAGAGGGAGAATCTTAAGCAGGCTCCACCTCAGCACAGAGCCCAAGGGGGGGGGGGTCTTGATCTCACGACCTTGAGATCATGGCCTGAGCCCCTGAGCTGAAATCAAGAGTAGGATGCTTAACTCACTGAGCCACCCAGGCGCCCTATACATAGTATAGTAGTAGCCAACATTTATTGAGTGCCTGCTAAGTGCCAAGCATTATTCTAAGCTCTTTATACATTTTACCTCTTTTAATCATCTGAACAACCTTGTGAAATTGTTACTTCCATTTGACAGATGACACAGGCAGGTTCTGTAACTTGCTTCAGATTGCACAGCTAGTAAACGAAGGAGCTGATAGCTCATGCTGTTAACATCTTCACCAAACCAGCCCCACCCAGAAGGTCAGTGTCTGGCTTTATTTCTGTGCTGAAGTCTGTGCTTTACTGGGTTACACTCCCTGTCAGGCTTACAGGTGGAGTACCACCCTGTTCTTTCTTACCCTCCATCACATCCACCTGCAGTCCTCAGTTCATGATGCTCAGTGACTCCCTTGGGGATTTGGAGGTGTCACAGGATCAGAGCCCTTTTACCTGTTCTCTGCCACCTCCTCAGAACTGGGGTTCACTCGATCCTGTAGGTTTATCTCATGAGAAACAGTAGTCACAGACCAGGCTGCTTTCTTGGAATTCCAGTGAAGAAACTGTCTTCAGCCTTGTTACATCCTGTTTGCTCCTGTTCTCTCCCCTCTTGTCAAGCACTGAATATTTGGGGTAGGATTAATCCGTAAGGCAGACTGGAAAGCCGGCCGCGTTTGCCCCTTTAAACCACCCATTCTATTAGTCCTTCCTATTTCACTCTTTCCTATCTCAGTGTGTCAGTTGGAATTACCAGCTTTTAGCTTCTGAAGAAACAGGAGGTCAGTGGGGGGAATGGAAAAGGCCATTTAGAACAATGCTTCTCAAACTTTAATGTGCATATGAATCACCAGGGACCTTGTTAAGATGCCGATTATAGTAAGTGGATAGGTGGGGCCTGCATTTCTGACCAGCTCCCGAGTGTCTTAGCACCCGCTGGTTTCTAGACCACACTCTGAGTGGCAGGTGTTTAAAGACTGAGGCACCACCCTGAGATGGCAGAGGATTTACCCTATTACCTCTTACAAGAACATTTAATCCAAAGAAATGAGTCTCATGGGAATTAATGTAACAAGCTGCCAGAAGAAACTTTGGAATTTCAAGCCCCACCTGGACTGCTTACTGGTAAAACCGTTCATGGTTGGAGAACAGAATAGTATAACCTTGTCAAGTTTTGATATAAACACTATAAAAGTAAGCATTTTCCTCCTTCAGTTTAATTTAGTGACTCTCAAATGATTTATATACATTTTTACTTAGCTTATATGAAAGAGTATCATCTTGGTGCTGCTCAAGGTTGAGTTTCTCATGATGCGGGGTGGGGGGCGGGGTGGAATAGAGGATTCAGCTGATCCTCATGCAGGGGCCACATGGGTTTTTCAGTATCTGTTTCTTTGTTCTTTCTCTCGTCACCTCATAGAAGGCATAAATTTAGTCAACTTTTATTTCCCTGGCTTTTGATTTGGAGTTGGCTCACCAGGAGTGTTTGTGAATAATTCTCTTAGGACAGGTTTGATAACGCTAATCTGAATAAGGAAATATTCTTCAGAGCTTTATACGTGGAGTTGTGGTGTGGGCAGGAACATGTGAAATGATGCTGGTGATTCTCCTGGTGATGGCTGAGGCTGATGCTCTCTGTTTCTGTTTCCAGGGAGGAGAACACTGCTACTACCAGGGGCACATCCGAGGAAACCCGGCTTCATTTGTTGCATTGTCCACATGCCACGGACTTCAGTAAGTGTCTCCAGTTTTTTGTACCATCCATTCTTTCAATCCCTTATTTCCTTTAGTTTTAATGCACTGTAATCAAAATCTTTATTTTATGTCAAGAAATAATTTTTTTTAAAGATTTTATTTATTTATTTTTTTGAGAGAGAGAGACAGCGAGAGAGGGAACACAAGCAGGGGGAGTGGGGGAGGGAGAAGCAGGCTTCCTGCTGAGCGGGGAGCCCCAGTGCGGGGCTCGATCCCAGGACCCTGGGATCATGACCTGAGCTGAAGGCAGACGATTAATGACTGAGCCACCCAGGCGCTCCAAGAAATAATTTTAAATCAGTGATGGGTCTGATCTTTTTCTCTTTTGAGGTTTTATAAGCTGAGCAGATTTTGAAATTAGAGTCGCAGAAACAGACCAGGGTCTTTGGAATTATCATATGATACCGTACAGTGATGTTTGAAGCTTTTTTGTAGTTTCATCCAAGTTGTGACAAGAGTGGTTTGGGTAATGTTGGTTCTCTGGATGCTTAGCCCCTTGGTACCAGCTCTGCCCCTACTCCTTCCTGATGTTAGTTTTTATGTTTTTATGGAATAACAGAAATTTCAGTAGGTGGAAACTCTTGACTCCTTGCACAAAGACAACAGACTGTAAGTCACCTCAAGAACTCATGTGTTCTACCTGAATCCCACCTAAAACCCACAGCAAGCTTGTGGGAGAGTCCTTCTGTTCTCAGAAATCTCCAAGGAACGGAGTTCATCCTTTCTCAGGGCCTTGCTTCCTTTCTCATAACTTTCATTATCAAAGAATGTTTGCTGATGTTTAACTTGGGAATACACCTACTTCCTCCATTCTGTCGCTAATTGGTGATACACAGGTGGCCGTCTCTTATTTATTTTGTGAACGCCTTATAAAGCTGCCATGTCATTCCTCTGCATTCTACTTAGGCGAAATCATCTCAGTTGTTTCTTGTTTGTTTTACTTTTTGGGGCACAGAACAAGTCAGCACTTTAGTTCTGTTAAATTTTTGTTTGGCAACTTGAAAATGTATCCTGTCAGCTCCCAAGTTCGAGATCTGGCTTTTCCACGGAGCCAGCCGTTACTGAGTGTCTGCTGTGAGCCAGTCACTAGGAAAATCAAGGCCATGACACCATGACTCCTGTCCCCGGCAGCTCAGAGTCCAGTGGGGGCAGGTAAAGCTAGCTCAGCTTCCTACTAGGGAATGTGATAGGTGTATTTGTTTTCTTTGAGAGAGTAAGTAACAGGAAAATGTAAGAAGAGAGTGGGCACTGAGAAATGAGGTAGTGCTTGAGGTCTCCAGAGAAATGTCACCTGAAGAAGCCAGAGTGGGCCCTAGAACAGGCTTTGATAGAGTCTTCCGAGAGAGGGGTAGGCAGAGAGGTCTTCAAGAAAGCTAGGAAATAAAAATAATGGAACAGCCTGGAAAATCGAGCTAGTCTGCGTAAGCGGTGCCTCCAGTCAAGCTTGGGCAGTAAGTATGTCAGAGGCAGAAGGGAGAGAGTGTGGGAACTCTGAAACTTACATAGCCAGAGGAAGGAGGCCAGGTGCCTGAGAGCGTGAAAGGCCTCCATCCGCTTATTGTTGGTTCTAAATAAGACTTTTACTTATTTTAAATAAATTCTTTGACTAAGGAGACATTTTTACAAACAGGAATCCATGCCTCATATCTGAGGGCCTTGGTTTTCTTATCTGGAGAAGGAAACATTGACGTGCCCTTCAGTAATAAAACTGTTCTATCTGATCTCAAGATGATTGCAGCTTTCAGCTAAGAATAGTACCCTGGGCCCATCGACATTTGTGACAGCAAATGTATGATAGTGATAAAAAAAGGAAGAGGCGTTTTTCCCTCTCTCTTCCTCTTAAAATCTCAACCCAAAGTTACCATGTAAGCATCTTGCCCAGGACGTAGTCCACTTTGCTTTCCAGTTTTCCAAAGAGACACCATATTTGTGAGAAGGCATCCCTGCCCTCCAAGGGCTCTGGTAGACCTGAGAACCTGAGACCAAGAGCTTGCTGCTCATCCCCCATAGGTATCTGAAGGAGGATGGAAAAGTAACTGTAAGGAAACTTTAGTGACTAGATCAGGAGTAGAACCCAGAGCCAGCTTCAGTTGTTTTAACAAAGTAAAATTTACCTCTGCCTTGAGAAACATTTTCATTTAAAACTAAACAAAAGGAAACAAATAGAAAAATGCGCATGTGTCTAGGAACACTGTCAGGATTGTATATAAGCATATTTGGGTGTTCTTAGACTTTTATGAGTGTGTTGGATAAATTTACTCTTGTTCTTCTTGTTATTTATCAATTATTACTTCTTATGTTGATTTTACCTTCTGAACAAAAATCCTGACAGAAATATTTTAGAGGATATTACCTAAATATTAAATAATTTATGTTGTCTCAATTACAGTGATTTGGATATGAAATAGATTATTTCATCCATGACTCATCTTTTATAAATTACCAAGTACATATGGAGATTTTTCATTTTTCTTGATTTACCGGATTCAGTTAAAGAACATAAAGGGAAAAAATAATCAGATTTCTGTGTCTTTTCCATAAAGAACCTGCAAATGCACATTTTGTTTTTCAAATTCAAAGGACTAACGGGCAATATTTTGGTCCTGGTACGTTTGATGTTATGACAAAAATCCTGTAACTATGGGAACCCAAAAGAATGGAATCAAGTGTAAGTTTATTGCCCTCTTGTGGCAATTTGTAAGAATGGCTGTTTCTTTTCAAAATCTTGTTTTGATCCCTCCTTTTAAAATTTCAGCTCAATTGGCCTATAATAAGTAGGTCCTAGCTGCAGGTTTTTATCGAATATATGCTCTGTGTGGACTCACTGCACTTATTGGAATTTATATAAATATAACAGAAAGGTGTCAATCCTCAAACAAAGTAAATAAAACATATACTTTTTAATAAGTTAAAGAATTACTAATGGCACATTGTCATATAGGGAGCCAGAATCTTCTAGATACATATGGTGTCAGATTTTGCTTTCTTTACGCTGTGTATCATGATGTTTAAACCCAATAAAAGTCCCTGATTTTCACATTCGACACTGACCTAATGCAAGAGGAAATAATACCCTGTATTATTTAAACAAAATGATCTGCTTGCCACTTAATCAGCATAACCATGTGAACTTTGGCAAAAGGTGATGGTACTGTACAATTTTCTGGATGAGTCTGGCCAGTTCTTAGCAGGGCAGAGAGAATGTCTACTGTTGTATTTGGTCTACTGTTTTGAAAAGGCTCCCCCCAACTCTGATTCCTTAGGCATGTATTGTCAGTAATATCTTACAAAGTGCATCTGTTTATCTTTAAATTCCAAATGCAGTGTCGTCCAAATTCAAAAAGTGTACTTTGGTTGAAAATCTTACAGATGTGAGAGTAGCCGTTCTAAGGGTATATGAAAGTTGAGGACATGTGGAAGATGTTACAGCAGGAATGAAAGAATTTGGATAGAGGCAGAGCTGGAGGCCATTGTAATTATAGCTCAGGGAAATCAACTGATTTCACTAAGCCGTCAGTGAAAGATAAATACTATTTTATGCGTAACAGTTTGGATCTCAGGCAGTCATTTCCATAGAACACTGAAAAATGACTCCAGAAGATCCCACCTTGTCCCCCCTCAAATGCCTGAATGATAAGACACATTGCTTTAGCATCACAAGGGGCTTGATCTCAGTAGAAGAACCGTGTTCTTTAGAAGGAGTGGCTCATTGGGATCTCTCTGGGTGGAGCTGAAGCCATATGTAGATTAAAATGCCCTCCAGAGGATTCCTCAGTTGGCTGATGGTCGTCTCCAGCCTAAGAGATCAAAACCCAACTCCAGATTTATGCCCCCTCCCTGCATCCTTCTTCCATGTGCCTAGCCCATTCTGTCCTTCCTGCGGCTTTTCGCATTTTATTAACTGGGAATTCTCTCTCACGCGTTGCTCAGGTCAAAACCTTGGAGTCTTCACTGACACGACTCTTGCATACTCCATTTCAAATCTGCCAATAAATCCTCTTGGTTAGTTCTGCTTCTGAAAAGTATCCAGAATTCGACCAGTTCTCATCATCTCCACCAATACCACGGTGATCTAGGTGGTTACCCTCTTTTTTCACCTGGATTACCGAGGTAACTTCTCCATTTCTATCCTTGCCATCCAAAAGACTATTGTAACGTAGCAGTTGGAGCAATTATTTTAAAATTTAAGAGTGATTGTGTTTACCTCTCCTTAAACCCCTGCAGTGGCTCCACATGTCTCTCAGAGTAAAAGCCACCGCCCCTAGAAGGCCTGCCTCATGTGGTCCCCACTCTTCCTCTGATCTCATTTTATGGCCCTCCCCTCATCCCCTTCCTCCAGCCACTCTGCATCCTTGATGTTCCTGGAGCACACTTAGGGCTCAAGTCTGACATGGTCTTTGCATAGATATCCTTATGGCTCATCCCTTTACTTCTTTCAGATCTTTGTTCAAATGCCATCTTCTCTAGAAAGCCTTTCTCTAAGACTCTATATAAATCAATAGTCTTCTTTCCTTGGTCTCTACACCCAGTCCTCTGGTACCATTTATTGCCCTTAACCTACTTTATTTTTCTTCCTAGAATTTTTCACCACCTCATATATATTTAGTTGTTGATGATATATATATATATATATATATATATATATATATATATTTTTTTTTTTTTGGTCTGTCCACCCTAGAATGTGCATCAGCACCATGAGGGCAGAGAATTGGTCTCTTTTGTCCACTGCTGTATCCCTAGCACCTAGAGCAGTGCATCGTAGGTGCTTAAGTGTGCGCTGAATGAGCAAATGGGTGAAGAGGCAGCCAATTGGAGATGGGCAATTCAGGAACCAATCTGCCTGGGCTTGCTCTCTCCCTGCCTCTGTTCCTCCCGGTTATGTAATTTGGGCAAGTTACTTCATTTCTTTGGGCTTTGGTTTCCTTCCCTGTAAAATGAGTATAGGCAAATGTATGAGTGTACCTCCTTCACACATTTGTGGAAAGATGAAATGAGTGTAAAGTTTTCAGCTCCTGGTAAGCTGTTGAAATGTGTCACCTCTTGTGACGAGAGCATCTTCTAGGTGTGTGGTAGGAAGGCAATTCTCGATAGAGCCCTGACGGTCTGCATCAGAACTGCCTGGGATTTGTTTAAAATGCAGCTTCCTGGGCCCTCGCCAAGAAATCTGAGGAAGGCCCTGAAAGTTTTACATTTTTGCAAGCTCTCCAGATGACTATTTGCATATTAAAGTTTTAGAATTATGTGTTGGAGGGCGCCTGGGTGGCTCAGTTGGTTAAGCCACTGCCTTTGGCTCAGGTCATGATCCTGGAGTCCCGCATCGGGTTCCCTGCTCAGCAGGGAGCCTGCTTCTCCCTCTGACCCTCCCCCCTCTCATGTGCTCTCTGTCTCTCTCATTCTCTCTGTCTCAAATAAATAAATAAAATCTTAAAAAAAAAAAATTATGTGTTGGAGGGAGGATAATGGACCACAATTATAGAATCATACTCCTGAACTTGGGGAAGGGTCAGGATTATGGGGATTCAGAGGGAGGGGCCTTTCCCTCTTAGTGGTGTGTGTGTGTGTGTGCACACATGTATGGTATGGTGCAGTTTTTATGCGTATGTGGGGTATAGTTTTGGGGATGTGTGTGGTATGGTGTGTGGTATGTAATCTGTATGTGGTGTGTGTGTGTGTGTGGAGTGTGTGTGTGTGTGTCTGTGTATGTATGGTATGTGGTGTGTATCTGGTGGTGATGGGTGGGACTGGGAAGTGAGTGTTGAGAAGTAAATTAGTTCTCTGGCAGCGGCTGATTTTAAAATGATCTTGTTCTGAGGCAAGAGTCGATAGCCATGCGTAATTATTTTCTTGTCCTTGGCAGTGGGATGTTCTATGATGGGAACCACACCTATCTCATTGAACCAGAAGAAAATGACACCTCCCAAGTAAGTGCTCCTTCTGTTTTCTGTGGCAAATGTAAAAATTGATATTGGGAGCTTTTCCCCTTCTTTTTTCCTCCTCTTTTTGTCTCTATTTTATTTTCTTATTTTTAGGGTCAGGATAATAAATATAAATATATCCCATATATATAAAATTAATACTGGGTTTTTTTTTTTTTAAGTCTGTTTTACTCTGTATATTGGAAATACTTTCTGAGGTGTTCTGAAGCCTCCATTTTTGTTCTTTCTCCACTATAATGTGCTATGATTTGTCTTAGTTTGCTCAGGCAGTCATAACAATATAGTGGGGGGCTTAAACAACAGAAATTTATTTTCGCACAGTTCTGGTGACTGGAAGTCCAAGATCCAGGTGCCGGCAGAGTCTGTGTGTGTTGAGGGCACTGTCCTTGGGTTGTGATGGCCTCCTTCCTGCTGTGTGCCCACATAGCTGAGAGACAGAGCTGTGGTGTCTCTTTTTATAGGGGCACCAGCCCCACCCCACCCTGAAGACCTATTTTAACCTTTATTGCCGTCTCATAGGTCCTGTCCAAATACAGTCACATTGGGAATGAGGGCCTAAACATATGGGTTTTGCGGGGGGACACAAACATTCAGTCTCTAACAGACCAACTCAATAGAAATGTGATTTTCCACCGCTCTTTTCTAGATTTCAGATTTTTCTCTGTTGCCCATTGTCTGTAGGGCCTTGTGCTGATGAAATGTAGGGAAATCTAAGTTTTCTTAATTCTCTCCTTCCTTTTAGTTGCAACATGCATTTTCCACAAATTAGAAAAGCATTGAGTTTATATTGTAGACTGCAGAGAAACATAATACACTTCCATTCTTGCTCTGTGCACACAGATATTCTTCCTTGTATTCAACATTGTTCACTTAGGCAAGTAATTTCTAAAAATATACACTGTTTTGCCTCCCATAAAGGGAAGTGATTTGTTTTTAGCTTTTGTTGTTGTTGTTGTTGTTATTTTTTTATTTTATATATTTTTTAAAGACTTTATTTATTTGACAGAGAGAGACTAGCAAGAGAGGGAACACAAACAAAGGGAGTGGGAGAGGGAGAAGCAGGCTTCCCGCTGAGCAGGGAGCCCTATGAGGGGCTCAATCCCAGGACCCCAGGAGACACTTAACTGACTGAGCCACCCACGTGCCCAGGGGAAGCTATTTGTATTATATTGTATTTTCTGGATGCTTACTGTTGACTTTTATATCACTTTGCTTGGACAGGTGAAGTTTTTTACAATAATATCATGAAACTTGACTGTTTATGACATTCTTTTTTTTTTTGATTGAAAGGAGCCAGAAATAATTATTTGAATGTTCATTAATTTTTCTTAGATGAAACATGGCTTTTTGTCTGTTGGTTTGTCACAGAACTTGTATGACATTTGAATTTTGGAGCAAGGTCCATTTGGGCATCTACTTCTACCAGTCATCTTACTCGCCGATACGAGACGAGTGTGAGCTCTGCAATCTTTGCCTGGCAAAACTATCTGGCTCTAAAAGTGGTGCAGGGATCCATGGAAAGGAACCAGTTATAAAAAGCATTAGCCCATTTTCCCAGATGTGTTACTTCTCCTTGGGGAAATAGGTTCATTCATTTATTTTCCATTACTAGAGGCTTTGGCTTCTCTGTCTGCAGAGGCATTTTGTTTCTAATAGGAGAGCTCTCTGGTGCTGGGGGAATCTGGGAGCAGGAGAGGGTTGTGCAGTGGCCCATTGCCTTTTCTTTTTCTTTTTTTTTTTTTAAAGATTTTATTTATTTATTTGACAGAGAGAGAGACAGCACAAGTAGGCAGAGTGGCAGGCAGAGGGAGAGGGAGAAACAGGCTCTCTGCTGAGCAGGGAGCTGGACGTGGGGCTCGATCCCAGGACCCCAGGATCATGACCTGAGCCAAAGGCAGCCGCTTAACCGACTGAGCCACCCAGGTGCCCTGGCCCATTGCCTTTTCAAATCCAGTAGAGTGCGTAGTCAAGCTGTGGTTATTTTAGGAGTCTCAGCTTCTTCAGCTCTCATTGCCTGAGACTGGAGATAACTGGTTGCATGTGCTTAATCTTGGTTATTTGTGTTCTTTCAGGAGGATTTCCATTTTCATTCAGTTTACAAGTCCAGACTGTTTGAATTTCCCTTGGATGATCTTCCATCTGGTATGATATTCATATTATGACTTTGAAAAAAAAAAAGTCAACTTTAATAATTCATTTGAATGCTTTAGAGCTAATCTATATGTGGAATACTCTTAGCTCATGACCGCTCATAACAATTTTAAAGATTTTATTTATTTATTTGCGAGAGAGAGAATGAGAGACAGAGAGCATGAGAGGGAGGAGGGTCAGAGGGAGAAGCAGACTCCCTGCTGAGCAGGGAGCCCGATGCGGGACTCGATCCCGGGACCCCAGGATCATGACCTGAGCCGAAGGCAGTCGCTTAACCAACTGAGCCACCCAGGCGCCCCCGCTCATAACAATTTTAGAGAGAAAGGGACATCAAGTCAAGGACATCAGGAGGGAGAATAAAATGTAAACTGACTTCATGTTTGTAGTGGATGAGTTTGGAAAGATACAGCTTGAGCACATTGAAGAAGACTTTTTAAAATTAGAAAAAGAACAAGGTATTTCTGAGTGGAGAAATAATGTTAGAGCAAAAATTGGTCTGCATAGACAAAATATAGAAAACTTCACTTTCAGTGAGATACTGATTCTGTTAACATAGGGATGAACTTGTAATCATTTTCCTATTTGTTTTCCTCATCTCTTTTTGCCTCACCATTTTAAGAAAGAACGATTATAGATTAACACTTTTTATTATTTTTTAAAAAAGATCTATTTATTTATTTTAGAGAGGGGGAGGGGCAGAAGGGGAGGGAGAGACAGAATCTCAAGCAGACTCCCCAATGAACACGGAGCCTGACACAGGGTTCGATCTCACAACCCTGAGATTTTGACCTGAGCTGACGCCAAGAGTCAGACCGTTAACCAACTGCGCCACCCAGGTGCCCCTAATGCTTTTTATTATTATGTGCTTTTTTGTGAAATTAGTCTTTGCTTCTCATGTGTGTTTGTTTATATTTGTTTATAGATGTCAGTTTGAGTTGCTTCCAAATCTTCACATGACAAGTAGGGCAGCGTACTTATACTTTGCTCGTTAGTGGAGCAGTGATTGTATGGAGTGCATTGGTCTTTGGCTCTGCAGGACTTACCGGTTTTCTCCTACTGAAGGTAGAACACACTCAGAATGTCTAATGTGGAGAAGCTTCCTTTCCTACTTAGTGAGCCCTGACCATGGCTATAGTACATTCTAATTTTTAATCTCATTTTTATCTTCGCTATAGCTCTGTGAGATTGATATAATTATTCACATTTTGTAGATGAAGAAATAGGCTCAGCCAGCCTGTCTCTTCCAGGGTCCGACAGCTAGTCTGGGACTGAGCAGGGTGTGGATTGTGCCGTGTGAGAATGTGTGCTTGGAGAGAGGTGCAGGGGAAATGGTAGAATCATCCGACCGAGAGCACATCCTTATAAACTACTGCTTAGGAAAACCACTCAAATGTTTACGTTGTTGGGGTGCCTGGCTGGCTCAGTTGGAAGAGCATGTGACTCTTAATCTCGGGGTCATGAGTTCAAGCCCCACGTTGGGTGTAGAGATTACCTAAATAAAAACTTAAGAAAGAAAATTTACATTGTTTCCTCATTGGAAAATGAAATGAGTGTTTGCTAAGGTCCCTTCTCTAAAGTAGATTTGTAACTCCTTGATCTTCTGCAGTTCTTCTCTCCTGCTGCAAAAGGGATAGAGGATCCTGTTTTACAGAACTCACTATTTTGAAAGATCTGCAAATAAGCATATAGATGCTCTTACTTTACACAGACACTTTAGGCTGTTCCTTCAGTTACCGTATAAAATTTTTTACAGTTCCTATTATGGGAGGAAAGTAAATCATGACTAGCTGCCTGAGAATAAAGCTACAATCTAATAGGTCTTATTGGAAGCAATGAACATTAATTAATATTTAAAGTAATAAATAAGGATCCCCATAAGGACTTTAATATAATCCAATTGTACAATTTGTTTTTTAGAATGAAATGTTTCCATTGTAGTGGATTCTTTTTTTTTTTTTTTTTTAAGATTTTGTTTTAAAGTAATCTCTATACTCATCGTGGGGCTTGAACCTACAACACTGAGATCAAGAGTTGCATGCTCTACCGACTGAGCCAGCCAGGCACCCCTAATCATACAATTTTTTAAAAAACTTTGTTCAGGGTTACTTTCCCACAAAAACTTTAAAGATGACTTGGCAGTTTTGCTGTCATTAAAATTAACTTTCAACATCTTCTTCCAAAACTCAGGTCTGTTTCAATTAGTTTCTGGTTTTCTTTTCTTGTCAGAAGTTGGCACTGTCAATTTTAAGAGTGTTATTTGTCTTTCTAGATGCCTGGATTTATGATAAATTAGAAAAAAAATTCTTTTGAAATAAGCTCAAGAGTAAGCTTTTTTATTTTAGATTTAATAAAGTTTTTCTGGGTCCTGGATTATCAATACCTTTGTCTTGCTATGCATTATGTATTTCCTAGAGATAGAATATGATCAGATGTTCCCCAAACTTGTTTATCTTGTGGAACCTTTTGTTTTATATGACACATCTCTTAGGATTAGTGTCCCTAAGAAAACGTTTGAGAGAAGTTTATTTATTTCCTACAGACCCCTTAGCACAGGCTGTTTTTAAAATTCCTACCAGGAAATATATAAATCTTGTATACCATTAGATGATTTGGCACACGTGCACTCCCTTGGTGAGATTTGGCACATTCGCATCATCCTGGTACCTTCCTTTGTGCCTCTTCCCAGTCAGCACCACACACTTCTGCAATCCCTTTTCTGACTTTTAGGTTAGCCTGTTTTAGATCTTCATGCAAATGGAATCACACATGTGTTCAGCTTCTTTTGCTTAGCATGTGCCTAGGAGATTAATGTCGGAGGTTAGCAACAGTTCATTCTTTGTAATTACTGAGTATGTTCTGCTGTTTAAAGTTACCACAGTCTTTTATCCATTCTCTTGATGGACATTTGGGTTGTTTCCAGTTTTTGGCTATTACGAATAAAAGGACTCTAAACCTTCTTATAAAAATCTGTTTTGTGGACACGTGTTTACATTTCTTCTGTCAAATACCTGGCAGTGGAAATACCAGTTATCTTCTGTATAAAATATGTTTAATAAGTATGAAATAAAATAACTATAGGCACATTTCTAATGTGAATAATAATTGGTTTTTGTTTGTTTTATTGAGGCACAGGTACCCATGCCTGGCTCTGTTCTAAAAATTTTAAAATAATAGTGTGTTTGACTGTATAACAGTGTTTCTCAAACTGCAGAGTGTATCAGAGAATCACAGGCTGCTGGCTCCATGTCTAGTGGACTTTTTGAAGCCCCTTAACTGAGTTATGATTCACACTAGAGAAAAGCTGTACATAATTAATGTATACAACTTGACGAGTTTGGAGATAAATGTACATCCATGAAGTCATCACCATAATCTATGCCATAAGCATACCCATTAACTCCAAAAGTTTCTTTCCACTGTCTTTATTATTGTTATTATAGTATTAGTAGTAGTAGTGAAAAGAATACAACGTAAGATCTACACTGTTAACAAAATTTATATATGCAATATAGTATTATTAATTCTGGCCACTCTGCTGTACAGTAGATCTTTAGGACTTATTCTTCTTGTACAACTGAAACTTGGTGCCTTTCAACTAATACCTCCCTGCTTCCCCCTTTTCTCAGCTCCTGGCAACTATCATTCCACTTTCTGCTCCTAGGAGTTTGACTATTTCAGATTCCTCATATAAGTGGTATCATGTAGTATTTGTCCTTTTGTGTCTGGCTAGTTTCACTTAGTGTAATGTCCTCCAGGTTCATCCGTGTTGTCACAAATGGAAAGATTTCTTTTTTTTTTTTAAGGCCAAATAATACTTTATTGCATATTCATAGCACATTTTCTTTATCCATTCATCCACTGATGAATATTGAGGTTGTTTCTGTATCTTGGCTGTTGTGAATCATGCTGCAGTGAACATGAGTTCAGGTATGTCTTTGAGATCCTGATTTCAATTCCTTTGACTGTATACCCAGAAGTGGGATTGCAGGATCACATGGTATTTCTATCTTAATTTTTGAGAGGAACTTCCATACTGTTTTTTTTTTTTT
>NC_138380.1:68107923-68142721 GCF_054177405.1 Leptonychotes weddellii | reverse complement strand
TTTTTTTTTTTTTAAAGATTTTATTTATTTATTTGAGAGAGAGAGAATGAGAGAGAGCACATGAGAGGGGGGAGGGTCAGAGGGAGAAGCAGACTCCCTGCCGAGCAGGGAGCCCGATGCGGGACTCGATCCAGGGACTCCAGGATCATGACCTGAGCCGAAGGCAGTCGCTCAACCAACTGAGCCACCCAGGCGCCCCCATACTGTTTTCCATAGTGGCTGTACCAGTTTCTAGAGTTTTTGATTCAGTACATCGTGGATGGGTTATGAGAGTTTGCATTTCCCACAAGTCCCCAGGTAATGTTGATGTCTTTAGTTTTTGGATTGCACTCTGAGAACTCCGGTTGTATGAGAACTGCTGAACCTTTTTCTTAAAGTGGTTATACCATTTGACACTCTCATCAGCACTATCTTAGATACCTAGTTGTTTCACATCTTCACCAGCACTTGGTGTGTCATTCTTTAATGAAGGTCAGTCTTGGAAGGTGAGGTTGGCTATTCAGAAGATTCTGGATAAAGAATGTGGTGGTATTCATAGGAAAAATATGAGAAATATTTGGAGATAAATTAAAATTTGGAGATAAATTTTTTAAATTTCATTCATGATAATATTTTATTTAGTATTCATATGAACACAATTTTTTTGATTAATGTTCTATATTATCTTTAAATGTAACATACATTATAAACTTTATAACCATACAGTTATAATTATATAATTTATAAGTTATGAATTTATATTAATTTTTAATAACTATAATAATTGCTAATAGTTAATAGCTAAATTGAATATAATTATACAATTTATATGAGGAAGGGATAGTAAAACTTTGCCCTGTCTGAAAGAAACCTGGGAAATGCACTGAATTCATTTATTTTTATTTCCTTTTAGAATTTCAACAAGTACACATTACTCCACCAAAATTTATTTTGAAGCCAAGACCAAAAAGAAGTAAACGGCAGGTATGTATTCACAGGTATATTCCATGGTTTTTTTTTTTTTTAAGATTTTATTTATTTATTCATGAGAGGCAGAGAGAGAGAGAGAAGCAGGCTCCCAAGGAGCAGGGAGCCCGATGGGGGAACTCGATCCCGGGACCCCGGGATCATGACCCGAGCCGAAGGCAGACGCTCAACCATCTGAGCCACCCAGGCGCCCTATTCCATGATGTTTTAAAAACACTTGGCAAGGGGCACCTGGGTGGCTCAGTGGTTAAGCGTCTGCCTTCGGCTCGGGTCATGATCCCAGGGTCCTGGGATCGAGCCCCGCATTGGGCTCAGGGAGGCCTGCTTCTCCCTCTCCCTTTCCCCCTGCTTGTGTTCCCTCTCTCGCTGTGTCTCTCTCTGTCAAATAAATAAAATCTTTAAAAAAAAAACACTTGGCAACTGCCAGTCATTTAACTCTACATTAAGTCTCTGTAAGAGGGTTAAGTCTTAGTTCAGGCATTTGTCAAGGTGTGGTAAACAGTAAGATGACCGATCTGTAGGAGCCGTGGAGGGAGGCCATGTTGTTTCATAGACTCAGAAAGGACTCATGATAGTGTTGATAATATGGTTATTCATCATACAGGCAGATTATGGCCCTAGCTATGGCATCTCCGGTCCTTTCTATCGTAGGCCTCTTTTCTTGCCTGGGTTGTGTGTTGTATCACGTCATGGAGTCTACTTGTAAAGATACCCCTTTAAGAGGGACTCCATCAGGTTTTAAAGCCACAGAATGCTCTTGTCACCCTTGAGCTACGTTGAGTCTGGGATATAAACTCAGGATGTCCACTTTATGAATGTTCAGTGGATCTTGGACTTAGCAAAAATACTAAGTCCTTGTATCCTGCTTTACACCACATGAAGTGTAGGTACTGTTAATCCCCTTTCACGGGAAAAAAAAATGATGTCTTTGAAATGTGAAAATGACCAGAAATGTAGAGTTGGGAAATGGTTGAGGTAGAATAAGAGCTCTAGTCATCAAAATTCCATATGATTTCTCTCATTTGTGGAGTCTAAGATATATAAAATGCATAAACAAACAAAAAGCAGAATCAGATCTGTAAATGTAGAGGACAAATGTGGTTGCCAGAGGGAAGTGAGTGGAGAGATGGGCAACATGTGTGAAGGACAGTGGGAGACACAGGCTTCCAGGTAGGGAATGAGTAAGTCATGGGGGTAAAGGGCACAGCACAGGGAATAGTCAGTGATATTTTAAGAGTGTTGTCTGGGGGCGCCTGGGTGGCTCAGTTGTTAAGCGTCTGCCTTCGGCTCAGGTCATGATCCTGGGGTCCTGGGATCAAGCCCCGCATCCGGCTCCCTGCTCGGTGGGAAGCCTGCTTCTCCCTCTTCCACTCCCCCTGCTTGTGTTCCCTCTCTAGCTGTCTCTCTCTCTCTCTCTCTGTCAAATAAATAAATAAAATCTTAAAAAAAAAAAAAAAAAGAGTGTTGTCTGGTGACAGATGGCTCAGTGAGCACAGAGTAACGTATGAAGTTGAATCACTAGGTTGTACACCTGAAACTAATGTAGCATTGTGTGTCCAGTATACTCAAAAAAGAAAAGGAAACAACAGAACCCTGGTTATTAGAATTAAGATATCATGTATTATGTGTGTGTGTTTGGCATAAAAAACACAGGATGAGAGAAATGGATCTCTAGTAAGATTTCTAGTAAGAAACCAGTTATCTTCTGTATAAAATATGTTTAATAAGTATGAAATAAAATAACTATAGGCACATTTCTAATGTGAATAATAATTGGTTTTTGTTTGTTTTATTGAGGCACAGGTACCCGTGCCTGGCTCTGTTCTAAAAATTTTAATTGTATTAACTCATTTAATCCTCATTATAATCTTATGAGGAAGGTATTATTATTATCCCCATTTTACTGCTAAGGACATTGAAGCATAAGAAGCTTAAGAGCCTTGCCCAGGGTAATAGTGAGTTACTCAGTGGTGGAGTTCAGATTCTGACTTAGAAAGTCTAGTCTCAGAGAAGTGCTTATAACCATATATGCTTTATACACTGCCTCTCAGAAGGCTTTGGGTTCCATGAATTGCTACCAGGAGCTTTATGTATTTTGTGAATATATGTATATATTGAGGCCCAGTTAAGTAAATGAAGATTGCCAACAAGATTTAATTTGAAATAGTGTTTATTTTTGTGAATTATGAGATCAGAGAATAGGATAATTTTATTTTTTCCTCAAATTTTTTGTTTTTTTAAATTAAGTTCAGTTAATTAACATATAATGTATTATTGGTTTCAGAGGTAGAGGTCAGTGATTTAGCAGTCTTATATAATACCCAGTGCTCATTACATCACGTGCCCTCCTTAATGTCCATCACCCAGTCACCCCATCCCCCAGCTCCCTCCCCTCCAGCAACCCTCAGTTTGTTTCCTATGATAAGAGTCTCTTATGGTTTGTCTCCCTCTCTGATTTCCTCTTGTTTAATTTTTCCCTCCCTTCCCCTAAGATTCTCTGTTTTGTTTCTTAAATTCCACATACAAGTGAGATCATATGATAAGCATGGCATAATGGAAAAAGTTAATTTTACAGCTCTTGTTAAAGACTGTGTTATAGATGAACTGCAGGGAACCAAGGCATATGGCTGCCTTAGTTTCTCCTACCAGTAGCATCCACTGATCATGATTTTGAAGGTGGAGAAAATTCATTGTTGAACAGATAGATATAACATAGCTGTAATAGATAAACCAAAACTGCCTGGAAGCTCTCAAAACTATCTTAATAAAACTCTTACATCATTTGGGGGATCCCTTGAACTGTACCAGAGGAAGAAAGGGCATTCTCAATCCCAGATTTGGAGATTAGAGAATAAAAGTGTCCACTAGACACCCCCTGTATCCTCTCAGAGATCCTCAGAAGCTTAAATTAAACCAGAAAGAATGCACTTCATGTGTTACAATCTCCAAGATATACTGGTAAATGAAAATAACCTGATTTTGCCTGATGCAAAAGCTAGTGAAATAAATAGAAGTACTAAATAAAATATATGTTATGTTTGATTTTATATGCATCAATATTTCTGGAAGAAACCAGTAACTGGGCTATACCCATTGTGGGGAGAAAGGTTAGCAACTAGGTAGATGGGGAACAGAAGTGAGAGGAAGACTTTGATCTTGAACCTCTTTATAGTTCTTTAGTTAATCTTTGAATCATATGAATTTATTACCTGTTCAAAAATTGAGTAAAATTGACAAAAATGAAAAAAAATTCTGAAGGAATAAAAGTGGAAATGTTTATTTCTCTCATATGTTAGTTTTTTTAATTAAAAACACTGTTTTCAGCCTTATTGTAGTATAATTAATTGACAAAACTGTTAAGATACTTGAAGTATACAATAGGATGATTATATATATATATAGAGAGAGAGAGAGAGAGAGAGAAAGGAACCCCTCCATTGAGTTAATTAATACATCCATCACCTCACATATTT
Organism: Leptonychotes weddellii; assembly: GCF_054177405.1. Classification (NCBI taxonomy): domain Eukaryota; kingdom Metazoa; phylum Chordata; class Mammalia; order Carnivora; family Phocidae; genus Leptonychotes; species Leptonychotes weddellii. Next base: position 68,138,282 of record NC_138380.1, on the reverse strand, counting down.
ACCTTTTTTTTTCCCTTGGTGAAAACATTTAAGTTATGTCAGCAAATTTCAATTATATAATACAGTGTTATCAATGTTGGTGTCCATCAACGAATGACTGGATCAAGAAAATGTGGTGTGTATATATATAGTGGAGTTTCATCCAGCCTTGAAAAAGAAGAAAATCCTATCATTTGTGACAACATGGATGAACCTGGAAGTCATTATGCTAAATGAAATAAACCAGACAGAAAAAGATAAATACTGCAAGGTATCACTTATATGTGGAACCAAAAAAAAAAAAAAAAAAAAATCAAACTCACAAAATAGAAAAGTGGTTGCCAGGGGCTGTGAGTGTCGAAATCAGAAGTGTTTGGAAAAAGGGTACAGTATAATATGCAACATAATATGTAACATATTTTTTAGTTTTCCACAGCCAAGTTCAGGGGGCTTATGTAGGTGCTATTTCCTTTACCATATTGCAGCTTCGTCGACATCCTCGTAACATAGAGGAGGAGACCAAATATATTGAGCTGATGATTGTCAACGATCATCTAATGGTAGGATGTGCTAAATTTTTTGTCGTTTGAACTTGTGTGTGCCAAGGGGTAAAACTGGTGGATACAGAAATATGTTTAGAAGAAACAAGAAACCCAGAAAATTGTAACTTGGAAAAGACATTTGTGTATGTAGCCAAATGTATTTTGTTAGCGAGTAACAACCTCTAAATTGGAAACATTGTTAGGTGGAAGTACCTAGCAGTATTTTGTGACATTCCAGAAATACTTCTTTGACTTAGAGTTAGTCAGCCCTTCCGATTTGCTTAATGAATATTTGTATTTTGAAGAAATCAGTGAGGCACCAGTAATGGGACACTTTAGTTTGCAGCATACAGCTTTATCCTGATAAAAGAAAAGCAGTTTTTCAATTTCTGGCCTGCTATGCAACAAACCATATGGAAATGTTTATATATAGGCAAGCAGTGAAGACTTTAGGATAGGAATCTGGCAAAACTTCCTTCTTGCTGAGTCATTTATTTTAACCCAGAGTGTGTATATTCAGTGCATGGGCATGTTGCAGGAAGTAGCTTACATTTACAGCACAGCAGTGAGTTGTAATGTTACCTGCTCTATGTAACCTCAGTTTTAAACTAAACATGTTCCATGATGCACATTGCTGAATTTTACTTAATTTCAGGGATAAGTACATTTTAATTTACTTTGAGTGATTTATTTGAGGGAAAATGTGTCATTTGTTTGCGTATGATTAAACAAACATCGATCACCTATTGTTGCCAATAATAATAATAATAATAATAATAATAAAATCCAGATTGAGTTCTTCTTTGTTCAGGCTAGAACTAAGTTTTATCTTTCTAACCTCTTGGAAGTCAGTGAATGTTACTGTTTCCTGAGATTTTTACATGATCAGAATAAGTTGTAAGAACATATTATTTCGACTTTTTAGGATAGCGCACATTCAGATGCCTGCAGAGATCTGTAGGCAGGTAGCACAAATGAAGTAAGCCAGATGTAAAACAATAGGGAGGGGTGAGGCCTGTGGCAAAAGAAAAGATACATGGCCTGTCTAATGGGAGTGGCTGCCTCTCAGTACTTGCTAGTTATCACCATGAGGGATGCTAATTTTAAGGGAAGCCAAAAATCAGGTTTTACATGCTATTTCGTGGTGATATTTCACACTATTCACATACACTTTTTCTGGCTATCCACCTTACTTATATGTGTATGTCTTGCAATTCATAGACAACTTTCCTACGTTTTATCATTTTGAATAACAATTCTGTGTTAAAAATAAACTTGTGAAATGGATGGAATAGGTATTTTTTACTTCCTCTGGCAGTTAAGTAAACTGAGGCCTCAAATTCTTAAGAACCTTTCCTCAGACTGCACAGCATATAAAAAACTAGTTCTCAGCTCTTATAATTTTTTTACAGAAAGCCATAGAGATATTTCAGTTACACTATGTTTTCTCTGCTGAGGTGATTATTTGGAAGCCCTTCACTTTTTTTGTTTTGTTTTGTTTTCAGTTTAAAAAACATCGGCTTTCAGTTGTACATACCAATACATATGCGAAATCTGTGGTGAACATGGCAGATTTAGTAAGTATCAACTTGATTCAATATTGCCATAGAGGAATTTCATCTCCTGATTGCTAACAGAATGGATAATATGGTTCTTATAGTTTCGGTGCCCTGAATTGCACTTTAGGCAAGGTGTCCCATACGTAAGTCCCTAGTAACCTTGCAGTGGACTTTATTGATTTTGATCTCTGGCTGGGAAGATGATAAAAGGAGGTGGTCAAAGTTACCCATGGATTGATGCTTGAAATTTCTCCTTATATTTTTCACATTGAAAAATAAAAAGTTGAGTCCTAATCCTTGACGAAGATATTCATTGTGTACTTCCAACATTGGAGAAAGAGGTGGTTGTGCTGTTTTCAAGAGAGTGCCTGGCTGTGTGTGAATGATGCACTAGTAATCCTACTATATTTACTTTCTGCCTGACGAGGCAATGTGGGTACCTTCTCCATGAGTTTAATTGGGACCAGTAAGGTTATATAGAAATTATATCCTAGGGGAGTCTTCGTTGTTCCATTCTTCTCTTGGGAAACCCAAAAATGCGTGAATTCTTTCTCCAGGGTGCCAGAAAAGAGACTCAGGGAGATCCTTGAAAAAGGGTGCAAATATTTGTCAAAAAGTGATCTTTTATTTCTAATTAGTCCTCTGTTCTTTGGGTATTAGTTGTGAACAGTTTGACTCTCTGTTACTCAAGGAAAATGCATGTGAATTAGAAAAATAATGATCTCCCTTAAAGACAATAGAGTTTTTTACATTTAACTAGAACTCAAAGAGTTTTCATAAGAGGAGCTTTATAATCCTGTTCATAAATCATTTGATTTTACCACAATAGCTAGTGTATTCCTTTTGTTAATATACCAGATATATAAAGACCAACTGAAGACAAGGATAGTATTGGTTGCTATGGAAACCTGGGCAGCTGACAACAAGTTCGCCATATCTGAAAATCCATTGATCACTCTACGTGAGTTTATGAAATACAGGAGGGATTTTATCAAAGAGAAGAGTGATGCAGTTCACCTTTTTTCGTATGTAACTTACGATTTATTACTTTTTTTTGGTTCCCTGTTGAATTCTGTATTACTTGTGACATTTAGGATAGGAATCTGGCAAAATTTAGCCTTTCTCCAGTATAATGCAATTAGGATTTGACATGGCAGATACATTTGGAAGAAGTTTTAAAGTATAGATTGTTTGAAGCTGTCATGAAAGTATAAGAGGTTTAGTTTTGAGTTATTTTCTTATTGCATGTATATTTTTATTTAATTTTCAAGAGATTTAATCAGAGCATTTATTGAGTAAAAGTACTGTTAATACTCATAAAGAATATTCGTGACAGATTAATTATATTCTTTAAAGTTTCTATATTTTAAATGTTAATGTTACCTTTGCTTTGGTCCTAAGGTAATACATTAGTATTTCTGGAGTTTACTTTTAATTTTTTCTCACTCTCATGGTTTTTTTGGGGGGGTAAATGCATATTTGATATAATAGCAAACTATATATTATAGCATTTAAAAAACATATTATGTAAAGTAAGATCTGTTGAAGGAAGTTATAAATGGAAGTAAAAGAGTATATTTTTGGGTAACTTTTATATTTTACACAATTTCAAATTTATAGAAACTTTGCAGGAATACTACAAGGAAATATATGCTCTTTACCCAGATTCATTAATTATTTACATTTTGCCCCATTTGTTTATTATTTTCTTCCTTCTTTCCTTCTTCCCTTTTTCCCTCCCTCCCTTCCTTTTTCCTTTTATCCATTTATCTATCAATTTTTTTTTTTCCTGAACCATTTGAGAGCAAGTTGGAGATACTTACTGGGCCTTCACTACTAAATACATATATATTCCCTAAAGATAAAAACATTCTCTTATATCACCATAGTAAATTATTGAATTTTTATTAATTAAAATTTTGTTAAATTTATTAAATTTTATTAAAATTTTTATTAAATTAAATTATTAAAACTAGAAAATTTAACAGTGATACAGTACTTTTAAGTAACCTATATTCAGGCTTCTCCAATTGTCTGAACAATGTCTTTGATAGCTAATTCCCTCCCCCATTCAGGACCCAAGACAAGGTCATGCATCGCATTTAATTGTCCTGTCTCTTTAGTCTCCTTTAATTTGGGAGATTTCCTCAGCCTTTCTTTGTTTATTTTGGGTTTAACATTTTTGAAGAGTGTAGGTCAGTTATTTCATAGAAAGTTCTGCATTGTGGGGATGTCTGATGTTTTCCCATTGAGAGATTCAAGTTAGACATTTTGGTCAGAAATACCACAGAAGTGATTTTGTATCCTCAGAGTACACCATATTAGTGATTTTTTCAAAACAGGTATAGTTCTGTTGAAGGTATTATTGCTCATGTGGGGAAACATCCCTCAGAAACCCTTTGGTTATGTGTGTAAATAATATTCACATTCCTCCCTTACCTCAGGAATATACAGTATAGGAATGTATTTGCATTGAGAACGTAAGTGTGGTAAATTAATAATGAAAGGTGCAGTGATACTTGGAACTTTGAACAGTAAGCATTTTTCATTTCCTTTTCTAAAAGGGGAAGTCAATTTGAGAGTAGCCGGAGCGGGGCAGCTTATATTGGTGGGATTTGCTCGTTGCTGAAAGGAGGAGGCGTGAATGAAGTAGGTGTGAACATCTGTACAATACAAAGTGGTATGATGGCTGAAAATGTTTTCCTAATATTTAAGAGATAATTTCTCATATTCCTTATTCTCTAGATGTTAGGTTGTTTTATTCACAACCAATATGGTTGCTATAAATGACCGGAGGACAGAGAATAGGAAAATAATGGAAGATAATATTTGATAATTCTGTTCATGTTCTACTTAGAATAATCTCCAAATTTAGCTATTTACAAATTATATAGATAAAATCTTTACTTTTATCTTTATTGAAAATAAGGCCCTGTCTATGCTTTGGCTGATTTCCTGAAGAACTGAGTAATTCTTGAAGCATTGGCTTACTACCTGACAACCCAATTGGAAATATTCTTCCTTCTTCAATATTTGGCAAAGTTTTGGAGAAAAAAATAGACTAAGTTTTCCGAAGAGTTTCTTTTACCCCTAAGGCACTAAGTCTGATGGAAGTGATCTAAAAGAAAAATACCTGAATCAACATATTGAAAAAAGTATCTTTAGGTCTCAAGTTTCTTTTGCCCACAGATCATTACCACTTCCTGTTACTCATACCATTTGTTTTCTGAAGCCACATTCTATTTAATTTGGGGAAATTTGGGGCATGCAAGTAGACACACAAAAATGAACAAGTTCCAAATAATTTACACATTTACTTTTATTATTTTCTAAAAGACTGACTTATGTATATACAAGTATTAAGTTTTTCAGAAATGTCACTAGTGAAATTTGGACTCAGAATTAGACTTAATTTTCTAAACCCGAAAGGTGGTGATTCCCTGGCTTCTAGTCTTCCCTATAAGATTGAATCAAACATAGGTTTATTTCTTACAGCTTTTTTCTCAAATGCTCCATCGTTCAGCGTTAGCTACTGTATGTTTAACCTCTACTAAATAAGAGGCTTAGAAATTCCTTATTTCCAATTATATTGTGTCATTTTTCTCTGGTCCATCTTAAATAAAAAATAATTCCCATTTACATGTATTTTGTTTTTGCTCTTGTTTTTCAGTTTGGGAAAACTGATTTAATGGCAGTTACTCTCGCCCAGTCATTAGCCCATAATATTGGTATTATCTCAGACAAAAGAAAGTTAGCAAGTGGTAAGTTCACCCTTGTGGTTTAGTTGTATTTAAAGTAGACTCTCTATAAATATTTTGGAGAATGAGATTTTAAATTCAGTTGCTTGATCAAATGAGTTTGGGAGATGGTATAAGATAAACAGCTGGGGCATATAATATTTTCTTCAAAAATTATACAAGATAATGTTTGCCCTGTAGGTGAAGATGTCTCCATGTGTAATTAACATTTAAAGCTATGTGGTGATAAATTCATTGTTGAATTTAAAAAAGGACAAAATAAGCTCAGTTTGGTAATTTTAAATGGTCTCGTAGAGAATCCTAAGCATGTAGGTTCAAGGTATACTGTTTTATTATGGTTTATTTAAAACATCTCTTAGTATGGCCATAGAGGAGAGTTTGCCTGCTAAAGGGCTCTGGTAAACTATGCTGGGACTAGCATCTAGGAAGAATATATTTTCCCAAGTAGGTAAAGTTAATTCACCAGGAATAGTCAAACGTCATGTATTTGGAGTAAGTTGATTAGAATCATATTTATCTTATTATTTTAATAACAAATATAAATGATTGTTTATATTAATAATAACTATTACCATTATGAAGTGCCCATTAAAAGACAGATAATTGAATGCCAGTATTATCTACATCTAGATACTCATTTAATCCTCAAGATAATCCTGCAATTAGCCCCATTTTACAGAATAAGGTGACTGGATGTTAAAAGGGTAACGTCTCTGAGATTACTCATATAGTAAGTGGCAAGTCCAGGTTTTGAACCCAGGTAGTTTAAGCCTTTCTGCTTAAACAATATACTATACTGCCTTCTATCAGCAGCTTTGGTGCAGAGGTTTTAAAACTGGACAAGAAATTGTAAGAATTCCCATAAGGGACTGTGAAAACAGAATCCTCTAGTGATGCTATTTCACTAGTATTAGATTGTTAAGCCATTTTAAAGCATTTTAATGAATGCTTTAAAAATAAGGCCACTTGTTAAAATATCAAGGTTTTAATTTAGTAAAAATTATATAATCTTGATATGGTCAAAGTAGATTTTTGTTATTATGAATGCATGCAAAACTTCAAATATAAGGAAACTTAGAAAGCAGGTATTACTTCTTAAGGGTATTTAAGGAATAAAGTGAAGATATACCTTTAAAAACTACTCTAATGCACCTGTTTTCACTTTATAAAAAGGCATTTGTATTCATTTTCTCTTAGGTGAGTGTAGATGTGAGGACACATGGTCTGGATGCATAATGGGAGACACTGGGTAAGCCACTTCTATTTGAAAATAACTCACTTTTACTTTCTCTGCTGTGCTATTGTCTCCTTAGGAATATGACACCAACAGCTTAGTGCGTGGAACCTCACCATTGACATTAAAAAGAAAATTGGATGTAGATTTTCTCAATGGCTCTCTATTATAAAATATTTTCATAAAATAGTCTCTTATTTATGAAAACAATTGTTGTCAGTTAAGATAGAAGACCAAAGACTTTGTTAGCCTTTCATCTAGGCTAGAAATGTAAGTGAGGAACAGCTTTGTTCTTCATGGCTTACCTACTAATTTTCTTTTCTTTTGTCTCTTCAATTCCAATTAAATGGGTTGTAAACAGTAGTGTGCTGGTAAGCTGATTCTCAAAATAAAAAACAAGAAAAGAACCTGGATTTGTAGCTTTCTCTGATTTTTGTGGTGTAAGTACTCCTACAATGGCTGATTTCAAGAGGCATAAAGAGTAGAAGAATGAACCTTGTATACCATCACTCGGCCTAAAAAAATACGTTCTACATAGTTAAATCTCCCTTCTGTTCTCTCTTGTTGCTCCCCAATCCCAGCCAAAGTCACTACTGTCTTGAATTTGGTTCATATTATTCACAAGCCCCTTTTAATACTTTTATTGTTTATATGTGTGTGTTGAAGTAATACATAGCATTGCTTTGCATGTTTTTAGTTTATATGAAAGGAGTCATACTATATGTACTCTTCTGTGATTTGCTCTTTTTGATCTTTATGTTTTTAAGATTTATCCATGCTGATAATATACAGTTCTAGTTCATTGAATGTATACAGCACAAATTCTTCCATTCTCCTCTTTCTGCACATGAATCATATCATTTTCCTGCTCAGAACTTTTGTTGAGACTCTGTTGTCTGAAGAATAAGGTTTGGAGTTCTTCCTCCAGTACTTGGATATGCATAATCTTTCTTCATCCTCATTTATAACCTCGTTTTCCCCTGCTATTCATGGTTGGTTTGCTTATTATGATAGTTATACAGGGGTTTCCAGCTTTTTTGATCTTCTAACCATAATCCTACATGGATTTTAAGCTTCTTAAAAATTTGCTCACCATAAATGTACATTAATTTCCAGCCTCTTTTGATTCTGTTGATATATTCTTTTCATTTGGAATTCTCATTTCTCTCTAACCACATTTCTAACCATTTGAGATTTATTATAATTTTAACTCCTGCATTGTAATTTAATTCCGTATGTCCTTATGCTTTGCCTCACCAATTAGTTGTGAATCTTTGAGTATTACATCTTACACTAATAGGTATTTCTGTTTGATCTCACACCATAATCTCCTGACACACTTGATTTTCAATAAATATTTATTGATATTTGCATTTTGAGCTCCCAAGAAATGTATGACAAGGAAGATAAATGATAGAGGGAATGTATATGCAAACATGTATTAAAATATTTTTCAAAATATCTTTGGAGTTTCTGTTTAGTAATAAAAGGGAATGATAAAAGTCCTTATCCATAATTGTAATTTTCTAACACTTACTAAATTCCAAGCTAGAGGTTCTCGTCTTTTAAAAGCTATTTAGTATGTTATGTTTGATTATTCTGCTTAATTACTAAAAACAAAATTTTATAGGCAATCTGCCTAGACGAAGCATAATGTGTAGCAAAATCAAATGGCGACACTCAGAAATGTACATAGCTCTTTGCATTAGAACTCCTCTTACATCAAATGGATGTGTTCAAGAGAAAAGCTTTTTAAAGAAAATGTTGTCTGGCATGATGCTCTATATGATTTGAGCTGTGTCAGACATCACGCAACAGTATTAATTATGGACCTGTATTTCCTGTGGGCACCTCCCCTTTCGTTTCTACTTTCTGAAGTCTCTGCGCACTGCTACGTGTTGGAAAGCATGTTGAAATGAAAACCAGTCCTACTTAGAGGTATAGAAATGAAAATTTTGAGAAAGCATTGAATATAATAGATATGTTATTAATAATTCCATGGTATTCTATTTTATTAATATATCACAGTTAACAGTTTTCTTCTAAACATTTACATGATTTTCATGGCATTTGCTATTACAAATTGTGCTATAAGTTCCTTTGTTCATTCATCTTTGTATACATAGCTAGTTATTTCCTCAAGAAAAATTTCTTAAAGTAGAATTACTAGATTTAAGGATATTTCTCATTTTGAAGGTTCTTCATACATATTGCCAAATTGTTCTCTAGCCACATTTCTTTTTCTTCTGATCCTTTTTGTTTTTTTTGTATTTTGACATAATCTTATAATTAAGAAAAGTTGCAGGAATAGTAACAAAGAACCTTTTTGTCCTCTGAGTCATAAGTCACTAGCATTGTACCTCATCACCCCCAAACACCTCAGTGTGCATTGCCTACAAACAAGTGCATTCTCCTACAGAACCACAATGCAACCAATAAAATTATCTAATTTTTAGCCCTCACTCAAAATTAGCCCTGTATTTCAAAAAATGCCACTTTAACAGATGGTTCAGAATCAATCTTATCTTCCTTCAGTCTGAAACAGTTCCTCAGTTTTCTTTGACTTTCATGACTTTGACACATTCATAGATTACAAATCAGTAATTTTGTAAAATCTTCTGCAGTTTGGGATCCAGTTTTTATATTTAAGAAAGACTCATTATTCCTGTGCTCTTTGATTGAAAATATAGGTATGTGTGTGTTTCTTTTGAATGCATATGCTAATAATGAACAGCCCATAGTCACTATTAATCACCAAATGAGGAATTTAGAAATATGCTGGTAGAATCAAAGTCTTAGGGATTTAACACAAATGCTGTACATACGTGGAATTTATTCTTTCATTTTTAAGAATAATGTTACAATTTTAACAATGTTCAAGTTTAAGACTAACATACAGACAAGGGGGACTAAAATTATATCCAGTTACTGCTTTTCTTCTGTCTTACAGGTATTATCTTCCTAAAAAGTTCACCCAGTGTAATATTGAAGAGTATCATGACTTTCTGAATAGTGGAGGTGGTGCCTGCCTTTTCAACAAACCTTCTAAGGTACTAAGTGTGATCAGAGTTATTAGTTATTAATCTTTCCTAAGGTATTATAAGCATGAATTTCTAGCCATTGGATCTTACAAAAAGAAACGTTTCCAACTTGGCTTTTATGTCCATATGTTAGATACGCAAAATATCTGCATTCTAAAGTCAGCTTTAATCTTTGGTATTTTGGGCTATTCTTTTTTTTTTTTTTTAAGATTTATTTATTTGAGAGAGAGAGAGAGAGCTTGTGTGTGAGTTGGGGGAGGGGCACAGAGGGAGGGAGAGAGAATCTCAAGCAGACTCCATGCTAAGCACAGAGCTCAACAGGGGATTTGACACAGGGCTCTATCCCCTGAGCCACCCAAGCACCCTGGCATTTTGGGCTGTTGTGATGGGAATAGAAAGTAGGTAGAAATAAGACTGTGTGCTTTCTGAAAAATGATTAGCTTGTGGGCGCCTGGGTGGCTCAGTTAAGCGACTGCCTTCAGCTCAGGTCATGATCCCAGGGTCCTGGGATCGAGTCCCGCATCGGGCTCCCTACTCTGCAGGGAGCCTGCTTCTCCCTCTCCCACTCCCCCTGCTTGTGTCCCTCTCTCGCTGTGTCTCTGTCTGTCAAATAAATAAATAAAATCTTAAAAAAAAAAAAAATGATTAGCTTGCAAAGATGGTTTCATTTGCCTTTCTTTTTCATTTTCTTGGTTCCTTTTTTGTTTGTTTGTATATGTAATCACAGCTCATACTGATAGAAAGGGCTTTTCTCCCCCTCATAACTCCCTGTCAGTGCCTTTCAGAATGAGCAGTATGATTAAAATTGCTATTACTTCTCAGTATGAAAGCCAAGGCTGCTTAAAGCAGAAAAGGAGAAAGTCTGTGTACTTAGACTTTGTCAGAGGCCTTTCCAACTTGCAGAACAAACTCTGGTTACTGACTTGAAAGCAGATCTTCCTCATGGATTTGAAAGTAAGCATGTTAAAGCAGAATTCTTGGTTCTTCTTAATTATGTGAACTGTTACGTTCTTCTGCTCACCACAGTGATGTGTGGTGTTGCCTTTATCATCATTTACCTGGTTTCATTCCCTGTCTATTCCAGTGAAATTTAGAAAGTGTATCATATTGCTTTGAAAAGCAAAGTGACCATTTTAAAGACTCTTTGCAAAAGTTTCAGAAGGTACATTTGAACTAACTCCCTGCTGCTATAAATGAAAAACAACTCAAGTCTTTTTACAAAAATAACTGATTATTCTGAGCTCAGAGTAAAATAATAAGTGGATTTTTCATCTGGATAAGTTTTAGTGTTGGCTTTCAAAGCTGTCTCATTTGTTATGATCCCTTTCAGCTGAAAATAGAATCTAGAGATGTGTTGATTATTTTGTAGGAGAGGAGAGAATATTTGAAATCAGGTGGGGATTTTGTTGTTGTCATTGCTGCTGCTTTCTTAATTGGTATTTCCCCCCCTCTAGTTAGTTAAGAAAGTGTGTGTGTGGGCTTGTGTCTGTTGATAGGTGTGTGTTCCATTCCATTCTATAATATGTAAACTTTGATGAACTTCTAAATGAATATTATATAACTGGGACATAACAGCTACTTGGTAATTTTACCTATCACCGTAAGATAAGTTATGCTCAAAAGATAATGAAATTGATGGAGAGTTGAAAAATAAAATAGTCTTAAAATGTACTCTTGTACATGCTAAAAGTTACTTCTATCTCTGGGGCCAGTTATTATTACTGCGTTCTGCAAAGCTATGTTAATTGGAGAAGCTATATTTTATATTAAATAAATCAGTGGATTCATTAAGTTTTGTGATGTTTTCCTAATTGTCTATGAAATAACTTGCTATTTCACAAGGATATATAGTTAGTAAATGGCTTTCACAGATGATTGAACTTGATCCTCCAACAATTTTTGATGTAGATGGGCAGATAATATTATTATTATTCCTGCTTTAAATATTAAAGCACTTGTGCTCTGAGATGACAAGCCGTTTGCCCAAGATAAAGTAGCTGAGCCAAGATTAGAACCCACACTTTCTGTCTCCAAATCCCTTGCTTCCTGCTTGAAATGAAATTTCAGGAATCAGTCTGGCTTGGGTTCAGTCAATGGCTAGATCATCTTTTATTTTGGTGGCATTTACTGGAATCCATATGTATATTACATATGTAAATCTGAATTTCCAATCTGAAATGGAAACAGAAGCACACACTTCTTTTTTTTTTTTATTCTTATGTTAATCCCCATACATTACATCATTAGTTCTAGATGAAGTGTTCCATGATTCATTGTTTGTGCATAACACCCAGTGCTCCATGCAGAACGTGCCCTCCTCAATACCCACCACCAGGCCAACCCATCCTCCCACTCCCCTCCCCTCTAGAACCCTCAGTTTGTTTCTCAGAGTCCATAGTCTCTCATGGTTCGTCCACCCCTCCGATTTCCCCCGCAGAAGCACACACTTCTGTTCTCAAGTTCCCAGTTCTAAAGTTCTAGAGTTATGCTTTCAAGTTTAGGAAAATAAAAATATACTTGGAAATGACTGACAGGTATACCAGATGTATGGTTGTGGTACTTATGGTCTCTCATAAGGTCTTTGATCTTGATTTATCCATATTTTATCCTTTTGGTTTCATCCCACAGCTTCTTGATCCTCCTGAGTGTGGAAATGGCTTCATTGAAACTGGAGAGGAGTGTGACTGTGGGACCCCGGCAGTAAGTCTCTGGGTGTTTTGATGGTTTTTTTTTTTTTTAGGTTGTTCAGGGTCATTCCAGGTCCACTCACTGAGACATACAGAGTTGGTGTTATGTCTGGAAATTTCATGGGATATATGGAAGAAAGATTATTATTGTGGGGTTATACATTTATTTTAAAAAAATATCCTGGTACTTTTAGAAAATGACACCATTTTCTGATGTTTTGAAAATCTTTGTATTCCTTAGGAGTGTGTCCTTGAAGGAGCAGAATGTTGTAAGAAATGCACCTTGACTCAAGACTCTCAATGCAGTGATGGTCTTTGTTGTAAAAAGTGCAAGGTAAATAAATGTTGAGTAATGACTAGTTGACAGAGAAGAGGGCATATTTGATTAAATCATTAAGGTTAGGCAAATATGATGTAATAACAAAAGTAGTGCCTATCATATATTAAGTGACTAAGTTGCCAGGTGCTCTATAGGATCCTCACAAAATCTTGTGAAGTTTTGTTACTATTTTTATTCCTATCGAACAGTTGAGAACACTAAGGCATACAGTGGGTAAATAGTTGCCCAGGGTCTTGTACCAAGTAAGTCAGAGAGCTGGGTCCTGGACCTTGTTAATTTCCCCAGTTTGTCTTCTCATTACTGCTTACCTGAGGGACATGCACATTAACTGAAGCCAGGTGTTCCTAACCTTCAAATGAGGTTTTTCCTTTCTTTGTAAAGCCAAGTGGATATTCAACAGATTCTTCTTTTCTTGCTGCTCTGCTTGGTGTATTTCTTGCATTAGCTATTGAAGGAGCAGAAGCTATACCTTTATTTTATTTTATTTTATTTTAAAGATTTTATTTATTTATTTGACAGACAGAGACACAGCGAGAGAGGGAACACAAGCAGGGGGAGTGGGAGAGGGAGAAGCAGGCCTCCCGCCGAGCAGGGAGCCCGATGTGGGGCTCGATCCCAGGACCCTGGGATCATGACCTGAGCCGAAGGCAGATGCTTAATGACTGAGCCACCCAGGCGCCCCAGAAGCTATACTTTTAGACATGATAACATCTTACGTGTATTACCATGCATGAGATTTTAGAATGCATCTTTAGGCACATTGTTTTCATCCTCCCAATAGCATCCTATACCTGTCTCCAAATATTTAAGCCTTAACATCATGACTAAAAGTTATTTGAGGCTTATGTTTTTCAAAGAAATCTATTTCTTTTTTTCTCTTCTCATATAAAATCTGGTAAAATATTCTACATTAGCTGCTGTGAGGTTTAGTATCCACCTTAGTGTGTACATTTTATGGAGTCAGTGCCTGGGACTTACCCAGTAATTGGTATAGGTCCTTAGTAAATATTTGTTGAATGGATAAATAAATATGCACAACACTCTTTTATTGATTATTTGCTGATTGACTGACTTGAGTCTAATGAGTTAAGGGAGAGTGGGACGTGAATCTATCATAGTAAGTATCTACTGAGTGCCAGAGATTGGGCTAAGCACTTTTAATTTATATCATCATGTATTTGTGTTTCTCAGTCCTGGCACTGTTGACATTTTTGGCTGGATGATTGTTTTGTTTTGAGGACATGTCTTGTGTATTGTAAGTTATTTAGCAAATCCTTGACTTCTACCCACTTGATACAAGCACACAACCCGTCCCACTTGTGACAACCAAAAATATTTCCAGACATTGCCCAGTGTCCCCTCAGGGGCAAAATCACTGCTGGTTGAGACCACTGTCATAGATAAAGCTCACAACCACACTTTTGGGATAGGCGTTATTACCGTTATTTTTCCATTTGAGCAATCCTGGTCTCAAGGAAGTGATATAACTTGCATATGCTCGTTCAGCTATTAAGGAATAGATGTGAAGTTACATCCCAGATCTGCTGGCAGCAATTTCTGTTGTTTCTACTTTACCACTATGTCTCTGGCAGCTTTTTAAGACAAGCAAGGCACTGGCAGAGACCTCTGAAAGCACTCTCTAAAAAAAGGAGGATTAAATCAAATACAAAACAGACACTTTAAGATTTGGGTTGCATCATCTATTTAGTCTGTCAGCTTCTCCACCTGCATAAAAAGGGTTCCTTTGTGATACGAACATGAACATTTCAAAGAACAAATACAAAATAATAGAATTACAATATATACAGGAAAATGTCATGATTTTAATTATCTCACAAAATAAACTGCAGCTATACCAGTCAAGTAAGAGCTTTTTGCCACTTTCTCTATCCCTCACCCCCAGTTTTTACCCCCATCCTAAACACCTGGAGGAACCAGAGGCAGGAGAGTGAATGGAGGGGGAATAGAAAAACAGGCTGAGAAATCCTGCGTATCTCTGTTTTTTCCTATGTGTATTTATGCTTAAAGCATCTGTGAGTCAGAGTTGGCAAACATTTTGGGTAAAGGGTCAGGTAGTAAATAGTTTAGGCTTTGTGGGTCATGAGGTCTCTGTCTCAGTTACTGAACTCTACCTTTGAAAGCAGCCATCAAAAATACAGAGACAAATGAGTGTGCTTGTGTTCCAATAAAACTTTATTTATAAAAACAGATGGCCAGCCACTTTTTGCCCTCAAGCCATAATTTGCCAACCCTTGCTGTAAAACATTGCTCATTGACTTGTTTATTATTTTTGTTCACTCATTAGTATGTAAGTTCCAAGAGGGCAGGGATTTGGGTCAGTTTATCTACTGCTGTATCCCAGCACTGAGAGCAAGTTGTCCTTCACTATGCTTTCTTTCAGAAGTTTCTTGGCACTTCTTGAACATTTACACTCTTATATAAACTCCATCTTAAATCTGCTTATATTTCTACCTCAGACTTTCTAAAATTGTAGTTTATCCCAGTTCCAAGAAATTGGAAGGAAGAGAACCAGAGTATGTGAATTTAAATTATCTTGCTTATTTCCTTATTTTCATGGTCTGTTTACCCCACCAAAATGTGAGTTCCTTGCAAGCAGGATTCTTGTGTTTTGTTCTCCACTGAGTCCCCAGTGGCCAGAAAGTGCCTGGCACATTTTAAGTGCCTAATAAATACTTGATGAATGAATGAACACAAATTTTTTTCGGATCTCCTAAAAATATCTGTTGAAATCCTGATTAGAGTTGGCAGTGTGCTGTTCATGTTCTCAGAACAGTAGGAAACTGAGGTGCCTGGAGGGTTATGAGCAAGGGAGAGAAGATGAAAGGTGGTCTGGGAGAGGGGTCCTGAATAATGGGTCTGTTTGTGTGAGCAGACATAAAAACGTGGAAGGATCCAGCCGCTGATATTAGCATTTTGGGGAGGGAAAGAGAATGGGATTGAAGAAGAGAGGGGAAGGATAATGACTTTGTGTATCTCTGTTTGTTTTTTTATAATGAATACCCTGGGAATTTATAAATTCAGTGAGCTTAAAATTTTATTTGTAACTCCCTACACTTACAAGAAATATTTGAGGTGGTTGAAAATAGGCAAGAGAAAAAAGAAAAGAGAAAAACCCCTCCCATACACAGGTACAAATAATAGAAACATTAGACAAGAATAAAAAACCATGCCATAGATCTATATATAAAAATGAGACAGGAGCTAAAGGACAGTATGGGAGGAAATCGCTTTGCCAGAAAATCTAACTTTTGCAATTCAGCCTACGATGTAACAACATTCAGAATTTTGGCAGATGAGGCAAAAGAGAGCAAAACGATGAAGGTGCCAGTAAGAATGAAGAGTAAAGTGTAAATCCAAAACCTTTTTTGGGAGGAAGAATTACTAGAACTTGGACTGACTTGTCCTTCTGGGGAGGTGGATCATCCAGACCTATCCTATTTTAGTAGCTATCATAAGACTTATGTGTGATGACTCTGCAGATTCTTTCATACATGAGAAACTCTCGCTGAAAACTATTAAATGAACATTTCATTCAGTAATGGGGTTTTCAGAGACTGGCATCTTAAAATTGCTTGCAATATTCCTATCCAAAAATAATCATTTTGCCTTTTTTTGAGATGCCACAAGAGATTTTTTTTTCCTTTGGCAGTTTTGCACATTGATTTTTGTTCACTTTAGTTTCAGCCCATGGGGACCGTGTGCCGAGAAGCAGTAAACGATTGCGATATTCGTGAAACGTGCTCAGGAAATTCAAGCCAGGTAATTTACAGAATCGTTACTCTGAACCTGACGGGAAAGAGTAGGGGGCTATAGTGCACTGTCCCCCAGGCAAAACGTAAAGGGACATGATGTCATGTCTTTTTCACATCAGTTCTCATTCTCTCTTTATTTACTTCTTGGGGATTTCAGTTTCAGTAATCGAAGCTTGAGCAGATGTGCAGCATCATTTTACCTCAATGTTGAACTAACCTCAGACTGCACGTGTGCCTTAACTATTTTGTTTCTGTTCTAAGTAGAGAATGGAAGGCATTGCTTTTTGTCCTGTTTTCTCTCCATTTGGTGGAAACAGGAACCAGCCAAGGCAGAGAGACCCACAGAGCACTGAGTTCTGAGGAGGGGTCTATTCTTCTGCCTTGACTCTTGTTTTTCTGAGACCACCTGCGTCACCTCACCCATTAATAACTGCTCTTGAATTTAATGTCATATGGTTGTGAATGGAGAAGATGAGGAAGCTGATAAACTTTGGTGAGGGTTCACAGATTTCCCACGGTCATTGTATATACAGGCCGTCCTCAGTTCGCAGGGTAGTGCAGGGCCCTAACAATGACCGTGCAAGGTAAAATTGTGTAAGGTCATCTTAATAATCAGTGCAAAAATTACAATTGTTCCGTGATCTTTAAAAAATGTTGTCGGCCTTGGTTTTAAGTGAATAGGGAAATGAAAAAATAAACATATTTTTTTAGCACACTAAAAACAGAAACATTGAGAATTACAAGTTTTGTTTGTTTGTAAAATCCTCATCAGGAGCAGTTTGGGCTGTGCATGCCTTCTGGCCACAAACCTTAGGATCCATAGTAAGCATCTTCTCTGTGCCCTGTTGAATTGACTCCCTTCTAAGTTTGCATCAGCTTTCAACATTTTATCCTTTGCATTTTCAGTGTCATGAAATATCTTCAGGAGATGTGAAGGTGTGAATGTGAGGTTTTTTGCCAAATAGCAGTATAAACACGCCCAGTCAGTGACTTTTTGCTGTGACTCAATTTATATTTGATTTGAATTTCACTTCTAGGGTCATCCTTTTTCATTTCTTTTTGCATTTTCATCTTTGCTGACCAAGCCCCTCTTAACAATTACCCAGTTTTGTAAAATGTCACATGCTATTACCCAGAGACAGAGGCAACACACCTACACCTTCTGTTGTCTGTGCATGAACTAAATGAACACGGGCAGTGGCCAGTCACTGGCGGACTTGCAAGAGGTGACAAGTGCCCATGATGGGCAGCTGTTAGATACCTAGTGATAATGGAACTGAAAGGCTAGTAGCATGTGGGCCTTATGCAGTTACTCACAGTTAATACACTGTGGTAGCTGACATTGGAACTGTGTTGTTGGGGTTCTGATGTCATGTCACAAAACTCTGGTATCTGAAATCCATGTATATGGGAGCTATGCAAAGCAAGGACAGCCTACATGTGTTTCCTCTAGAGAAGAGGGATTCAGTAGTGGTATACCTGCATTAATCATAAAAATGTTTTGTTTTAAAGGTAGTCATCCTAAGAGACGAGAGATCTTTCATGTAAAAGTATTTTCTTTCCTTACTATCTAATTAGCATTGTTTCTATAAGCTAACACTTAGTGATGATGAGGATACAGTGAATGACTGCCTTGTGTTCCTGGAGGGAAAGTATATTAGAGTGACTTCTTTGGAATGTGATTATACCATAAGCAGGAGTTTTAAAAAAGAATCCAAAATCCAAAGAGGATGTACAAAGATGCTTTTGTTGAATTAGTTGTAACAGCATAAACTGGAGATAGTTAGAAGTGAGTATTATAGTACATTGGTTATATGGTTTGTTAGCTCAATGCAGTATATTATAGCTATTAAGGATGATACCTACAAAAAAGCTTATTATGACCTGAGGAGATTCACGTGATGAAAAAGTAAAGAGAAGCAGGATATAAAATATCATCTGTAACATGATTATATACCCATATTTTAAAAAATCAAATTTTGTAGAAAAAGGTAGAGAAAAAATATACCAAAATATAAAAAAATTGTCTTTGGGTAGTGGGAACATGAGAGACTTTGTCTTTTGTTTTTTGTTTGTTTGTTTTACTTTTTTTACATTTCCTAAGTTTTCTGAAGTGAGTATATAATTATTATAAAGATACAAAAAATGTATAATAAATTTAAAAATACTGTTTATTTAGAATGCTTTGCAATTTTCTGCAATTGCTACAAGGGAAAAACGGGGCAATAAAGCATGTTTTTTCCTAATGTGCCCAAGGTGGACTTCCGCTCAAGAGACATTACAAGAGTAAGGGCTGAGGTGCTTCTCAGGGTAAAAAAGAGGAACCTGTTTATTGCTCCATTTTTGTTGGCATCCTCCTTGCTTTTGTTTTGTGCTCTTGTTTTTCTTGCTCTGAGGAACAGTGTATCTGTATAAAGCAAGATGCTCTGAAATGTTAGGGTTGGCTGAGTCATAGCTGTAGGTTCTTTTTATTTGCTACAGTGTAATCAACTGTTTTTGCCTCTAGTAGATCCATATTTTTAGGGGAAAGTGCACCAATTGTTGTATTTCCTTCTGCTTCCTCTTGATCTTTTTTGTTTTTATTTTCAGATGTTGTAAGAGACTTAGCCATATTATCAGACTTTTATTTTCAAAAAAAAAAAAAGGAAAGAAAAGAAAACATTACAGGGATTAGCTCAGCCGGATATTTTGCTGTGCACTTGGTTCATAGTTCTGTTTTCATTTCCTAGTGTGCCCCAAATATTCATAAAATGGATGGATATTCATGTGATGGTATTCAGGTAGGTTATTTCATCTTTACCTAAATCTTTCATGTGTACCAGCATGAAAGAAATACTGAAATTTTACCAAAATAGGAAAATCAGTTTAAATGTTTTGTAATCAATTCTGAAGATAAAAGGTTTTATAATACTCATCTACTAGTTTTCCCAGTCCTATTTTCTTTTTTCAGTGATCCAACATAAGCAGACATTGCATTGTTAATAGGTGTATGCTTTTCCATTTTAGGGGATTTGCTTTGGAGGAAGATGTAAAACCAGGGATAGGCAATGCAAATACATCTGGGGGCAAAGTAAGTAAATAGTGTGGCTTGATCCTTTTCAAAGTTATGATATCAGGTCAAAGCACATGATGTGAGCTGGAAGTAAATTTTCAACCACTTTATGACTGAGGGATTCTCAAAAACACTGCAGGTCTTAGTAGTGGCACTTTTGTAGACATTAGAGAAAGGCACCTCCTTTGAGAAGACACTGGCTGGTTGGTTGTGCCATTGGACAAGAAAGAAGGTGCCTTTGGTGCCAGGCAGATGAAGTCCACTCCAGCCTGTGCAGCCCGGAGAATAGAGCAAACCCGGATTTCAGCTCCACTTACACTTCCCTCAGCTGAGTGTCCTTAACCAAACCTGTACAACCATGTGGGATGGGCGTGGACCCTGGATAGGGCGCCCTTGGCTTAGCACTGGGGCAGTTCAGCTAGAGTTGCTTTTTCTTCCTCAGCTTTCTCTCTTAAAGTCTAGCTCGCTTTCCTAATTACAGGTGACCCTCTGCTGAGGTAGCTGTGCCACATCAGAAAAGAATTTTAATGTTATTGCTTTCAAAGTTTGTCAGATTTTCGGAGGGCAATGTATAATATTTATATCTAAAACATATTATTTAAATTATATCTCTGTTTAAATGTGTATTTAAATATTGTGCCATATATTTTTTGAAGGCAGTTTTCGCTTTAAACTCTTTCAGAAGACAGTTTGTATTAGGAAATAAGCTATAAAGATAATCTTTAATTGTCACACATAGTGGCTACATTCTTTCTGAGAGGACAAGTGTATGCCCTCTTCTGAGTGACTGGAGAATGGGGGAGAATATGGAAATGCAGATTTGTACTCTGAGCAAAGAGATACAGTTTTTGTTTCCCCCACTTGAGAAAAACTGTTGCTTACAGCAAGAAGTAGGAAAAAAACCTGATTTTTTTTAACGTGATAATTTTTTAAAAATATACACAAACAGTTATCTTTTGATTAGTTTGCAAAGGTCATTTTGATTTAACTCCTGGACCGTTCCATCAACCAGCCTTGGCTTTAGCCAAAGCAAAGTCCTGACAAAGATGCTGACATAGCTTAAAATGTTATTTGACTCTCTTAGATTTAGCATGAATTCAAGCTTGTCTAAAAACAGAATAAAATTAAATTGTTTTTTAATAGTTGTTAAGAATTAGTAAACAAGGTAGAAATTATACTACTGTTTCTTGAATCTTTAATTATAGTGCATAGTTATTTTAATAAACTTGTCATGATGATTAATAAAAGTTGCCAAGTGAGAAATTTGTACTTTACATTTGGCACTGAGATTAAAGTGTGGAGTATTTATTCCAGGAACAATTTGGTAGCATCTTCCCCTAATTATTGGCCACATTCTGAGGAGTGTTGTTCTTGGAACCTATAGCCTCAATCCCATCAAAGATCTCCATAGATTTGTTTTCCAAATTTCCAATGAGCAGTCATGAAGAATGTAGCTGAGTCATGGATGTCTGTGGTAAAGGACAACTCTTGAGAACAATGGGTACAGTCTTTGGAATTGGCACCACTGTCATGAAGAAGAGTCCTTAAATGGCTACTTTCCCTTACTGCGAACATTTTGAGCAGCTCATGTGTTAAATCTCTCACCGATAGAAAACTCTTTTCTGCTTCAGAGGTGATGGCATCAGACAAATACTGCTATGAGAAACTGAATATCGAAGGGACGGAGAAGGGGAACTGTGGGAAAGACAAAGACACATGGATACAGTGCAACAAACGGTGAGATGGAGAAGTTTGCGCAGAGTTTATCCCTTAGTTAATTGCAGGTGTTACTCTCGGAGCCACCAGGATGTTCCTGTTCTCTGCATCCCGCAGAGCCTTCTGCTGCCTGCTCTCCTCATCTTTTCCCAGCATTCCAGCTCCACCCTGCGGAAGGCTCCTGAGTCTTAACACTTATGCTGACCTCTCCCCTCAGGCCCAGGCCACCCTTGCAGCTGCCTCAGGACTTTCTCACCTAGAAGGCACCGGCTAGCATTTCAAAGCAACAAAAATTAAAGCCACCAGAATATATACTCTATTAACTGGCTCTGACTTTTCTGAACCACCATTTTTGTCAAAGATCTTAATATCTCACTGTCCTTCAGTTTAGAAGCCTTGCAGTGGTCCTTGACTCCACTGTCCCTCTGACACATTGTCCAGACACCAAAACATGGCCATTTGTCTTAATTGATCTCTTCATTTCCTTTCCTATTGCATTGCCGCAACTAAGACCTACATTAATTCTTCAACTGTTACAAAGGCCTCTTAAGAGTGTCTTAAGCCAGGGGTCTCTAGCATGCTGCCATCAGAATAGTCATCTGCTGAATCCTTTTGACTGTCAATTCTTTGTTCAAATGTCTCTGGTCCCACATACCTAATTAATAGTAAGAATAATGCCCAACATTTACTGTGCACACTATCTTGCAGTTTACATAAGCTCTGTTATTTAGTCTTTATGGCAGTTTTCCTCATTTTATGGAGGAAAAACTGAGGCACAATTAATTCATTTGACCAAGGTCATGTAGCTAGGATGCAGTAGAAGCAGAATTAGAATGTGGCAGTCTGATTTCAGAACTCTCCCTTAACCACTTTGTGGCATGTCCTACTGTCTTGTTTAATGAACAAAATGGAACTTTAGCTTGACCCTTTACATCCTCCTCAGTTTGCCCTCAACCTTCATTTTTTTGTTTTGTTTTGTTTTTTTCTTCTCTACTCTTCCAAATTCTAGCAAACCTTGTCATTCCTAGTCCATGCATTTTATTCTCTCATCTCCGTACCTCTGCTTGTGCTGCTCATTCCTCCAAAAGCACCCTTTATCCTCACTCTTACCAGTCACAGTCCCACTTGGACAACGCTGTATAAATTGTTTCTGGATTTACTCTAGAAATAAATCATTTCCCTCTTCTCTGAATTCCCACAGCCTTTTGTACTATTACTGTGGCCCTTGTTCCCGCCCCTCCATGTTTTATAGCTGTTTATGTGTGTGATTTCTCTTCTCATCCGAGTCTATTTCCTTGACCGTGTCTTTTTTTCTTTATATATCCTAAAGTACTTAGTAAGCTCCATGCACATAAATGACACTTATAAAAATGTTGAATATCTCTTCTGTGTTAAGAAAGCATTTTTGTTTGTGATAGCTATAATAAAATGATATAACCTTTAAAAATTATTTTTTAAGGATGAATTAATACATTTTTCTATGTTGATGATAGATATAAGTTCTAATTTTTCTCTATCTGATGAAGCTTAATATTTTCTTTTTTTTAAAATTTAATTAATTAATTAATTAATTTTTTTAAAGATTTTATTTATTTATTCATGAGAGACAGAGAGAGAGAGGCAGAGGGAGAAGCAGGCTCCCAAGGAGCAGAGAGCCCGATGCGGGACTCGATCCCAGGACCCTGGGATCATGACCTGAGCCGAAGGCAGATGCTTAACCATCTGAGCCACCCAGGCGCCCGAAGCTTAATATTTTCATATATAATCTTGCTAGTCTACTAATCATTCTTGACAAGATATTTATTAGTGTATGTGTTTAATATTATGTATATTAGCAATTAAAATGTGCTAGATATAGAAAATATGTCAGATAATAATACCACTGGAAATGTTTTATATGTTAAATTAGAATTATATGCGGTAGGTGGGGGATTAGTGGAATATATTGAAAAAGGGATTGTGAATCTATGTGGCTGAGAATCTACTATATATATATAAAACATATATAAAATTCTACTATATATAAAATATGAATCTACTATATATAATATATAAAGTAAAAATCTACTATATATAAAATATACGTAAAATTCTTTAATTCTGGGGCAAAAGGTTGAAGAAAGAGCTGTCTTCCAAAAGAGTACTCATCCAAAGGTCATTTATTCACTTGTCAAATATTAAAAAAAAATGTTTTAGCATATCCAGTGGTGTGTTCTAGGGAAGGAGATTCTGATCTAAAAGAAGTCTTTTTGTTGGATAATTTCCTTTAGAGAAATACTTGAACTAATGGACAGTAAAGGAAAATCTAGAAAACAGTTTGGGATTTTGGTACATGGATAACAGTTTCAGAGAAGACACTTTTTAAAGCGGGAGGCAAACTAATTTGGGCTTATTTAGCTTATTATAATTTGAGTAAATAAAATAGAGTGGATGAAAAAGAAACGCTAAAATGAGATAAGATTACTGTTCTAACTGTACATGGTTTGTTATTTGGGGAAAGAAGTAAATAATTGGTATCTTTTAACACAGGGATGTGCTTTGTGGTTACCTTCTGTGCACCAATATTGGTAATATCCCCAGGCTTGGAGAACTTGATGGTGAAATCACATCTACTTTGGTTGTGCAGCAGGGAAGGACGTTAAACTGCAGGTAATCATCTTCCCCATTCTATGAGAACATTAGTCATCTTACTTCCGAGGAGTGCCTCGTAGAGTTACTTTGGTTTTTTCAGTTCCCATGCGTGTTAGCAAGCCGAAACAGAATCTAGCCTGTAGGGGTGACCAAAAGGGTTGAAAAGAAGCTAAGAATTAGTTGACTATGGTTGATGGAGTTATGTTTAATGGGTCGAGAATATCTTGTAGGGTTTAGTTTGCATTTCATTCCTAATAAGGAAAATGAGTCAGAACTCCCGGGTAAAGTCAGTAGATTAAATATATGCATCTTCCTTTACTCCCTTCTGAGCCCCCACTAAAATGACAGTAACGATCTTTTTTGGAATTCATGTATCCACAGGGCAGTAGAGAAAGGGAGAGGAGACAACAGCAACAAAATTTGGGAGTGTGGAGAGCATATGGATGTGTGGCAAATGATTGTCAAAACTAAGAAAGCTGAATTCCTAAGTCAGTAATGGGGAAAACGGAGAGCTAACCTTGTATATAAAGTCATTTCCCCAAAGACTCAAAAATTGGCAGCATCATCTACTTCTGGAAGACAGAGTAAAAGGATTCAGGGACAGGGAGGGGCTAAAATAGAAAAGATAGTTGAAAAGTCTGCCAACAGATTACTTCCTGACTCACCTAAACTGGGGATTGCTCACCCTCTCATGGAAGATTTTGAGCTTTACATTCTACACATAAACAGGTTTCCGAGCTGAAGGACGACCGGCAATATTGATACCAGGGTGTGTGCAAGTGGACCAGCCTCATTGATGTTCAGCCAGAAAGCCCTAAAATTTCCTATCATTTATCTGATAACTCAAATATGAGCAGTTTATCAGACATGTGAAGAAAGGCTCAAACACACATACACAAAGAGATAAAAACAACCAGAAAAAAGGGCACCTGTCAATATTTATGCGAGATAAGATACTTCTATCATGAAAAAGAATAGAGTGCTATTTTTTTAAACAAATGAAGAACATTCACAGAAACAAATGCTGTTGGAAATTAAAAATATGGAGGTAGAGATTAAACCCAGTAGTTGAAATTATCTCCCAGAAAGTAGGGCAAAAGCAGGAAAGGAGTGGAACAAAGAGAAAACCTCACCAAGTTGGAACAGGAATGATGAACAGGGAAAATAGCAGGGAAGAAATCATCAATGAGTGACTTAGATTGTCTACAAAGGATGGACTTGAGCGTCTACATTGACAGGCTCACCAAGTGCAGGTGCAGTGAGTGAACTCCGAGGCACATCTAAACATATCATTATGCAACTTCAGACCTTAGGACAAAGAAAAGAATCCCAAATGTTTTCAGAGAGGTGAAAAAAAAGATCAGGCTTAGGATCTATCAGCAGGAGCCCTGGGAGCCAGAATACAATGGAAAACATGATTCCTGAACTAAGTTCTGTACCCAGGCAAAATATCGATCAAGTGTGAAGGGAGAAAGTGGACACACTTTTAGATATGCAGGTTTCCCCGCGAATGTACTCCCCTACCCTTTTTCAGGAAGCTATTAGAAATTGGGTTCCACTCAAATGAAAGCGTAAGGTAAGAAAGGGAAAGGCTGGTCATACAGGAAACAAGATACCCACCACGTAGAGTGAAGAGTCAGGGCAACCCTCCAGTGAATGGTGAGGGGAAATCCCAGATACTACAGTGCTGTACAGGGTACAGCGGACAGCCAGATCAGACAGCAGGAGTAGGGTATATTCCAGATAGAAACTCCAGGAGAGATTTCTGCAGGAAGAAGAACTGATGCTCAGACAGCACATCTTGGGGATTTGGGGGTCAACAGAGTTTGATTAGTTTCGTATTGGTGACAAATTCTTAGAAAAGTAGGCAAAAAGACAACCAACAAATAAGAGACTTGCTAATCTGAGGGAAAATGAAAAGTTGTACAGGAAAAGAAAAGGTTTAATTATGGCATACCGTATCACTCAGCTGAGTAACATTTACATAGTCCTAATAGTGTACATTTTTATTATTGATTTGAGTATTGATTAAACAAAATTTATGATGGGAGGATAGGAGAAAGATACAAATTTTCAAATTCCATAGAGGGGAGTCAGTTGGTAGTATCTGAAATGGAAAAATAAAAAAATAGTAACACAAACTCTTAATTAAAGATATGTACATAAATAACAAAAGAATCAATTAAAAGTAGAAAGTGGTTTCCTCCAAGGAGGGATATATGGTGGAGGAGAGGGCACTGAACCACTTTATTGCATTAAAAAAAAAAACGATTTGTCTGTTTGACTCTTTAAACTATATGCATGTGTCCTTTTGATAAAAATAAATAAATAAAAAGAATGGAGATTTATGTGCTGACATTGACCTGGCATCATATGACTACATTAAGGATTTACATTTTAACCGTGTTCTGTTTTATTTATTCCTATATAACATTTAGGTAGTGAAGTTAATAATATAGCCATTCTCAATTACCATTTTTAAATTAGCAATCTTCTTGGGAAATGTAAACCCAGACCAGTTCTCGTCCTTGTTTGAAACATGTTTGAAATCTTGAGACCTACCCACTTATCAAACCAAATACTAGTAATAATGGCTCACTTGACTTGTACATGATAGCCAAGGCAAAATGATAAAGCTATTTCAGTTCAGGCCCTTGTTATAATAATTATGTTTAAATCCTAAAATATATCCATATCTCTGAAAGAATCAGATCAAAAGATTTAATTGCTTTCTCCATTTAGAGGTTGAAATGGTTATGCTATTGTTTTTTTTTTAATTTTTTATTGTTATGTTAATCACCATACATTACATCATTAGTTTTTGATGTAGTGTTCCATGATTCGTTGTTTGTGTATAACACCCAGTGCTCCATGCAGAATGTGCTCTCTTTAATACCCATCATCAGGCTGACCCATCCTCCCACCTCCCTCCCCTCTAGAACCCTCATCAGAGGGACTCTGAAAAACAAGCTATTTGTTTTTATTAGATAATAAATAGAAAAATAGAGAAAGTATTATTGCCCACTTTTTAGTTTAGCTTAGTGTTTTTTAGTGAGAGAGAGAGTGTGTGCATTCTAGCAGAGGGGGAGGAGCAGAGGGAGAGGAAGAGCGAGAATCCCAAGCAGGCTCCACACTTAGCCCAGAGCCCGATGTAGGGCTCGAACTCACAACCCTGAGGTCACGACCCGAGCTGAACTCAAGAGTCAGACACTTAACCCACTTTTTAGTTTTTAAGCAGATTCTCAAAATGAATGTGAATTAATGGACTCCTATTTTCTTTTTGCTCTCTGTTTTTAGTGGTGGGCATGTGAAGCTTGAAGAAGATGTCGATCTTGGCT
This sequence comes from Leptonychotes weddellii, assembly GCF_054177405.1. Classification (NCBI taxonomy): domain Eukaryota; kingdom Metazoa; phylum Chordata; class Mammalia; order Carnivora; family Phocidae; genus Leptonychotes; species Leptonychotes weddellii. The sequence continues at coordinate 68,110,632 of NC_138380.1, read as the reverse complement.
ATGTGGAAGATGGGACACCTTGTGGTCCCCAAATGATGTGCTTAGAACACAGGTGTCTTCCTGTGGCTTCCTTCAACTTTAGTACTTGCTTAAGCAATAAAGAAGGCACTGTTTGTTCAGGAAATGGAGTAAGTATTCAGTACCTTGCCATAGGGAAACTCCTCTATTCTTTTATATCACAGAAACAGGTATGACCCTAACCTGCTTATTTTGTAAAAATCGAAAATGTGCTTATCCATGTTTCTAGCTGGCTTGGAAACAGTTCTTTGGTCATAGTCGTTGGAATATTTCTGTTGTGTAATCTGTGCAAGCCTGGGAATAAGAAAAAGTATAATCTTCCTAATCAAATTCTTCCATTTTTCTTTTTCATTGTGTTAATGTGATCTCATATAATATAATGCTGGTTTTCTACAAGTGATCTGGGAGAGAAGTTTTTTTTGTTTTTTGTTTTTTTTTTTTCCTTGACAGAGAGAGACGGCGAGAGAGGGAACACAAGCAGGGGGAGTGTGAGAGGGAGAAGCAGGCTTCCCACCAAGCAGGGAGCCTGATGCAGGGCACAATCCCAGGACCCTGAGATCATGACCTGAGCCGAAGGCAGACGCTTAACGACTGAGCCACCCAGGCGCCCCTGGGAGAGAAGTTTTAATAAATTCTAATGGGACTTTAAAAAGGGTGTAGAAAAGGGCATTGGCCACAATATTTAACAACTGGTATGGTCTAGTCACTGAGCAATTAGAACAGGTCATAAATAGTTGCTGTAGCCACACCAAGCGTGTATCAGTCAAGGATAACTCCTAGAAATAAAAACTGAATAAGTCAGAGAAATGTTTATCACAGATGAATAGAAAGAATAGCATTGTTTAAAAGACTAAATTCTATTTTTTCAGTCACATATCTGATAATGTAGGTCCTATATAAGTAAGTTTATAAGTTAGATAAACATGCCCCAATAGTGATCACAGTTTGGTCATTTTCTGTTAGGAATTCCTATACTAATAAAATAATTTTTACTTCTTTTTCTTTTGGCATGCACTACGATTTTTTTTTTTAAACCCTACCTAGATTCTTGGCTTGAGCTGGTCATATTATCCAGTTGAGGTAAAGGATCCCTGTCCTGAAATTGTAAGCCTTCAATCCTGGTCATTCCATGTAGATCCTCCAGGGATATGCCAAGAATTTTCTTAGGGAGGTCTTACCAACTGTAACTCTTTGCCAAAGGATAGGAGTTCTTATGGCAAGTGAAAATAGAGAAGGCACGTAGTAAGTAGTTCTGCTCCTACAAAGGGGTCTACTAAGTCTTCTTTCTTGAGTAAGTGAGAAGATGTTAAGGGGAAATGCTTTTTTGGGCGGATAGGGCAAAAAGTGGAATTACTTCTTGATCATTCATGCTAATGATAACAATGTCTTCTTCATCTAGAAGTGTATAACATGGAGACCAAACAGTTTTGTTAATAAAATATTTGTTTAACGAATGAATAAATTGATAGACACAAGTAATTCAGGTGGCAAATATCATCCAAATCATTTGCAGTAATTATGCATAATACAGAGACATTATATCCTATATATTTTTAATTCACAGTAACTCTAAATATACAATAAAAATTAAAATGAGAATACAGTAGATACTGTCTATGTACTGTACATTGTATAGTTAAGAGTATGGGCTTGGAATCAGACAGTCTGAGTTTGAATCCCATCTCTGTTTCTTTCTAATTGAGTGAGATTTGGCAACTCATTTAGCCTCTGTGTGATTCGATTTATTCCCCTTTAAAATGAGAAGAAGAATATTGTGTGCTTTACAGGATTGTTGTGAAGAATCAGTGAGTTAAGGGGCGCCTGGGTGGCTCAGTCGTTAAGCGTCTGCCTTCGGCTCAGGTCATGATCCCAGGGTCCTGGGATCGAGCCCCGCATCGGGCTCCCTGCTCAGCGGGAAGCCTCCTTCTCCCTCTCCCACTCCCCCTGCTTGTGTTCCCTCTCTCGCTGTGACTCTCTCTGTCAAATAAATAAAATCTTAAAAAAAAAAAAAAATACAGTTGACTGGGCACCTGGGTGGCTCAGTCGTTAAGCATCTGCCTTCGGCTCAGGTCATGATCCCAGGGTTCTGGGATCGAGCCCCACATCAGGCTCTTTGCTCCATGGGGAGCCTGCTTCTCCCTCTCCCTCTCTCCCTGCTTGTGTTCTCTCTCTCGCTGTTTATCTCTCCCTGTCAAATAAATAAACAAAATCTTTAAAACAAAACAAAACAAAACTAGGCAGTCTGGGTGGCACCTGGGTGGCTCAGTCGTTAAGCGTCTGCCTTCGGCTCAGGTCATGATCCCAGGGTCCTGGGATCAAGCCCCACATCAGGCTCCCTGCTCAGCGGGAAGCCTGCTTCTCCCTCTCCCACTCCCCCTGCTTGTGTTCCCTCTCTTGCTGTGTCTCCCTCTGTCAAATAAATAAAATCTTTAAAAAAAAAAAGAATTAGTGAGTTAATACTTGCAACTTATATGTAGTACTTAAAACAGTGCCTGAGGCATAGTGAGTGTCGGATAGATGTTTGCTATCACTCTCTTGTGATTCCTTGTCACTGTGTCACTGTTGTGCGATGTGGAAACTGAGAGTTGGACCTGCTTAAAACCCATTGATAAGACAGCAGTGAAATGGGCACTCACAGCCAGGCCTTTTGACTTTAAACCTCAGCCTTTTTCCACTGATACGAGGAATTCT
>NC_138380.1:68035543-68107423 GCF_054177405.1 Leptonychotes weddellii | reverse complement strand
CATGTACTTCTGAAACAAATAATACATTATATGTTAAAAAAAAAAAAGAAGAAGAAGATAGCAGGAGGGGAAGAATGAATGGGGGGAAATCAGAGGGGGAGACGAACCATGAGAGACGATGGACTCTGAGAAACAAACTGAGGGTTCTAGAGAAGAGGGGGGTGGGGGCAAGGTTTAGCCTGGTGATGGGTATTAAAGAGGGCACATACTGCATGGAGCACTGGGTGTTATACGCAAACAATGAATCATGGAACACTACATCAAAAACTAATGATGTAATGTATGGTGATTAACATAACAATAAAAAACCTCAACCTTTTTCTTCCCACATATTTGTCAATCTGCAGAGATTTGTTAATCTGAAATCTGCATTTTCTTAATCGTATTTTATAGTTACATTTTTTTTTAAGATTTTATTTATTTATTTGACAGAGAGAGACACAGCGAGAGAGGGAACACAAGCAGGGGGAGTGGGAGAGGGAGAAGCAGGCTTCCCGCTGAGCGGGGAGCCTGATGCAGGGCCTAATCCCAGGACCTTGAGATCATGACCTGAGCCGAAGGCACACGCTTAACGACTGAGCCACCCAGGCGCCTCTATAGTTACATTTAGATGTGGATGTATGTCATAGATTAGACAGAAGACAGAAAGCTATCCACTGACAGCCTGCCCCCTGAAGAACTTCTCTGATCTTAAACCTAGCTGAATTCTCCCCCACTTCCCACTCCATTGAAAGTTGTTTTGAAGTATCAGATCTAGGTATAGATTCCGTTTCCGGTACGTATAAGTGAAGATAGATTATTGTCTTATAGTTTTTAAAAATTTGGTGCCATTTTATGTGAAATTTTTCCTTACATTTTGTTTGAGGGCTTCACAGTTTCCATGGCGTGGAGGTCGTTCATCTCTGTCGCTTGGGTTGAGGTGCTAGGGCTACAGCTTTGTGAAACTTTCTTCTTAGCCCAATCAGGCCTTCCCTCTTCTTCATTGGATTGCTCTTTATCTCTTAGGCTTCCTAAAGGATGAAGGTCTTTGGTATAAAGACCGTTTCTTTGTAAGAAACTTTTATATTGGATAATCGGCAAATGATTGTATTTCTGCTGAGTTTTAAAACTCCGTCCTATAAAATTTAAGTTAATGAAATTCAAAACAATAATTTCATTGATTTCTTTTTAGACTGTATATTCATTTCCCCTGTTAAAATTCATTATTCCCTTTGAGTCTAACTGCTGATCTCTAGAAAATATTATTTTAGGTACTTGAAAAAGAAATAAGGAAGTTAGTCTTTAGAAGAAAGTACTGATCATTTTTCAGTACCATCAAATTCTAGGCATATAACAGTTATAAATTAGTGCTTATTTTTCATGCTTCTGTATCAGAGAGTTGACCTGTACTCTTGACTGATTTTGGATTTCAGGTTTGCAGTAATGAGCTGAAGTGTGTCTGTAACAGACACTGGATTGGTGCAGACTGCAGCACATACTTCCCTCACAATGATGATGCAAAGACTGGCATAACTCTGTCTGGCAATGGTAGGTACTTGATAACTGCCATTACATAGTTTTTATACATAACGAGAGAGAACTGCTCTTCAGAGAGTTTCATTTGGATTATTGTTATAGCTCAAATATAATATACAACTGGGATCCACGCAGTATGAAACTGATATTTTCCATTTCCATTTCCATGTGTAATATTGAATATAACTTAGTCTACTGATTTAGCCTTATCTTGTCCTACATCAGACTGAGATTTTTCAAGTATTCTGTTTTGGGGGGTGGTGACAACAAACCCTAGCATTTCTTTTAAATGAAGAAAGTAGTCCTATTTCTTAACTCTCTGAATTTAAGGAGAGAATTTTATATTTTGGGATTGAATACATAGAAAAAAAGCAATTTGAAGAACTGGGTTATTTTTTAAAGATTTTATTTATTTATGCAAGAAAGAGCATGAGCAGGGAGTGGGAGGGGCAGAGGGAGAGGGAGAAGCAGGCTCCCCACTGAGCAGGAAGCCTGACCTGGGGCTGGACCCTGGGATCATGACCTGAGCCCAAGGCAGACACTTAACCGACTGAGCCACCCAGGCACCTCTGAAGAATTGACTTTTAAATATCTTGTTGGCTTTAATATTTTTTTATTATAGAATCCCATCTCCATTCAACCCAAGTTCTGTAGCCTGAACTGTAGATAATTCTAGAAGTAGTAACCTTGGCCGAAGGGGATTAAGGACATAGATAAGAAACAACGGGTACAGATCTAAAAGCTACAGTGGCCCAAATGGAGAGGTAGAAATTAAATGCAGATAGTTGTAAGAACACATGCCTTGGAGGTAGATGTCCCCTTTTAAACTATTTTATCATTTTTCATGATTGAGTGTTAATTAATGTTCAAATCCTGAAGTCCATTCATCTTCCTGGTCATTGTAATCATCCAGACAGGTTAAAAATCTTAGCCACGATGACTTTAGCAAGGAAAGTCCGAGAATGATGAAGATTCTGGTGTCCTCAGTCTTAGCAAGGGTAGTATGGAGCTTTTTTCAGCAGTGAATGCAGAAATGAGGCTATTCAGGTCCCTGGATTTAAGTGACTTGTCAGAAGTCATATCATTACTTAGAAATAACCAGGCTAAGCCTCCAAGTTTATTGATCCCTGTAAAAATTGCTGGAAGAAAAAGAAGAAAAGGCAGATATGCTAGGCCCTAGAGTAGGAAAACCCCAGTGCCCCAGTGGGTCCTCTGGCATCTGCATCCCCCCATCCCACAGAGGATGTGCGCAGGGTGGGCTGTGCTGGTTTCCTCGGATGCCCTGCCGTAGGACACGACTTACCGAGGCCTCCCATACAGGGGGGCGGCCGCTTCTGTAATGGGGATTTGCGATCTGCCCTAGTTGCCCGTGATTACAAACTGTTGACATCTAGAAAGATGCTTCGGGAGTGTAGCAGACCAAGAGAGACCTGAGCTGCTCTGAGTGAAACAGATCTGGGTGATTTAAGCATCTGGTATAAATCATTATCAGCAAAGCAGCCAGGCCTCCGATCTGCCTTTTCTGCTCCTGGGCCCTCCCTTGAGTCTCTTACCCGAGCCTTTGACTTATGGGGTCACTCACACTGCTATGATCCCCCTAAGGATTCCACCTCTGCCTTCCTGACAGCAGATGCTGACACACGGTGCCATTACTGAGCCCTGAGCACTGGCCTCGCCTTGGCCCTCTGCCGATCTGCTGCCGCCTGGCTCTCGTGCCTGGCAAGCACCAGTCTCTGGCTCGCCACACACTCTCTTTTCCTCTGGCTTCTTTCCTTCTCTAGGATCCCACAGCCACCATTACCAACTGGAAACTATAAGCCCATTGTTTGATCACCTGAGCACTCATTATATAAATCCGTAGACACATTTTCTCCTCAAGGAGCTTACATTTGAGAGACAAAATATCACATGTACAACCGAGGGCGATAAGGACCTTGCGTTAGTGGTCAGGATGGAAGGATATGGACAGTCACATTTCTGGAATTCCTGAGCAAGAGGTCAGGGTCAAAAGGAACATGGATTTCTACACGTTCCTATCCAAAGAGTGCTATGGCAATATGGTAGAGTCGCTCTCCCTTTGTTTTTTATTTTTTACTCTTCCTTTTAGTAGTTCAGCGACCTCATCTTATTTTTCAGAAAATTACGTGGGAAATAAAACTGTGCAAAATATACTGGGACAAGAATGAAAAGGGAATGTAGACAAAGAATTACGTAAACAAACAGTTGATTCGGATTGCTAAGTAATGCTTGATATTTCGTCCCTTTAAAAAAACACCCACTTTTTTACTTCACAGTATGTATGGATATCAAATCATTATGTTGTACGCCTGAAACAAATACAACCTTATGTCAAGTGTAGCTCAAGAAAATTAAATTAAAGAAGTGTTCTCTAAGATTAAGATTTAAAGGGAAAAAACGCCCACTTTGTAAAACAAATAATTTTGTTAGTGTGGTGATTACAAATATGGGGAATAATGTTCCCGAAAGAATTTTGTCTCAAAATTTCAATTATATACACTGATCTTCATTGTTTTCTGTTTCCCCCCACAGGTGTCGCTGGTACCAATATCATAATAGGCATAATCGCTGGCACTGTCTTAGTGCTGGCCCTCATATTAGGAATAACTGCATGGGGTTATAAGTAAGTGAAATGTCTCAGTATTGTTACTATCGAAGTAGACTTTAAAACATTTCATTTAAATTAATTAAGCACCTAGAAAGTTGTGTATCATTGGATAGGTATACCTGCAATGAAAATCAGTCTGGTTCCACAGGCAATCAGTGAATAGTCTTGGCATGATTAGAGGTGATAATAATTTACTATGTTTTTAGATTTTGAGGTAACTCCCTTCTATTCTGAAAGTAAAGAATATTGTTTTAAAACTGTTACGTGAAGTAAAACCGATCTAAATAGTGTCTTAATGCGAAGGCTGTGTTGGTTTGCTCTTGAGTGACATGGGCTCTCTTGACTTAAACCCACGCCCAGAGATCTAGGCAAGATGGTCCCATAGGGAGCATAATGCTTTAGTACCAACAGCAGTGACGCTGTCAATTCTCAGCAAGAACAGCCACGGCAGATGTGTGACCGAGGACTTGCCGTGGCCCAGCATCGTGCCAGAGGCAGAACCTCTTCCTCTTCATACCCAGTACGAAGGGGGCACTAGTATTTAACTATTGGGTGTTTGTGTGTGAAGAAAATACTGTTCAGAGACTTCATTTGTTCACATTCAGAGTCAACTTTAAGTTACTGCTTTTAATATGTAATTCTTAAGCTTCAAGTTCAGCTTAGAAGTTTTGGGTTCTTATTTATACATTTTTAAAAAGTTACAAATTACGTAACTTTTGAATACTGAAACCCCTTGAGCATTTAGCTAAGGAGATGACTTCAGGCATTCCAAACTTACTTATTTTCTGAATATGTTCAGTTTCCTTTTGAAGTACTTCGATATTAACGATGTAAAAAATTTCCTTAGGATTCAAGTAACTTATTTAAGTTTAATAAATTGAAACTTAAATATGGTGAACCTTGAGTTCTGTTTAATATTTCAACTTAAAATCATTGTTCTGCTGATCTCTCATGATGATGTTTCAGTACCCCAGCCCTAGGGTTTTTCTCCATTTGAAGGGCCTACAGTGTTTTCTAGGCATTCTGGCCATTACCCCATTTTATAGTACTCCCCCCCACATACGCCTGACTTACTTCACTGACAGACTTGGGAATTAGGATATTTTAGGCTTCAAAATTACCCCAAACTGTTCAATAGACTAGGCACTATGTAATTATGTGCTATTATTATTATTATTATTATTACCTGACATGGTCTTAAACCAACTCATTTGAAGGAAATCTCTTTAAAAGTATATATGGCTGTTGTTTGTTGTGAAGTCAGAACCCTGAAAGAGTTTCTTTGGCGGAAAAGAAAGAGCAGTTAGCTTACTGCCAAGATAAACTTTGTATGCTGAAAGCATTAAAATACACGAGGGCATCTGTGGAAGGCACATAGATACCTATGTGCCTCTTTGATGTGCAGGCCGTTAGCTCTATGGCATACTTCCATTTGCACGGGCTGATTTCTTTCTTTTTTTTTTTTTTATTTTTTTATTTATTTATTTGAGAGAGAGCATGAGGGGGGGTGGTCAGAGGGAGAAGCAGACTCCCCGCTGAGCAGGGAGCCCGATGCGGGACTCGATCCCGGGACTCCAGGATCATGACTTGAGCTGAAGGCAGTCGCTTAACCAACTGAGCCACCCAGGTGCCCCCTGCATGGCCTGATTTCATCATAAAATTTGGAGTTATAAAATTACATGTCTGAAAGGAAGGCTTTTCTGAATATTTATCATATGACCTCACCTCACACCCCAGGTGAATTAGTCCCATCTTGGAGTTAACGCTATTTCCTCGACTTCCCTGATTTAAGACCTATGTGGTAATTGCCATCACAAGCTTTGATCTTTTGAAGTAGCTCAGTGGTTTCATTGGTCATGTGAAAAGGGGAAGGCAAAATTATTAGTTCTGTTGTGTGTGATTTTCTGCCACCTACTGATGCAAATTGGTATTTCTTGTTTTTGCAATCTTGGAAAAAAATTACCTTTCAGAAAATATGAAATCTAAACTTCTCTTGCTAATGAAATTACCTATGTCCATTTGTTTTAATGATTAGAATGAAAGTACTTCTGTTTGTCATTTCTTATTTTTATGAAATTCTTTTGAGATTTCACTGTTTTTTCTTTTTTTCATTTCTGAATATATGTACTTTGCATATTCGCTAAGGAAAAAGACAAATCTTATTCATACCACAGAATCCTCTTCATAAATTTGAACCTGAGTGATGAAAGTTTTAGTGCTACTAAACTTAATTCAGAGTATGTTTAAGAATAGAACGAGAATGTAGAAGTTTTAATACAGGAGTTAAATTCATGAAATTCATATTCTACTTGAAATTCAAAAATGGATTTAGGACCTGAAAACTCGTTTCCTCATTAATGCTTCCGATTAAACTTTCTGCCCGTTCTCCAAGCCTTGGAGTGAGGGAATGGCGGAATAGGCAATGAGGAATACTTATTTGGAACTGATGGACCACTAGGTAATCAGATGGAGGGAATAAAAAGTTAAACATACTGAATAGAAAGAGTCTGGGACTTATTCTCCCCCTCCCCCAATCTGATGGTTTCAACTATGAAAAATATAAATAACAGATTGGCACTTTTACTCTCATGAGCTCATTATTAAACCAAGATACTTACAGGGTGTATGAAATAGATAGGCAGATAAAGGTGCTACAAACAAAATTGATATGGAAATATTATCCTTGATGTGGGGAGGAAGGAGCCCAGTACTCAGTTGCTTGACCTTTCTAACATGTCTTCAGAATATTAACACTTAATTAGGTCACGATAGAAAGTTAAAAATTAAGTCTTTTGAGTTGTAAATTAAAAGTCACTGGTGTCTTACTATTATACCCCCTAGAACACATTTTTGTTTAATATCGGTTTGTTTTAAAACTCATGTAATTTTGTTTTAGTGTATGGCCAAATGAAAAAGAGAGACTAAAGTTTGAACAAAGTATTTCCAGTGTAAAGTTTCAGTAAGTAGTGATCACTTAGAAGGTCCCTAACAGCTGTGAATTAACTCATTCTAATATATCCTGCATGATGAAATAAGATGTTCCCGTGTCCAATCATGTTTTCCCATTTGAAATTCTTAGGAAGAGCTTTAGTTTGGGATATGTATTCCAAAAGGAATGAATTATGATTTTTATTTCTATGAAAGCAGTTAATTTATAGAAGTAACTTGAATAAGATTGACTTTAGAACATTACTAACTAAATGTTTAATATGGTACAATTGATATTGGGAAAACAGGTGTTCTTTCATAACTGAAGCTTATTTATGCTGTTAAAAATATTTATTTGAAAATTTTGTCACTAACCCTTTGGTGTCGCTTCTAAAGATGAAGTAGAGAGAGAGAGAGAGAGAGAGAGAGAGTGTGTGTGTGTGTGTGTATCGTGTGAAAGAGAGTCTGTGTTTGTATTCCCCATGTTATTTTACTTTTTTTAAGGATTTATTTATTTGAGAGAGAAAGAGAGAGTGAGAGAGAACACGAGAGGGGAGAGGGTCAGAGGGAGAAGCAGACTCCCTGCCGAGCGGGGAGCCCGATGTGGGACTCGATCCTGAGACTCCGGGATCATGACCCAAGCTGAAGGCAGTCGCTTAACCACTGAGCCACCCAGGCACCGTGTATTACCCATTTAGTTTTGCAATTCAGAAATCCTCTAGTGGAGACCTTTCAGTGAATGCTAGACCTTTCATGTTTATTGCTCTCTCTGAATATACTTCCATAGGTAACTAATTCTTCTTTTTTTTCCTTTTCTTCTTGTCCATGAAAAGAAATTATCGAGAACAGAGGTATGTGATGAGAATAATCTGAACACATAACTGAAAGGTTTAAATCCTATTAACATCCTTGGAATTCATACATGCAGTTATAAAAGTTATAAATGTTGACTTTGTTTCTGTGATCATAGAGCAATCTTGTTTTTCATGACCTTGAAACGATAATTTTAATAATGGTGCTGTGGAATGTATTATTTATTTACAAATAGATCTATCATTATTTAATTTTAATGGTTCTTTCATCCAACAGTACCATAATAATAGAAGTTACTTGTGCTACTATTATAGTAATGTATATGGAAATGAACTTTTTTCCATCTAAAACAAACTTCCTCTATGTTAAGTAATCACCTGTGTTTACATTAGTTAATTGGCTTTTCTTCATCTTTTTAGCAATCTTATTGCCTAGTACTTTCTGAAGGAATTTATTTTTTATTTGTTACTATTGTTATATTAATAACTTCCATACAAAAATGATAAAATTTATATGGGCACAGTGCTGGGATCAGGAGAATGTCCTGGTACTTGATGGGCCTGTTTACTTCTGCATAAGAAGATATTTTTGTACTGATTAGGTAATTGTGTAGGTAAATAATTTGCATTATTGGAATCTCAGATTGTCTAGTGTAAAGGCCATAAAGTCAGACACCCTGTTCATCATAACCTTAAAATCTATGTTTAACCATCAGCATGAAAAGTGGTACAGAGCACTCATGTAGTTTTATAAAAATGCCTATTTTTTCCTAAATCTAAATTAACCCATTTTGAGATAGCCCCTTCACTTTTCACATTTAAAAAATTATTAATGCTCTTAGCTATTATACAAAAAATTTAAAATATCCTGGAAGACCGGGTCTTATGCATCATGTAATACTAGTTTTGTACTCAAGATAACTGTGCAGATTCATACTTAACTTTCCCCACTGTTGCATCAAATGTCAGGCAGATTGGGAATAAGATGTAATAAACATGATAACACTTTTTCAGGCCCTAACTAGCTTTCATTTTTTCACAAATTAAAATTTTGAACTTTACTTTTCTGTTTTGTTCCATGTTGTAATTTAAAATTCCTGTAAGAAGACTTTAGCCATAAGTGTCTACAGTCTCTATAAATGTGCTCATACTGAACCAACTAAGATCCTGGTCAGTTAGCATAGATATTAGGAAATATTCATCCAGTCCTGGGATAACTAACTAACTCGTCATTAATGGAAAAAGTAAACCTGAGACAAAATGACTTAAGTTTTAAAAACAACTAGATTTCTTTTTGACATGTTTAATAAAACTCTTGTGTCTAATCACTGGAGAAGAGCTGGAATCATTTAAGCTTTCTCTTGATAGAATTTGATCAGTTATATCAGAAATCTAAGTTTGGTGGCTTTCTCCAATGAAAAACAAAATTAGGCTAATAAGATCAAATATTGATGACTCAGCCTCATTTCCGTGGTAGCTAAGGCTATAAGGTAATTTAATATTGCTTACATATAAAAAGGAAAGTAAAATGTCACAAATATAAGCCACATAAGCAAACCTAAAGCAGTGCTCTAAGACACATTCTCACCTGGAGTACTATCCAGAATGAGGGAATTGCCCACACTACAAAAAATTATTAATATGCAAAACTGTGTACCAACCTCTTATTCTAACTCAGTATCTACATAGGTACAGTTGAGAACATTTTTTGCATTAAGAATTTCCTTTATGTGTCTGATATAATTTCATGCCTCCTGGCATTACTGAGTCATCATTTTATCAATCTGGTTACTATTTTGGAACCTAGTTCATATTTTGAGAGTGGTCACATCTTCGACAGATTTTTATTTTATGTATTTTGCTATATTTCATTACAATATTTATTTATTTTTGCCCTTGTCTATAGCTAATGAGTCTTAGACTTGTAGAATAATTCTCAAAATGAAGAAGTAGCAATTAATGGACTTTAATAAATATCTTCTGAAGGATTTTCCTTTTTGAGAATATTTGTCAGTGGTGATAGAGCAGGTAGGGAAAGGCCAGTGGACCAAAGCATGCATTAAGAAATGTATAGTCTTATAAAAATATTTTCAGATGTTCAGAAAGATGTGTTCAGTTCTGAAGGATGCTAGGAAATAGAAATAAGAATTTTGAGTTGTCTTTGTCTTTAAATTTAAAGGTTTTCCTTTGAGGTTCCATGGTGGGAGGACTAAGTGACGAGGAATCAGAAATTCACTTGCTAGGATGTGATTTCTTGGGAAATCACTTAAATTTCCCACGACTTTTAAATCAGATAAAGTTCTATGTAATCTGTGAAGCATCATAGTGAGGGAAGTTCTTAGTATGTGGTCTCTGAAGACTTTGTGTTTCTCTGATCTTCAAACGAAGGACGTGAATGTGGTTGTTCTCACAGAGAAAGGCCGCATTCATCCACATGAATGAGGCCCACACATACTGGTTGACCTGGTGCAAGTGTGGGTGGACATAAAGGTTTGCTCTGACACTAAATGCAAGACCATATTAAACATATAGCCAGTTATCAGATTCTTATTAATGATAGCCATTAGGCATAACTTTCAAATTATTAGAGAAGTCAGGCAAGTAATTCTGTGAAGGAGCTTGATAACCTGGCATGATAGGTTTAATTGCAAGTCTGTCAACCCTTTGTTTTCTTTTTGTTTACAAACTGCTTAATAAAAACAGAAGCCCTGTTCTGGACACAGTAGAGGCAGAACCCCATGCATGAATGGTATCACTTTAAATCTGCCAGTGTTACCTTATGAAGGGGAGAACCGTGTAACCTAGGAACCGTGGAGAGTTCTTTTATACATCATGTAGTCAGAAGGATGGCTGATCTTTTTCTTTAAAATTTTCAGGGACGAAGGCTTCCATATTATTTTCAGCTGATGCTATCATAATTGCTTTAGTATTTAGCAGCTGTATACTCTGTGTGTTTGTTTTTTTTTTAAGATTTTATTTTTAAGCAATCTCTACACCCACTATGGGGCTCTAACATACAACCCCAGGATCAAGAGTCTCACACTCCGCCAACTGAGCCTGCCAGGCGCCCCAGCAACTGTATACTTTGATACAAGAATTATAAGTTTGAGCTTTAGTTTTCAGATCGGTTTGCAAGTAGCAATAGAATAAGAAAACATTAATTTGAACTTGGATTTATATAACATCCATATTCAGCTGAAATATTCTCTTCCTTTGTCTGAAATGAACACACATCATTATGATTAATGTGAAATAGAATAAATAATTAGATCATATCTTCCTGATCTGTACCTTAAGCAGAAACCCCCTTCCCCATTTCATTTCTCTCTCACCTGTTTTAGCCAGTTTATTTTCTGCTTGTGAACCTCCCTCCCTCCTTTTTTTCAAACCTATCTTAGTTTGTTTTTATATTATTATTAATTATATTATTATTATTATTTAAGTGATATTCATGCATCTGTCCGTGTGACTTGGTACATATTATATAATATTTCTTAAAACAGTAAAGTAACAATTCTAATATCAGACAGCCCAGACACCAACAAAGCATTGGAGAAATGCCTCCTTCAGCATTAAGGTTAAGACTTAAGTTTTTTTCATTGTATTCTCATTTTGAGTCTGTGTAAGGATTAAAGTTAAATATTATGGTTCATTGGACCCTTTAAGGAAAGACCAGACTACCCTCATAACAGGGTTCCTTTCTGAGGAAAAAGAACTTAGTTAAATAAGCTTTTATTTTAGTCATTATTTATAAAAATTCGTGTGTGTATGTACATATTTGCATATAATGTGGGAAATATGAGGTAATGATCCCATGACAAAACTTGGTGCTGGTCAAGCCACCTAATGTAGTAATCACTTCGTGAGTCAAAATTCCATGAGATGATAAAAATTTAAGAAGAAAGCCATAAAGACTAGAAAAAGAAATTTGATTAAAAAATTTAAAGACTCATTTAGTCATTAATGATCTTATATAAGAAATGATGAAATGTTATTTTATTGATCATGGGGACCTGATATTCTCTATCTTCACTAAAGTTCAAACAAGAAGAAGTAAGTTTGTTGTAATCGGCAATGGATACATGATTCTTCACTGGACAGTGAAGAATGTTAAATATCATTCTTAAGAGATCTTTAACAAAATTCTTAATCTGTCATTAACATTGTTATTCATTTACTATGTGAAGAAAGTTACATGCATTCCTTATGTGATTTTAAGGGGAATACAGAGTAGTTTCTGTATTTTGGAGTCTTATTAATAGAGATAGCTAAGAATCTAATCTGCTCATCACCATAAAAATAAGGCCACACCCCAGAAGTTCATTAAGCTTAAACTCCCTTCCAACCCCTTGACTGAAGCCCATGGTTTATGATATGTTTGGTGTTTAGAATTTTTGTGCATTGTGTGAAAGATGACCATGCCCTGCAGAGAAATTACACTGAAGGAGTGGTAAAATGTGCAGAGTTAAAAAAAAAAACAAAACAAAACCAGCAACAAAACGAGGCCCATCTATTGTGAGGGGTAGTCCATTTAAGCCTGCAGCCTCAGCCAAGGGAGCCCTGGTAAATGCCTGAATGCCAGAATCAGGTAATGAAAAGGTAATTTGGGGGATAGATTAATGGGAAAGGTCAGATGTAGTTGGAATTTGTCTTCATTTAATTTGAATTTAGTGAGGCACATCTTATCAGTTTATAGAGATTATTATTAAAGGTGATGATGAGAAAAAGGATTTGTTAACCATAAAGATTATTGTTGGAGATGATGTTGATGGCATTCTTTTATAAATATTAATGTGATCCAAAAGGAAAGTTTCCACCCTGAGGCGACATACAGCACTCTGAGTTTCTTGAGATCATTTTTTTTTTCAAGCATGACAGAATGTTTTACTCATAGGAGGCAAGGCAGAAAATGTGATTCCAGAGATTAAAGATCTCTTGCATAACAATATGTATCATTTGTCCTGTATTATTAACACTGTGAATATGGGGAAATTATACTATTTTTTGTATAAAATTAATGTTTCATAATATACTGGGAAAAAGAAAAAAGTTACAATTATGAGCTGAAGCCACTTAAGGGGTTAAAAATATTTTGAAAGAGTATCACAGAGTTCTAAAATTAGTCTTACAAATCTAATGAGAAATTTGACTTTCTTCAAAGGGGAGGATCACACAAATTTATCTATGTGCTTCCTATGGGTTGAAAAAAATTTTTTAGATTTGTGGAAATGTGTGAGTATATAGGATTGAAATAATATGAGGGAGGTATTCAAGTAATTCAAAAGAACAAATGACCAAGTGTTGTCAACGTTTCAAACAGAATAGGAATTGGTACAAGCAAGCAAACATCTGAAAGTGGCATTTTTTAAGATAGAATTTAGCATGAGCAAGTAACCAAGGTAAGCATGCTCACTAAGGAAAAATCAAGTAGAAAAAGGAGTTAGCAAATTTGGTCTTTGTTGGAGACCTATTGAAGTATAACTCTGTTTAAAATTCTCAATCCATCGCCTCCCACAAGGGTACCAAATGGAACTGAATCAAGTTTTGGATGCAGGTGGTTTTTTGGGCCCAGGCATTGGCAGGTGATCAGATTAGCTATTGAGGTTGGCTAGGTGGTCCATTCTAGAGTTTTCTACCCTCCTCCGTTAGGAAAAGTAATAAAAATCTGTTCCAACCTTAGTTAATTCAAAATCAGAGCAAGTGGGGTCAATAATAGTACAGATTAAATGGATCTTCTTTTGTTGTGTTCCTTCTACAGTGGAGGTAGAGAACCGAGGTCACCCACCAACTACCTATAAGTATCTTCCTGTAGTCTCAGCAAGAATTCATATATTTTTCAACCCCTTCTTCCTCTTGCAGAATTATCTCCCTTTACATATTCTACTGTGTAGTTATAGCATTACATTTTTGATTGATGTTGGAATCTCTTTCAGTTTCTTCCTATTTCTCCTAAATGAACAGTGAAGCTCCAGATTGAACAGATTAATAAGAATTTAATTGGATTAAATTATAGAAAATGGCTTAGAAATCCCTCCGTTATTTTAGGACTTAATTGGTCTTGGGGTTACATTATATAATGTTTGGAAATCTTGAATAGTTTATTGACCACAGTGAAAAAAAACTGTGCCTTATCTGGGGCAAGGACGGTCTGTCCCAACATGTTTCCTTCAGCACCATTTTTTTTTTTTTTTAAAGACAAAACTTCAGTCAACATCTCCAAGTATAATAAAGTTACAATGAGAAACTTCATCTTTCCATATTTTTCTCCTGAAGGAAGGCTTTATTCATCCAGATTGTATAGACTTCACTGATTGCATTTTTGACCTACAGTTAGAATGACTTAACTTGTCACATTTATTAAATATAATCTTACATGTTGTTATAGATTTGATTCATGTAGATCATTATCCCTACCTCTTTTATCCTAAAAGAATATTTGTATATGTCTGTGTTCATGTGTGTGTCTTGTTTTCTGACTCTGAAATGTTTATTATGCCTTAGACAGTTACCCCAGGGAGATTATGTAAAAAAGCCTGGAGATGGCGACTCTTTTTATAGCGACATTCCTCCTGGAGTCAGCACAAACTCAGCATCTAGTTCTAAGAAGAGGTCTGCTTTTCTGTCGCATTTTCAGATTTCTACCTGTTCCATCACACATTATTCCATTAGTCAGAACATTTCATTATTTTGCAGCAGGTTTGATTACTTCTTCCTTCTTTCTTGAATGTTAAAAAATAGTATCCTTTGTTCTTTGATTACTGCGCTTCCAAATGCCATATGCTCAGAACCACTTGTTAAGCAAATCAGGCCAGAAATTGAACCAAAACTAAACCAAACCAATAACAATCCTAAATCTACATAGAAATCCTAGGGTTTTTCAATCTTGCTCTTATATGGCTTAAGAAACTATACATAGTAACTTATAACATTTTAAATGGTGAGCTTTATGTCATGTTGGGTAGTCAAAGAAAAAGGTTACTGTCATGCTTCAGTAAAGCAGTTGTTAAATTGGTACTATAAATGCTGCGTTGAATATTTTTAAATTTTAAATATACCAAAGCTAAGCTTGCTGTGAAAAAAAGATTGCTTCTCTGTGAATCATATTGAATATTATGATTTTGCCTTTTATTCCTGGAATGATTATTTCTAGACTTTCTAATTTAGAGTTCGGTTGCCAAATTAAGTATATTTAATATTTGCCTGAATTTTATAATAGGACAAGTGGGGTTAATATATTATTTATATGTCTTAAACTTTGATGTTATATTCTTGCTCTGGGATCTTAAGGTGTATAAGACCATTTAAAATTCTGCATGCTTTATAATTGCTTAATAAAATAAACTGGTAGAAGAAATAAATAGTTGGAATGTTTTAGGAAATGAGACCTACATTCACATTGAAGAAAGCTAAAATGTTCCTGTGGAAGAGTTTCTTTAAAATTGGTGATAGGGGTGTAATGTATAGAAAAGAAAGATTTGATAGCCCAGTACATTGCTTTGGGCACAGTAGGCACTTTGGAGACTGAAGGGGAATTTCTAGTTTATTTAGAAGAAACGTGATCTCTTCTGGAATTCTATATGGAGTGAATCGTCTGTAAAAATTCTGCAATAGATCTCACTCTGTAAATAATCACAAAGGAGAAAAGAAAGAATCAGTAGATCTGGGAACTCTTCTTTATGTGGAACTGTCTTAAGCATGAAGGATTGTTTTTACTCAGATAACATAGCTTAGAGAAAAATAAAAATATTAGTTTTTGCACAAGGAGTACAGATCTATAGAAGGATGTTCAAAAATTTTTATTCTTTCTATTGGGGTATTTTTGGCTAAGATAATAAGGTTTATCTAAATTCTGTATATAAATATTTTCTTGGTCAAATATTTAATTTTAAATTAAATAACATGGTAAATAGAGAAATCAGTGGATTCCAGCAGAATTTCTGTTGTCCTTCTGGACAAAATAGGATTCATTCTATAATTAGCAAATTATGTTGTAAAACTCCTAATCTGGGGAATTAATGTGTAATAATTGTGCTGAGTTCCATTTATTTTCATTCATCATTAGAAGGCTCCTTTTAAAATAGACATTATTAGCGATTAACTGGAATGATGTGTGGAAAAGATTTTAAATATAGTGCTATTGTCTAAAGTACCTCAAGAAGAGCTTAAAATACTGATTTGAATAATTCCCAGATATTAGAAGAGTGGGTTATGACTTTTAAGTAGTTAAAAATGGTATCAAATTATGTGACTCCTCCTAAATACATGTAGTTTGTCAAAACACTTTTCTTATGTGATACAAGTAGGTGTGTAAGTTTTGCTTCTTGTAGACAATTTATTTAAGATGGTAGGACACAGGACAAGGGCTTAATGGTACATGGGCTTTGTGAGAGAAACTTCCATGATAAACATTTGATTCAGTTTGGTTATTGGACAATTAACTAACAGTACTACATTTTTGGGGGGGCATATTTGTGGAGAAAATGCCAATTCTCAGAAAATAGTTTTATTGTTTAAGAAAACCTAAATATTACTTTGATAAAGGTTGACCAGTTCAATTGAACAGATCTTAATGAAATCTCTTGGAAGTCCATGTTCTCATAATATCTGAATGAAAACCATTGCTTTACAATTAAGAAACATCTATAGTGGGACCCCATTATAACTCTTCTGCTCGAGTTACATAACTGAACTATGAAGTGAATTTGCTCATTGTGGTTGTTGGGAATGTAATTGGCTTGCACAGTATGCTGATACTTTTCCATTGTACACTATTGTAATGGGGTTCCATTGTATTTGACTTTTCTTAAATTGAATGTTGTGTAATTCTGCCTTCTTCATGAAGACTTTCATGGTCTCTTCATTCTTTCATTTCAGATCTTTTTCTTTCTTGATTTATTTAATGCACAGTAATGCTTAGAAATTTTGCTTACTGATTTTAAAACTAAGTTCACTTGATTGTAGTTTTGAACAGTATACACGCCTTTTCAATTTCAGGTCGAATGGACTTTCTCATTCTTGGAGTGAAAGGATCCCGGACACAAAACATATTTCAGACATCTGTGAAAATGGACGACCTCGAAGCAACTCTTGGCAAGGTATACGGCGGCCTTCTGAACAGCTAGTGCATCTGTTTGCAGAACCCCAATTCTCTTTTGTGGTTCTTGGTTGTGAAGATTTGTTCTTCATGTATGCTCTTTAGTTCTTCTCCCAGCAGAGAAGAGGGCATTTATTATTTCTTTCTTTTATTCTTGGATGGGAAATGACGGGATTCGGTAGCACCAATGTGAGAGAAGGCTATACAGAGTACCCGACGTGTAGCCCTAGGTTCTGGGAGGGGCTGGCTGTGAATTACACCACTTGAAGTACCCTGTAATTACCCATGTGACCGTTGTTTGTTTACATTCAAATCTAGCCATAAACTGTCTTTTTCAGGTAACCTGGGAGGCAACAGAAAGAAAATCAGAGGCAAACGATTTAGACCTCGGTCTAATTCAACTGAGTAAGTCTAAACCTCTAATGGAGAAAGGCATTCCAAGGTCCTGTGCAGTTAGTGTGCAGGGCTAAGTAACGAGATCATCAAAGAACTGTAAACCATGCCTCTGGTCTTGGTTTTGTCTTTTTAATTCCTTTTTGCCGTTTTAAAATTAACCATGGCTTTTCTCTTTTACATAGGCATCTCCGCAACTGTACCCAAACCAATATTCACTGATAGTGGGGGGTCCCACCCTCGCTGCAGGCTTTTTCCTCCAGTAACCTGCCATTGTGGTGTCTTGGTTCCTTTTGAAGGGAATTTTGATAACATTCCTTTCTTCTCATCACCCGGGGTCCAGCCATTTCAGAGGGTCACCCTTCCTCTTCCCAGTATTCACACAGCCTAGAAGCATCAAGGGAAAATTCCCGCCGTCCTAGAGCATGAGACTGCTCACAGTGTGGAACCACCGCCCGGAGGGCTTCATGGCTGCAATCTAAGCATTCTCTCAGACTAATGGAATATGTATTCCCTTTTAAATCTTCCTTCTGAGGACATTTAAAAGGGCACTTATCAAAACTTGCTCTTTAACGGAATCATTGTCACTAATTGCAACACTATCTGTTTTAAATGATAGCCACACCTTTTTTTTAAGGGGGGAGTGTGGGATCAGAAATTACATTTAAAGTTATTTCTAATGAGGTAAACACCATGCACTTTTTTTTTTTTTAATTGTTTCTTCACTTAAGAAAGTACAGCAAAACCAAGCTTCCTCAAACCTTTATCCCACGTCGAGGAATCAAACACACCCTCAGTATCCTTCTGGACCTTGCTACCAGGTTTTAATTAACCATACTTTTTGGACCTACCTAAACTTTTTTTTTAACTTCTTTCTCACTGCATTGCTAGCTATTGTTTTTAGGATCACCTTTGCCTCTTCATGCCTTAATACTTAAAAAAAAAAAAAAAATCTGAATAGCAGGTGTTTGTTAACTGCTTGTCCGAAACTTATGTTAGCTTTTCCATCATATACCCTGCCTTTTTCAGTCCAGGAATAAAAACAGTGCCCTGAAATTTGGACCTTCCTGCTGATGGTATTGTCTTGTAAGTGGCTTGTCAAAAGTTTGCTAGAGGATACTTTATTTTAGAAACAATAGATAGGTTTCAGTGATAACCATTGCATGGTCCAGAATGACATCATAGAACTCCATCATAAATAACTAACCTGTTCGAGTTTATCTTCTACATTCCCAAAGCGCTTGGATGCTTTAGGGCTCATTGTAGATAAACTCTTGGAATGTTGTTTGATTTGTTTTGCATGAGGTCACCTGGTAAAGAGCGCCTTAGCTCATCTCAGTTGCTCACAAGAATACAGATAAAACTGCAAAATGTTCTTCAGAACTTCCTTGATGTACTGGTTAGCATTTTAACAGCATTTCCTATAATAAGGCTTTGAAAACTCCCGTGAAAATAAACCAATGTTATATTAAAGCTAGGTATTTAGGACCCAAACAACACTTGGTGTTTAGCAAGATTCATACAGTATTTTCTAGCATGGTCACTTACTTTTTAAAACTCTTATGTAAAATTCCCACTCATATCATATGATAAAAATTATAATACTAGATAGCCCTTATGGAATTTCTTGCCTATGAGATAACACTATAGTATTTAATAAGATGTCATGGTGGAATCATCTTTGTGAGGAAGAAGTATTAAGGGCTCCCTCAGATTTTTCAGACTTTTCAGATTTGGGTACATGACTCATGTTAATTAAATGGAACCAAGTCTGTGAGGTTGACCACTATTTTCACGTACCTTATTGTATGGGCACTATATACCTATCTATATATTTTTGTTTTTCCTTGAAAAGAATCCTAATATATAGCATATCAGGAGTTATGTTGACAGTCTTTTCTTATACTTTCCATATTCGCTAAATAATCCCTTTTGCTTCAGATATGACATTATAATTTGTGGGACTATAAGAGGAGCAGAATGACCCTCTTTTTTATTTTTTAGATTAAAAGGTATCATTGAGTCCATTATTTCAACATCCCCTTTAGTACCATCATCCCAAAGGATGATGAAACATCAGGACATGAATTAAAATGTTCACCACAAATGCATACTCTGCTAATTAACAACCTACAGTGTCCTTGTTTATTGTATTGTTTTTTTCCACTCAAAGTTTTTGCATCTTCCTCACTGTTGTACATGATGTGAAAAAAGGTTTTGGCTTAGACTTTGTATTATATATTGTGTTTTTACAGGAGGGAGCCCCAAGCACCTGAGCCTGGGCACTCCCTCGCCCAGACAGTCCCATCCCAAGGCATAAGCCCAGGGGGCTCTGACAGCCCCCAGACAGGGAGTCTGGATCACAGGTCAGTCTCCACCTGCCCCTTCATTCTGGGCTGCCACTTAATCTCCCTCCTAGTCCCTTCCTTGGCTGAGAACAGGGTCATTTGATCTTTGACTGACCCCCAACGTCTGCTTGGACATGGTCCTGGTCCAGCCAGCACCAGCTAATTTTCCTCTGCCTTATCCATTCTGGAGAACACAAAGAGCTCTCCCCTGTCTAACGCATTTTTTTTTGCATGTTGCGCTACCAGCCAACTCAAGCCACGTAGGCAGGTTTAGAGCGGTTCGATAAAATCCCATCACTTCTGCCCCCACCACCTAGAAATGCTAGGAAGCCCACTGTGAAGACACTTTCACGGGCAGATCCCCAGAAGGAACCACCATTGAGACCTCTCTTCAGTGACCTCTAGTGAAGTGATCACAGCATTCTGAGATGCTCCCCGAAACAGAGGGAAAGGTCCATTACATGCAAGCCAAGCCATGCAGCTGTAGGTTTCATGGAACAGCCATGGCATCTGCCCTTTGAGCTTCTGAGATTGTCAGTGAAAGGAACACATGTCTCCTCCTGGAAGCTGCCTGTGGGTGACTCAGTTTGCTGTGTGGCTATGTTTCACCTGATAACAGCTGCATGGGCTTTTTCTCGGGTTTTCCCCAGGCCGGAGCATTCACTGGCCTTCATCTCTGGCTGCACTTGCGTTTTGACTTTTTCTTTTTGTTCAAAGGCTCAGCGGAGGTTTTTACGCAAGTTTTAATTGGCTATCTCTGTGAAAAGTGCAAGTTGGCAATGATTGTGGGTAAAGGCAAAACTAGCTCGAGTTGTTCCCGTGGCAGGGGACACTGTCTTAGCAAAAATGGTCTTACAGACATAAAAAGCAACTAAACCCTTCCCTTAGGAGGGAGCTGCATTGGTTATAGCTAAAAATGAGGGAAAGGGCTATGGAAAAAGTAGTCTAATTTTGTTTATATAACCAGAAATGTGGTCATGATTTAAATGTATTTACAAACTAAAACCAAACATGGCGGAAAGAAGCAAAGTTTAACCCCAAACGAATAGTGTATTTTACCTTTCCCCTGGTTTCTTTCCAAATAACTTGCAAAGTTTGATAGAGCTTGCATCTTCGTTATCTGTAGTGTCTCTAGAAGTTACTTTTTTTAAATGAGAAAATTCAGTACAACCTCCAAATTGTTCCAACATTGGATTTGTTGAATCTGTATTTATTTTACAAGAGCACATTCTGAAAGGGGATGTGTTTTTGCTTGGCTCCCTGGGTTCAAATCAAAGGGGAAAACAACAACAACAACTTGCACTCCCAATTTACCATCTTTTAAATTTTCCTTTGCGCAGTAATTCCGATGGAGACTTTGCCAGATCCATCAGGGAAATGCTAATGAAGGTCATTTGTATCTTCTGGCAGTCACTCACATAATTCATGATCAGACATTCAGAAGGCAACTTCTGATGCCCATTTCCTAATGGAAACACAAACACGTTAGTCTGGAGTGCATAAAAGGAAGAAGGAATATTGCAGCTACAACTAAATTGCTGAACCCAACCTAAAGATCCTGGAGACCTATTTGGCCCACACTTAATGTGTATGGGGGCTCCAGGATCAGAATAGCGGGACCCTTCCTGCTCTCTGTATAGCCAACTGGAGCACCTTTCTTGTTAACTCCAGCCTAGGGTCTGCTATCTGGAGTGAGACGGAAGCCATGTAAAGTCTTTTTTTTTTTTTTTCATATTGGAAAGAGAACGTTGCTCCTTTTAATTGTTCTTGGGGTGTTATATACCCAAACACCAGGTTGGAATTGCAGCCATCTGAATATTCTCAAAAAGCATCGTTATCATTTGAAAACCAAGGAGCCAAATGAGAGGTGGCCTGGAAAAAGCCACTTTGGAGGTGGGTGAATGGGACCTCTGACGGTGCTATGATTGGAAGACAGCTTCTGATTCCCTTGGGGAAACCCCTGCCAAGGCTTTCCCTAAAATGTTGAATACATTCTAGAATGCCTCGAGCCTCATTGTAGCTGAGTTTATTCTCGTGTCATCGTACAGACTGCCTCATAACCCCCAGCATCCATCCTGGTTTATTTGCCATAGTCACTTGCATTTGGAGGGTGAAGAACATCCTTGCTAAGCTTGTGCTGTGTATTTTCAGATTTTCTATCTTGTTCTGCTTTCTTTGTTCCTTCCATTGCTTTCTGCAGGTATTTAAACCCATGGTTCAAAAGAGACTATAATGTAGCTAAGTGGGTAGAAGATGTGAATAAAAACACTGAAGGACCATACTTTAGGTATTTTATACATTAATTTTATATCCTTTTCAAACTCTCCCAGCACATACAAATACTGTAGTGTGACTGGCTCTCTAGCTTGTATCTCCCAAATACAAGTTCCCATAAGTGGAAAGGGTCCTTGTTCATTTGCTGCCTTTTAATCTCTGTTTCTGGCTTCATGAGCAAGTCTAGTTCTTTTCTGAATGTTTCAAATGAAGCCATTTGAAAGGGTTACCATTTAGTGCATGCCCCCATCACCATCTTGAGCTTTTTAGTAGCTTTCTCTTCATTTTATGCTATGTAGTGTTCTATGGGCATGAAACATACTTTCCACTAATAAAGAAGCACTATTAACCTGAACAGTTTAATTTCTAGAATTTAGCAGTTTTATAGTGCATTTTTCCTACTTCCTGCCTTAAGAGTGCATAGTGCATATGAAAAAACTTAAGGGAAAACATGAAAAGAAACCAAATGAAATGTAGCAGAATTTCACTTCAAGTAAAAACAGTGATTTAATGGAACTTAAAATTACTGAAAGAATCTTGACCACAAAGAGTGGGATCAAATGAGTTTAGGTTTTATTTATTCAGTACAAGCACTCGCCACCAGACAAGGGCTATGCTGAGAAGTGTTTACAGATTCTCAACAAAACATCCGAGGAACTTTTTATGCTAGGAAGATGGTTGTCTCACATTTCACACAGAGCAGGAAGCAGAGAGAAAACATGTTCTCAATTCACAAAAGAGCAGACTGAGTATCCCTATATTTTAGAAACTCTAGAATTTACTCAATCCACTGTAGCTCAGTCTAACTTCAGAGGTCAGAGAGAATTCCCAAGAGCTCTTATGGCATTTTTTCACTCTCTGTAATACCAAAGTGATTTCCTAGAGGTAAATGTCCAGTTTATATATGACTACTTTGTGGACAACTAATGTAAAGAAGAAATATGGACTCAGTTGCTACCTCTTCTGAACAGAATAAGCTTTCAGATTACTTTTTGCCATGACTTGGGTCAGCATTTAACAGATATCAAAATACGTATATGTACTTAACTCTCAGCACCCATCTAAGGTGGACTTTCTCTTCCAGTGTACCATTTAGTTTAGACATGTATAGTTTGAGAAAATGATTAGACCTATTTGCATTTTAATTTGATCCATACATTTGCATATATCCCAAGGAAAGCATAACCCTGCCTGCTCACAACAATATATCCTGCTTTTATACCCCATCTTTCCCTCCTGCCCTGTTCCCCTGCTTCTGTCACTTCCCCACACTGAACCTCATACACATACACTCACATTCAAACATCCCACCCTCACCTGTAGCTCTCAAGATGGCCAACGTCAGGAAGACAGGTAAGATTATTTTGAATGTTATTTGGAATCTTGGCTCACCTGCAGTCCTATTTCTCCTGTCTATCTTCCTCAGGCTTGTGGGCAGATTGTAATTTGTATCAGCCATGGCACCAAAACAGAATGACTT
This sequence comes from Leptonychotes weddellii, assembly GCF_054177405.1. Classification (NCBI taxonomy): domain Eukaryota; kingdom Metazoa; phylum Chordata; class Mammalia; order Carnivora; family Phocidae; genus Leptonychotes; species Leptonychotes weddellii. The sequence goes on along the minus strand of NC_138380.1, from coordinate 68,083,953 downwards.
TGGCCCCATAGGGGCTAGGGCTTTTATACCTCAATGGACTTAGCATTTTTTTGCACCAATAATTTGTGAAATGGTACCCCGGAAGAGTTGTTTCACGTCCCCTGGGTCAGCTGAGTAGTTTACGTGGCTCCCAGAGAAGAGTTCACATTTCTTAAATTCAGCGCCCAGGTCTGCCCAGAAGCTGCATGACTAAACGCAATTTGGATGGGGAAATGCTTTAGCCCCCCTGGTTGCACGTGCAAAGCTGCAAGGGCAGTTTTAGAGGGTTCCTTTATCTCCTCTTTTAATATGAGATGTCAGTTCCCACAGTGGATAGTCAACTTAAGAATTAATTGTTGGGCGCCTGGGTGACTCAGTTGGTTAAGCGACTGCCTTCGGCTCAGGTCATGATCCTGGAGTCCCTGGATCGAGTCCCGCATCGGGCTCCCTGCTCGGCAGGGAGTCTGCTTCTCCCTCTGACCCTCCCCCCTCTCATGTGCTCTCTCTCATTCTCTCTCAAATAAATAAATAAATAATCTTTAAAAAAAAAAAAAGAATTGTTAAAATCCATATTTGTATTTAAAGGCTAGATAGAATTCGCTGGAGGTTTATAATGGAACTGTCATTTTAGGATTAATCAGGGTTATGTTGGTAAGAGTTGAAAACCAACACACAATTCCTGTGAAACTCGTGAATCATTAAGATACCCCAGAGCTTTTAACAGTGATTCTCACACAACAGAATTTCATCCACCCTTCATCCAAGCCAGTCCTTACATAGGGAGGCCCGAAGTGTATCTGCACCTTGGCTTATGCTTTGCCAACCCTCTGCTTAAGCTCAGATCTGCTTCATCAGCCACCAGGTCGTTCAGGATTACCTCCCCTGCCAAAACCACCGATGAGGGTAAAGGCCATTTTATTAATCGTCCATATTGTATGGGGTTTGTGGCCTCCTTATCAGAATGCAGTGGGGACGTAGTGACTGCAGTAAACTGGTCCAGAGTACAGCCCGGCATTTAAAATATTATATCCACATCACTGCGAAGAGCAAAGCAAATGCCGAAAGGTTTTGAGTGATCATAATGCCTCAGCTGTGCTCCCTCGCCTAGTTCTGTATCACACAGTGGTTGCTCAAAGGATTGCCAGCATATATTCGCATCAAGCTGGGCAAGAGCATTATCTCCCCACACCTAGATCTTGGGGGCAGTTGGTGACAGTGCTTTTACAAGCTCAATACTCAACTTCCACTCGAGTATTATGCATTTGATTACTCTCTTCATCAAGTTGTTGAGTCCCACTTCCATGATCTTATGGAAAATGCAGTAACTCTGAAAAGAAACTAATAATAATTATCCTGTATTGAGTGCCTACCATGTACCTTTATTTCTCACCACCTCATGAGATGGAGGCATTCTTACTCCCTTTCTACGGATGGAGGAAACTGAGGCACACAGAGTAACTCAGGGTAGCACAGCTAGTAAGTGTCAGAACCAGAATTAACAGATTGGCTCTGACTCCAAAATCTATTCCCTTTCCACTTCGCTGTAATACTTAAGAATAGCGGGGTGGATATGGACTACTTAAATCCTATTCTAGGACACTTTATAAATCCTTCTGGATTAGGCTCCTATAAAATCTGCACCTGAACCCAAACAAGGGAGGAAGGGGGACCTGTGCCTCTCACGTGTGACGGGCCTGGTTTCAGCCACGTCTGGGGGGCAGAAGGGAGCTGAGCTTGGCTTCCAGGCATGTCTGCAAAAGGCCGGCCCAGCAAGGACAGACCACAATCCACTGGCACGCGGGCACACCTTCATTGTGTAACCTTAAATGGCACCCACTAGGCTTATTACGGTTTTTAAAGGTGCTGTAATGACAATGGTTAACACTGGTTCAAAGATGACTCTGTGAGTGAATGAGCTGGGCCTTTGCCTGGTTTTCAGTGAAAGCCAGATTGGAGCTAGCAGGCAAGTAGCCAGGGCCAGAAAAGGGCCTGGAGGCAGTTTTCAAGAAATGACTCTCTTAGACATCTGTGACCAAATTTTTGTTTGTATTTCCCTCAACTGATTTACTCTATCTTGTTCTCTGCTCTCTCATTCGGAGGCTGAACATCCCCTCCAGATAATCCCTGTTATGCTGTCACACACTGCTCAACCTCCAGGACACGATGCCTCTCGCCCCTACTAAAATCACGCTGCTTGCCTTCTCTTCCCCTCAGGCTCAGTCCACAGTGTCAGCTAACTGGTGTCTTCATGTGAGAGGTAGACAGGTGCAGATTTCTTGGGGAGGTCTGGAGAACATCTCCTGCTTTTGTTTTCACTCAGTATTGGATTTGGCCATGCAAAAAATATTTGGAGGAAAGACAAACTCAGCACCTCTCATTGGAATGGCCTGGTATGTGTGCAAAGCTGGTCATTTGGACTCCTGGCCAAGTGAATGGCTGGCGTGTCTGGGAGGCTATAAGCCAGCTGACTACGGCCTTGCTAGGGACACATACACACTGTAGCAAATTAAAAAGACCCATTTTGCAGATCCCCTAAAGTAAACAAGATTTAGTTCTTTGTTGGTGTACCTGACGAGCTTTCCTGAACTTGGACATCTTAACCAGTAGTGATGAGGCTAAAAATCTGAAGCCAGGTTACTATCCCTTGTTTTAGAAAGATGTATTTAAGTACAAAAGTTTATCCTCGTTCTACACATACTGAATTTGTTTCCTAAAGGTCACGGTCATATTGGAAATGTTTTCTTAAAATTAAAAACATCCTTAATTTCTGAATTAGAAAAATCTCCAGTAGTACACTGCTTTAATAGCCCTTCGGAGGACCTGAAGTACTTATATTCTTAGTTTTACCCATCGGCTCTGTGGTGGAGAGCATTATCACAAGAGAGGTCAAGTATCTGTAATATTCTAACAGTCCACGCTAAGAAGTGGTCCTAGACGTTTTCCAAAAACAGAGGAAATGTTAGGAGTTACAGATTAAAAGCCAATTAAGCCACTATTGATTTTTTAAAATTGAGTAAGAACGTTCACTTGGATCTCAGGGCTGGTAGGAAAAAATATTTTCAAACCTTAACTTACATTTGGTGTCCATAGATGGGAACTGATTTGAAAACTACAGAACTAGAGCAAAGCATAACATATGGTTGGGAGCCAAAATTTAGAATAAGGGGGAAAAAAAGAGACCTCTTGATGCTGTTGCATGCAGTGCGGTGGCTCTGCCCCTGCCCAGCGCACACCCCTCCCCCGCCTAAACTCCCAGCGGATGAGCTGCATCCCCCCGCCCCCTCCACCGGCAGTAAGGACCCGTTTCGGAAGTAACCCCTTCCGCGATGTGGCTCAGAGCCACCTTGCTGCAGAACGGAGCAGTCATGGATGTGTAGTGGTAACATTTGTGAATGGGTAGGTACTGCCAAAACTAGCACCTCTATTTCCCATTGATACGATGCGAGTGAAAAACTCCCGGCTGTTTTTTTTTTTCCTTTTTCCACTTCAAGGACAAGGGAAGAGATGTGGGCTCTTCCTGTGAGCTCAGCCTAGTCACAAATATTGCCGCTACATGTGCAGAATCAAACAAGAACAGCATAATACAGCGTAGCTTGCACATCTCTTTCATAGGGGATATCTTCACGACGGAGATGTTATCTAAATAGGGAGGGTTTCTGTTGTGTTTTGTTTTAGTTTCAGTAACATTCCAGTCAATAAGGTGTAGCCACCTTATTGACAGGACGAGTGTACCCTCCATGCATTATTAAGATCTACTTTGATGGCACAGAATCCTCCCCTGTACAGAAATGCTGGTTGTAGGGACTAATCAGACCATTTTTGTGTGTTCTCATCAGACTCTTTGTTTGGCTGGAACTCTGCACTCCTTACTGCTTGCATGTTTACTAATTTATTATTAAAACCCCCGTATTTGCCTTTGTTCTTTCACAACTAACACACTGGCCTCTGAATGCATGAGTTTTGTGTGAACTGGTGTGTGACTTAGCAACTAATAAATGTATCAGTTGTATTATATTTTCAGATCTTAAAAATATAACTGGAATTACTGTACTAAAACATTTTTTACATTAAGTGATAAAAATAAGGCAGAATATTAATATGTTGTACACTTAATATACCATTATGAGCTCTTAGAATCATTTTATCCCTCCTCCATTTTAGCTTTTTATCTATTTGTGTAGGAAACGTCATTATTGGCTTTCTAGTTGAAGAGTCTGATTCTGTGTGCTAACATGTGAACAGTCCATTGCAGTTATGACATTAGGAAGGTAAAATTCCAGCATTCCAGTGTTGTGAAGGACAGAGAATCTCCCCATAGCTAAACCTTTGCACTAGTGGCCTGTGAAAATAGGAATCAGAGGGTTTGTTCTGAACCCACTTTTCAGATATTTGAAAAAGATGTTAGGCAATCACATAATATTTATGTCATGTGTTCTCAACGTCTCAGGACTCTGTCTCCTGCCAAGTCTCCCTCTTCATCAACTGGGTCTATTGCCTCCAGCAGAAAATACCCATACCCAATGCCTCCACTTCCTGACGAAGAGAAGAAAGTGAACCGACAAAGTGCCAGGGTATGTGGAAACTGCTATATGCTAACAGCCTTGATCATTATCGTTCATTTATGAGTTCATAGTTTAAAAGAGCCATCTTTCCTGTTCTGTTTATAAAAAAATGAAAAAAAAAAGGAAGATTTGCAAGATTCCATTGAAAAATGGAAGATCTGGGGGGGCTCAGATTTATTTTTGCAAATGAGCTTAATTACTGCATTGAGAAATGCTAGAGATATTTGGTATGTTTTAATCATTCATTGCTATGTAACTTTTATTATACGTTGTAGCTAATATATTACAGTCTGAAATAAAGCAGAGAATGTATTTTGCTTTATCAGTTTTTTAATATACCTGGAAATGCCAGAAATTAAATAAACGAACCTCATTTCCATGTCTGATTTACTTCCTCTTACTGGCAAATAACACCCAATAGGACTTTAGAAATCAGAACCTCTGATAGAAAGTTAGACCAGTGTCTTGGAGACGGGATGGAATTTGGATACAAGGATGGAATTTGGATACAATGAATTTGGATACATATGAAAATCTATAATATTAAAAAAAAATATGGCAAAGTGTATGGTAAAATTTAGCAACCTTTTATATTTTAGAAAGCCAGATTTATAAACACGTAAAAGTTTATTTTTTTAAAGATTTTTTATTTATTTATTTGATAGAGAGAGAGAATGAGAGAGCGAGAGAGTATGAGAAGGGGGAGGGTCAGAGGGAGAAGCAGACTCTCTGCTGAGCAGGGAGCCCGATGTGGGACTCGATCCCAGGACTCCAGGATCATGACCCGAGCCAAAGGCAGTCGCTTAACCGACTGAGCCACCCAGGTGCCCCATGAAGTTTGTTATTTATATAAAAATATGGTTCATCAGAAATTTTATTTATTTTATTTACTTACTTTTTTTAGTTTGTCATTGGGTCTTCGCATAGAAGAACCAATTCCTTTTTATTTTATTTTCTTATTGAGGAATTATATTAGTATAATATAGTAATATAATTTAGCATATGTTACACACAGTGTTATATTAGTTTCAGGTGTGCCAGAAGTTTCTTGAAATACTGAGTCCTCTTTTATACTTTAATTATGGATCTACTCAGCCTCACAGTGTTCCTGGAACACATCCATTATGTGAAATGGAGATAGAGTTGAGTTTAGAGAGGCAGACCAGCCCTCAGAGGCTTAAGTGAAAGATATAACTAAAGAATAATTACTTTTATTGATATTCAGACTCTGTTGTGGTCAGTTACAGTGTAATGTGGTTCTTCTCAGAAATAATTTTGCAATAAAATAAAAAAGCTTTAAAAGCCTGGGCAGATTTATCTGCTAGTGGGTCTTGGGTTCCTAGGATTTTTGGTTTTGAAAGATATTTCAGAGACTCTTTGATCCTGAACTTAAATAATGGGGTTCAAGGTAATCATAGATCATTCAAATTTTACCTCGATCAACTCATAGTAAGAAAACACAACTTGTTAAAAAGCAGACTAGATTACTATAATCAAAAAGACTTGAAAACCAGTCAGTGGTGTTTTGTTAATTACATGAAGCATTGTCTTCCTGTGTTAACACGGGTAATGGTAAAAGATGGAAAATAAGAAGAAAATTCGGATTCCCAGCACTCAGCTTTCTGGTTTTAAAAAAACAGAATTGTTAATTGGCATCCAGTTGTCCATGATGTGAGTATGTTGTAACGAAATCCAAGGCTGATGGCATTCCTCAGGGAGTGGTCAAAGTATAACAGCCCAGTTTTTACCTCTGATAAATTGTCTACATTGCTGTATCACTCTATCTAGTTGGGGATATTCTCTCAGCCGATGTCATGCCAGGCTGCAGGTTATTAATGTTCCCACGTGAAAGCCCATGAAAGTGGAAGCTCCCAGAAGTAGTGGCTGGCCCTTGGCCTCTTCCCTGGGACAATGGTGTGAAAGGTCAGATGGTTCCATCCACCATGAATATCCACAGGAGCACGTAGCAGAATCCTGCAGAGTAGGCAGCCCTTGTCTCTGGGCTGTCTTTGTGGGCTGTGGAGAATCAAACAAGGAGATCTTTTTATGAGCATCCCCTCCACCTAGAAATGGCCAGTCATGTCTGTTCCTAAAAGTGATGGCTTGGCAATTCTTTGCTCCTTTTTCCTCCCTGGGATAATGGTGATCTTCTGGTTCCCCCAGTGCTATCCTTTTGTTCCCCTTTCCGCAAGCTGTCACTACTTTTTATAATCATTTGTAAGAACGCTGGGCTCACTGAAGCTGAAGTCTGAACCCTTCACTACTCCATACCATCATCTGAGCATCAGTCCAGATCCTCTTTCCCTCAGGCACCCTGCAGACGCCCCATTTAACCATTTGTTTTCACTAGTTTCCACCAACAGGGGTCATTCACACACAAACATCCTTACCTTTGAGAGGTTTGGTCTCCAAAGGGTGAGAACCCAGGCGGCTTTACCACAGTCCTTGTGGAGGCTGGAGCCATCATGGGTATGCAGAACAAGATTTCCATGCAGAATCAAGAGAACCTATTAAGGGAGCCTATACAGAAACATCCACATAGTCCCTTAGCTGTTTTTGCTTTTTCTTTCCCAGAAACTCAGATATACAATGACATGCCCCAGATTTTCAGTGAAAATGGAATTTGGATGTAATTTAAGTCACACCAGTCTTAGACTTTCTTTGTTCATGTTTATAAAAGTATACCCAAATCATATTGCCTGGAAACAAAATTTTATCAGCTTGATCTCCCCCGCCCCCTTTTTTTTTTAAATTGGCTGTCCTCTGGTGAACGGATTTGCATTCCTATTTCATCATGCCAAGGTTGTTTACCGTACATTAAAGCAATTACTGAACATTGTAGAAATTAGATATGAACAGGACCAGGCTACAGACCTGGTGGCAGAGGCAAGAGGTGAGGGAATTAAAGAATGGACATCCTGCCTTGGGTGCATCATTCTACTCTGATGGGTCTCCTGAGAGAGGACAGTCTTCTAGGAGGTAGTGATGGATTTGGAGAGCGGATGGCCTGGCCGTAGGCACACAGCAGAGATTTCTAAGTGGTTGGTGGCGGAATTGACAGAAGCACACTTCCCCAAGGTCAGTACTTCTCAGTGTTGGCTGCACATGGGAATTGTTTGAAGGGCTTTTAAACTAGGCTAATGCTAGAGTCCCACCCAGAGAGATTTTGATTTAGCTGGTCTGGTGTGCTGTCTGGGCTGTAGGATTTTTAAAAACCTCCCCAGATCATTGAAATGTGCTGCTGGGTTGAGAACCACTGCACTAGCGAGCTTTATCAGGATCCTGGGGAAGAGACGAGCGTGCGTGGTTTTAAAAAATAACATTTTAAATTATTTCATTGGTGATGTAATATTTAATTTATTCAAATTCTTGAGTAACATTAAATGAAGATGTGAGGGGTTTTATATTAAAAGGTGGCAGTTGCTAAAAAGGTTGAGCACAGGTTTAGAGGAAAGAGAAAGCTAAAACTGAGAGTGTTTATTGTATCCATTTATTCGACTTACAAGAGTGTGCTTCCACAACCACGTAAGTATGGATGGAATCACCGAACTCTTTTTCATCTTCATAGCTCAGAATGTGCCTTTTTCCTGCTTTCACAGTGTGCAATTTTGCTTTTCTCTGTTGTGCAGCTATGGGAGACCTCCATTTAAGATCCACTGTTTACATGTGATACATCAAAACTGTTTACTTCAACTTTTATAGAAACCCAGCCTCACGGAATCACTGCAAATCTATCTGCTCTTCAGACAATACAAAGACCCTCTGAGATGCCCCAGAGGAGAGGAAGCCGAGTCTCACATCTGGGTACCATTTTCTTTTTGTCATTGGCTTAGGATCTAAGTGAACCCTGGAAAGAACTACTGAAATGCTACACTATAACAGGGGAACAATAAACATACTGGTATGCTCCTGGATAATCCGCATGACAGATATATGTAGAAATATCACTAAAGTTAACTCACATGACCCAAATGTGGCAAGTTTCCTAAGGGACAATAGTGGATTCAGAACTGACATTCTGAAGCACATCCTAATTGTAGACAGTAATGCTATGTGCATGAAACTTCTGTTTATTGCAATTTCCACATTTAAGGAAACAACATCCCCTAATAGAAACTAGCATGCAGGGCTAAGGCATCTAGGATTTGTCTGCAGGACTTTAAAGCTTTGAGAGGCCAATATCCCATATGCTAACTCTGAACATGTATCTTAATTATTTTTTTTTTTTTACTTTTCATATTTATATCAGCATACAAGGAGAATTGTACATATGTAAACATTTTTAAAATAAAAGAAAGCAGCTGTTACACACAAGTATATTTTGCCAAATGCCTAAAAATAGTCACAGCCACATCATCATCATCCATCAGATGGTCTCTAAAGATGATAAGCAGGTGAGGTTGTAAATATAGTGGTCAATGCATAAAAGTGTCTCTCCATCATTGGTATGCGTCCAAACCATGTGATATCCCTTTAAACTGTGCACAGTCTGGAGGCAGTGTTATTGAGTAATTAGTTGAACCAGAGAACAAAATGCCCAGCCTGCACAGCTGGCTGGGGCAGGGGTTGAGGGGTGAGGCCCCTCTCCTGCCCGCCTCCAGGCACTCCGATGCTGATGGCCACTCCCTGGGACTCCTGCAGCCTGCCCCCGTTCTCCTTCCGGGGGCGACAGTGCCTGCCGCAGCAGCTGTTAGCTTGCAGTGCCAGAGGCCTGCTGGTTTCACCCTGGAGGCCTGTGAGCCCCTCGGCAGCACATCCTGCTGAGATGAAGCAAGTGCACCAAAGACACGAGACCATGGGCCACCGATACCCTGGTAGCTTCCAACTTGCCAATACTCCAGCCCTTTGTGGCCTAAATTTTTGTTCTTTGACAAAACTTTTTAGCCACCCTTACCTGTAAAATGAATGACTTGTTTTAATACAACCAACTTTTACACTGTTTATTAAGGAGCTTTATCATCAGTGAGTCCGGCAGGTCATTCCGCCCTGATGTGGAAGCAAGATGGTGGAGGGTTCTACCGGCTGGGCTGGGAAGCCTCTCCGGGCCATTGAACGTTTGAAGAATCCTAACACATAAGTGTGCAGCAACTGTGAAGTTACCCCAGCAGTTGGCAGGGAAAGGAGTCTGAGGTTTTGAACTCTTATTTTTTTTTAATTCCTAGAAAAGTAAGAAGTCTATGTTCAAGTCCCTTCTTTAAAGCCAAAGTTCGATAAGCTGTTATAATGCAGCTCTGTCATTCTAAAAGAAAACTTCCCTGGGGAGGCTACTCTAGTGAACTCAGAAATTGCTGGGAATCAGTCTGACGCTTTGATGTGAAGAGTACTTCTGAATTTCCTCATTTTCTCTCCTTTTTCTTGAGAGGAATGGAATCTGCAGACAAGATTTCAGAAATATCCTCTAAATTGGATCTCTCCCAGTCGTGTCCATGGTCAAAATCCACTTCATCTCCATGTGTAGTCATCTTAGATGCCCGAACTGAAGGGCCATGTTAGAGGCAGTGTTTGATCCTCTATGTATTTATGTCTTCTGTAATGGACCTCTCTTCTGAAAGTCTTTAAAAACGTTTGACAAGCAATTTAATCACTTGAAACTATAAAGCATAAAGAGCATTTTTCATGGCAGGAGGGGATGTGATCATCGATTCTACAATAAAATGATCCATCAGATTAAGATTTGGGTGAGTGTCGGGTGACCATGCCACATAGCTCAAGTGAGGGACAGGAGGGCAGACAGATTTGAAAATGTAGCAAATAAAGTGGCTTTGACCAAGATCACTTTCATGTGCACTGAATGTTTTCTGGTATTGAGTGTATAAAATGCTAATGTTATAAGGTTTATTTTGACTATAAAAGAGTTTATAGATTTGAATGTAAGGTACTTTGTGTAAATATGCTTCTTAGTTACGGTTACACAAACCCTCATTTGAAAGAATTCACAAATGGTGAGCTACTTGTCCACAGATCCCCTCACCCCCCCTTTCCTTGCTTTCTCAATTATTTTTACATGAAAATTATTATTCCGAGTGAAAATTATTGTTACATCCCTTTTGAGAGACATGGGTGCTTATAGTCATCCTCCTTGATATTAACGTTCATATGGAACTGAATGAAAAGCATTTGTTTTATTTGCAGGGAGATTATGGTTTTAGAGTAGCTTTAATGTTCTGGGTATCTGTCGAAGAATGTTTGAACATTCTTACAGCCATTTGCAGAATTCTTTGACAAGTTCATAATCTCAATGGGTAGTTTTGAGAAATACTTCCATGTGTAGTCATGGTTGGTATTTAGATGTATTAAATCTAAATATTTGTGACTTTTCATCCACCGAGGCAGGGAAAATGGACCTAAGGCACCAAACAGAAGCACAGCATTATTATTTTTTTATTATCTCTTTTGGAGAGGAACTTTGAGGTCACCATTGCAGTTTGTATTCAACTAATATTTATAGCCCCCAGACAACTATAGGACCATTCTACTAAGCAGAGGAGAGCAGTTATTTGGCCTTTCTGTTCCATTGTATGCCTTTTTCTTCTCTTTCTAAAGTTGTGTGCTTAGAGAAAACTTCAGATTAACAACCTGCTGTCTGAGATGTTCCGTTTGTCCATAGACATTGCAGAAGAGCAAACTCGGATTTAAAGCAACATTGAAATCTCTATATTAAGAATGCCAAAAAGGGGGTTGGGGGGAAGAGGGAGCCCTTGAAGGAACAAACGGGTCAGACTGACTGGTCTGTGTCCAGCCAACTCTTTCTTTAGTCAGGAAGTGGCATCCTCCTCTGTAGTCTCCCAACTGGAAAGTGATCCCCCGGTCACCTGCAAATCTGTGGGAAGGAGTAAACTCAAACAGTGCAGCATAGCGAGAGTTTTCAATTTAGTGTCGTTGCTCTATAAGAAACCCAGTGATGTTCCTTAAAAAAAAATTGACTAATAAAGTAAATGTAGGGTTAAATTGCCAAACATACTTTTTAGTTTGAGATAGGTGCTTTATGAAGTGGTACTACAGTTTCTCTCATTTTCCCCTTGCTTTAAAAAGGCTTTTAAAATTGTCTTCATATATAAAGTCAGTCTAGTGTAGATTTCTGAACATAAGATTGATAGGGTTTCTAAAAGAAGTCGCTGATAAAATTAGATCTTTTGTGCACTTCCAAAAAGGGACTATATATATTTGAATTTCATAACAGCCTTACATTTCTTTTTTTTTTTTCCATTGATTCCCTTGCAGATTTGCATAATTTATTCCTGCCCATTGTTCCAGATCTCTTGTGGCTACTTTTCCTTTTGCTTTTTTAGATTTTGTTCTTTACTTCTTATAATTACCTGTGGGCCAGAGGAAATACGGTATTTTTACTCACTTTAAGTGTTTTGAAATCAAGCTTGTTTATTTATTTCATCCATCCTTCATTTCCTGTTGTCATGTAGTTCTGTTTTAACCTATATATTTAGTGTTTTTAAATATTCCCTTGTGTTGTTCAACATGATAATAAATCCTTACCTGAAGAGAAGACTATTTTACTTTATTCTACTTCTACGTGAAGGAAGGGTAGTTCATTGGGAGGATGCCAAGTGGCCAGGGGGCACAGAGATGTGTCACCGCATGATGGGAGTGAAGGGACGAAGAATGGCCAGCCCATCGCAGCCAGAGCCTGACCAGGACACCACTGCTAGCCACTGCCAAGGGCGCTCCCATGCGCAGCGTATTAGAAATGCCACCCTACCAGTAAGTTCCCATCAGTTTTCCAGGAAATGCTCTGACTTGCATTGGCGGGCGTACCGTCTACGTTTCAGGGTCCTAATGGTCTTTTTCCTTTCACTTCTTAGGTGATCCCCTAAAACCGTCACCCACGTTTTTGTTGTTGTTCAGTGGAGTCAAGGTGAATTTCTCATTCTGCTAGCTTAAATATATATAAGAAGCAAACATCTGTATGGAATAGAGCTTAATTTGAGGTTCAGTTTTTTTGCTTTTCCCCTCAGTTGTTTTCTGAATGGATAAAACTACTCTGATTTTGGATGCAGACTTTACAAATCAGGGCATAATATTTCTGTCCACATTTTATTCATGGCTTTGTCAGAGCCCCCAAAATGGAGTGCCATCTGGTTCAGTTTATAAGTAGAAAAACAAAACATTCAGAAACAAGAACCTGCCTAGTATTTTTGTCCTTTATATCCAGGGCCTGACGAACAGTAAGCATCCTCTCTATGGAGTTCGAGAGATGCTTCCAGACCCTTCCCACTTCCCAAGTTGTTCCCCACCAGTAGCTTGTCAGCCCTTTTCTTCTGACTAGGAACTGTCACTGTCATGGAGGTAAGTCCCTTTTTTTCCCAGCTAAACTGGCACTGGGGAGAACCACAGGGGTGCAGAATAGCGGGGAGAGAGGCACCTTTAGTCTCCTCCCTTTGGCAACTGGGCGTGGATTATGCAACTTCAGAAGTCACAGAGAGATTGGTCCTCAGGTGTGTTTCAGGATGGGGAGGGGATAGGAAGCAAGCCTTGGGAGGTCATGGGGCATTTAGTCCTGGCATAGGAGCAGAATGGAGACGCGCATGAACTCAGAAGCCAGGCGTGCAGAAGGTGGTTACTGGGGGTGCGGTGGAGACGGGGGCTACTCGAGTGCCTGCAATAGACCCGTGAGCTTTGCAGTTTTCCTGAGTGGTTGGCTCTATAAATACTTAATGGGCCAGTCCAAGATGGGCCAGTCATTCTTGCCTGGTGCGTCCCTGCTGCGTTATTCATAAAACCTGTATTGTACTGAGAGGTGCTTCAAGCAAGGCTGGCAGAGTTTTGCTCCACGGCATCATTTCATGTTTTCAGGTATCTTTGAAATCAAAACCAGGGAAAATGTAGGGTGTTTTTGTTTTTTACAAAAAGGCATGCAATGAGACGAGCGGTCTTAAGGCACTTACAAAATCATCAGTAAAGTTTTCAAAGAGTTTATGAAGGACAGTTTCCTCTCCAGTTAAAAAGTTTCAGAGGTGGATTTTTGTGTTCTAATGTTTAAGTTCTAAAATAATGTGACTAGCCCCCAAATCTTTAAACACAGCGGTGCTAAGTTATACCAGATAACACATTATGGAAAGTGCTGATATGAATTAATAATTTATTCAGTAATAATACAAGAATTCTTGCTAAATTATACATGTATATCACTGCCTGATTAGAAACCCCACTTTTCTTTTCTAATCCAGCACAATATCCGACTGTGATTCTACAGCTGGTCTTTTTAATGGGCAAAAACGACCCAACACCTTTGTTTTATATGGAAAACTTTTTTTTTTTTTAACACTAACTTCAAAAGCACTTAACAAAAGGTTTATTCAGGGTAACTAAGCACGTATGTCCCTTTTTAACCTGCTGGAAGACACGTGCCCCTCCAATCTAGCATCCCCAAAAAGACAACTTCTTTTAGAAACTGGGCATTCTACCTAAACATAGCAGTTTATAGGTTAGCCAAGGTAGGTCTGCGTTAGTGTTGCCCACAACCGTCATCTCTAAGGGGTGATACCCATTTACAGAGTGGAAGCCACTTCGTGGGCAAGTGTCAACAGCAGCATGATTTCACTTTTGGTAACCAGGTGATCCTGTGTATATACTTAAGATTGGCTTCATTTTAATATATTCTCTCTGCTCCTCTGCACTTCAGGTTAAGCTATTTTAAAGGTAACTGGGTTTGGGCAATCACCAACTGAAATGTATATGGTAACTGCTTTCCTGAGCAGGCATGATGTGTTTTATGGCTGTTCAAGTTATCAAGTTGTTCTTATATTGTAGGTAAACAAAATCTTACTGTTTTTAAAGGTCGCTGTAACTTGTTCAAATTTCTGGCACCATTTTATTAGTAACTCACTTCTGAAGCTGAAAAGATACCAGTTTTCTATGTTACTGTCATTGTAACACCAATGAAGTGACTTTCAATAAAAGATTTTATGTTATTTTGATGCCGGGCTCCCTTCAATCCTGTTTTTCTCCCTGTCACCGTTTGTCTTTAGGAAGCCTGTCAGGTACTGTTAGGGGGTTGTTTCTTCTTTTTCTCGTCCACGCTGTCCGGGAAGGGCCCATCAGCATGATGAGAAACAAGAGACCCTTTAGCAAAGGCTGGCCGCTCACTCCGTTGGACAATTTCCTCAGCTGGGTGGCAGGCCGAGTCTCCTGCCTTGCCTCATAGGCACTTCCTCCCGGGCCCCCGATGGATCCGCTTCCTGTATCCTGACCGAGAGCCCCGGTGGCGGCTCAACCCATGTCACACTCTAAAGCATCGGGCCTTGGACGGACTCCGCCTAGCTTCATGAGTCTACTGCCTAAAAAACTGGTCCACCCAGCTGTCTGCCTCTCCCACAGCCGTTTCATCCTCTGGTCTTCACCTTGGCCCTTAGTTTTCTTGTCTTCAGCTCACAGCCTGCTGAGGACAAAATTAGTTACAGGTCGTCAAAGTACTGTTTGTTTTAACGTGAGAAAAAGAGAAGTCATTGACTAAGGATTTGTATATTTATTATGAGATTTAAAAAAATTTCTGATTACATATAGCTGCATTTCTTATAACATTTTAGGCATAGAATAATTCAGGTGAACACTGAAACAGTAAGACACTCAGCTAAGAAAAGCAAAGTCAGTTGGGATAGCAGAAGTTTTAGCTCATGTTGCCCCTCATGGACCAAAGGCAGCACCTGGAACATCATGCTGAAAAGGGAGTCCCCTTCCACTTTGGCTCAGCGGGAGTGCAGGCTGTGATGAATCCTATAGGACTGCTGGGGTGCAAATCTATGCCAGTTGTCCTCAAGGAAGCACCTGGCTTCCTGTAGCCACATCCCTACAGAGTGCTTGAAAAGGGTTACATATAGGTACTTTATCTCCTGCAACACAGGACTAAAAGCACACATCTCCAAAATTAAAATTAAAGCTTTGAGTTGGCATTTTTTGAGGAACTTAAATCTCCAAATAACTGAAGTAGTCCAGCTTGGGCTCACAGCTTGACCATGCTCCAGCTAGATGCTTTAAGAATAGACCAAGAAACAGTTTTAAGAATTGGGTGAGGCTGCACTGAAAGTATATAATGAATGAAACACAGAACCCAACATAAAATAGAAATGGGGCAACCCGAGATTCACTTGTAATGAAGACTTTGGCTGTAATTAAAGAAAGGGGACGGATATGTCAAATTTGTCAAGGGGAAGGAAACTTTCTAAGGGCAGGGACATACTGAAAACTAGGCTCCATGCTTTGAGAAAGAAACCGTGAAAGCAGAAGTGGAGGAGATAAGGAGCCTTGCTACGAGGTATCAGTAATTAAAATGGAATTATTGAATATTTCCAGGGACACAGTTTTGTTGATACTTCAGCATTTATCCAAAAGCAAATTCAGAACCAAGACTGATGCAGCAGCATTCCTTGGGACTTAACCAAAGCGGTGGGATATGTCAAATATGGTCCGTAACATTGGGCTAGCAAGGGCCTTCTTCCTTACCACATTAGTCACCCAGGGCATTACCATTTCCTTAAACTGTCACTTCCTCATGGGATTCTGGTGAGTCGGAAGCCAACAGCAGGTGCTGGGACTGAGGGTGAGTCCCCTCCCTCCTTGTCCTGAGTCCTCTCTGGCCCTTTGTGGGACAGCTCTCAGGCTCAAGCAAGTTTTGTGGCCTCACAAACAGTGTATCTGGAATGAAACCCAGAGTCACCACTAATAGAAAGCAGGCTGCCTCATGGTCTGATAATGCAGCCCAGGTGTGAATACTTGACACAGATACATACGCTAAGGTTGAATACTTATGAAATTAATATATTTTAGCAATATTTGAAAAAAAATAACCAAGTGAAATGAGGCAGAAGATGTTCAGAAATGTTTTATTTTTTCATTGGTTGACAACGAACTGATCATCTGAATGGTAACGCTCACACTGTGTCCTGAAGTAAGACACATAATCTGCTGGCAGGGAGAAAAGAGGCGAATTTCACGGTTTCATCTGTTACGCTCTTGCAAAAAAGAGCAAACCAGGCCAGTTTTAAATTTAACAAACAGAAACATTACTGGTGCTTATTATACCAACACGTTTTTTCATATTGAGAACTACCCCATGAAGTAAGCATTAACCTCTTTCTCGAAGATGGGGAAGCTGAGGCTCTGAGAATATCTGAGATCATTAAATCACATTATTCAGGAAGAGGCACAGCCAGGATGAGAATCCAGATCTTAAAAGCACATGGCTTAAAAATTGTAAGAAAAAAAAAGTCTTCCACTACAAGTGTAATAGGTTTATCAGAGGGTATTTGGAAGCGTAGGAGGAAGGAAGAAAAGCAATTCCTGACCCTGACTCCCACTGGTGGCGGCACCAACATCGTGGTCCTCTCAGTCCGGTCCTTTTGCTGTGTAGTCTCTTTTAATGTGAGTGTGAACACATGGCATATCGAAATGGGCAGATCAGTATGTTAAACATTATCATCTGATTTTAACAGGAAAGCGCACACAGCATAGAAAACTTGGAAGGTACTGAAAACCATAAAGGAAATTACAGTCACCTGGAATCTCATAAGCCAAAAATGACCATAGTTAATATTTTCCTATATTCCCTTAGGTTTTCTTTTTTTTAATCAGTTTTCTTTTTTACATCGCAAAGCTCGTAATTTGTAAGATTTTTAAGTAGAGCTAACAAAGGTCTAGGTGGATGATGACAAAGAAGAACTTGGTGACAGATCGTATTTGCCACACAACTGATTCAGTGGGTTTTTAGGAGAAAATCATCACTTATGCTCCCTGTACAATGATGTGGCCATCAAAAATGTGTAAGCCTGAAAATGCCGGTGCTGAGTTTCCGCTAAAGCGAACCCTGACGTGGATTACCGTGGGTTTTTGTTTCTGTCTGCATCCAAGTGAGTATAAATCATTTACATGATAAGAACACTGCATGCATAAAGCTTTTAATACCATATGAAAGCTCTTCTAGGAAGAGACAGGAGCTGTAGTCTGATGAAGAGAAGATTTTTACGAATCTTACAGTGAAAAATATACCATGTGACTTAAACATTTGCACACCGAAATTTACATAAAAGAGGCTTAGCCAGAAGATAAGCATCACTGACAAAGTCTCAAGGAAGTTCCAAATGGTGTTAAGAGACCTGACCTTCTATTTGTAAAATCCCAAAGAGTTTATTATCAATACCAAAAACTTCTATTGTACAGCAAGGAGTAAACCTTTATGACAGCTATTAAGGAAAAACGGCACCGCAAGTTTACACACATTACCGAAGGCAAAGGGTAAGAGCAAAGGAGAACTCCAGTCGGAATGTTGGTCCTGTTCATACAGCTTCCTCTTGATTTAAACACTCATGACACACTGAATGAACTGAAAGAGAGAAAGGTCCACGTTATCCGGCGAACATTGCAACAGATTGTAGCTTCTTTTTAGGCTGTTTACGTTTTGTTTCTCTAATCTGAATTTCGGATCGCGAGAGATCCCTTTCTAAAATTCAGAGTACATGATGGGCGGAAAGGTTCATTTTGTAGGGGAAGCCGTCTAATATAAAACCCAGTGCATTCCTCTTCTTACAGAAAGCAGATCTTACTTCAATGGATAAAGAATTATTTAAATTCTGAGTATCTCAGACTGGAGAAGTGGCCACGGTGAAAGGTTCCTACTCAGAACTAACAGTTCCATCACACGGGGGCCTCCAGACGACACAGATTTACCCCACCGCTCACAGAGCACCCTCAACAGTTTATTCCCTTAAAATCTGCTTTATTAAAATAAATCCTAAGCATGAAACTCTATGTATGCACAGAAACGGAATATATGACCTTTTTTCGGCAATTCAGAAACCCAGGTTTAGACGCCATTAGTATTCTGCTGTGAAATGTTTGCTTCACTCTAAGCCCCAATAGGCTCTGCTTTTCTAGCAATTTTCTTTGTCATTCTTCTGACCCCAGGGAGGCACTGTGTGCTAATGCCCACAGCACTCCTACAAAGCCAAGCTGATCATCCCTTTCAGGTAAAGGGGAACTGAGGATCAAGACATTTAAAATCTCTCATGGAACCCCGTGGGAGGCCAAAGCCCGGGCACTTTCCACTGCACAGGCCGCCTCTCCATCTTTGGAAACAGGGCCGGGACTGTCACCAGACACGCTAATGCACACGGATGAAAACACACCTTTAAGCAGAAGAAATAAACATATTTACACACATGCCTTTTTAAATTATCAGAACTGTGGCAGCTGCCAAACTGAAAATATGTTCACCCTTGCAGTTTGTAATAGAGAAACCTTTTAGAGCATTCAGTTATCACGGTGCTTTCCATTCTGAACGTTGTTTTTTAAAATCCATGGCTGAGCAAAGAACAGAAAAACAACTGAACCTCTCCCCAGTTTTCTTGTGTATATCCAACTAAGGCTATCCAAGATGGCACCTGGCTACATTCACATTGGTCATGTGGCCTCGTCCAATCTCATTTAGTGTGACGGTTTAATAAATACGCTGTTTTAAACTGTGACTGAAGTCTCTGCCTTACATCCTCAATGAAGAACATGGGTGTGTCAAGTACAGCTTTGAGCTTTTCAACGGACTTGTAAGTGACAGGGATATTTGTTCAACGAAGGCAAAAACAGACACAACATCTGCATGGGGTTTTCCAAGGACATTTCTGACTGACATCTCCCAAGAGCCCAGGGAAGAAGGCATTACTACTTCCTCTCCTCAGTCTTGGAGCAATGAAGAAACCTGCTTCCGTGACCCAGACAGGAAGTGGGACCAGCTGGGCTTTGAACCAAGTCTTTCAATGCAAATCAAACAGTGGTTTATGAATAAGACTAGTAATAAATGAAATTAATAAATTCTGAATGGTAACTCCTGATCATTTAATCCTTCATTACAGCATCTTTAAGATGCTCTTAATGGCTAACTTCAAAAGGGAATCCCCAATTGGTGTACATCTTATTCATCTTACTCAGTTCTGAATTTACAGAGACTTACATCATCATATGGGAAATTCACAACACCTTGCTGAGCAGTATCCCGTCTTCGAAAGCTATCTGTAAAACACCACAGTAAAATTTATGGTTATTTTTTAACACCTGAAATCACAACAGGTAATTATTTTGGCATTGGGTTCAAACCACAGTAACATCTGAGTTGTAAAACTTGTAAAACCAGCCAACATAAACAAAAGCCCACAGCAAAGAAGCCAACTATATGAATGTGAATAGATTTAATATACAACAAAGTAATACACCAACGCAGAAGTCAGCCAACTGTCTTTTTCAATGTGGAACTGGAAGAAAGCACCTTATCCCAAAGTCAGTAAAAGCCATGTGACTTCTGAGGCCATTACTAAGTTGAAATGAAGACACAGAATTTCAAACTTCTTTATCACACAGATAGTGTTTAATTAGGAAATGGATGGACAGAGTCCCTAATATGGCAAATGGGCTGTAATCAAATACTCCACCTGTCTGAGCTCTGTGCTACTGGAAAGGATTTACTTAAATAAAAACAACAAAAAATCTGCCCTCATTTTTGTTAGGATGCAAAAAAATTACAAACCCAGGTATTAAAAAGAGTAAAAGTTTGGGGCGCCTGGGTGGCTCAGTTGGTTAAGTGTCTGACTCTTGATCTCAGGGCCATGAGTTCAAGCCTCGCTCCACACATAGCATGGAGCCTACTTTAAAAAAGAAAGAGACAGAAAAAGACTAAAGAGAGGGATGGAACAAGAAAAATATACAAAAGAAAGAAAAAGAAAAGAGGGCATAGAAAATAGAGATTACTCATATACCCTCATCTAAGAAGTCCATACCTCTGAAACAAATGACCATTTTAAATTACTTTCCAACAGGAGGACTTAGGAGAGAGAGCTACAAATGAGTAATTTCGCTCTCTTCAAATAGTTTACATTCTAGGGAGAAATCACAGAACCGCTCATACTCTGGCCAAAAGTGCACAAATTAGGTGATCACGTTTTGGAACGTTTTTGTGAAATTTAGTTAAGATTATTTTATTATTATTTTTTTTTATTTTTTTAAAGATTTTATTTATTTATTTGACAGAGCGAGAGACAGCGAGAGAGGGAACACAAGCAGGGGGAGCGGGAGAGGGAGAAGCAGGCTTCCCGCCGAGCAGGGAGCCCGACGTGGGGCTCGATCCCAGGACCCCGGGATCATGACCTGAGCCGAAGGCAGACGCTTAACGATTGAGCCACCCAGGCGCCCCTAGTTAAGATTATTTTAAAAGCAACTTACCACTAATCTGAAAGGATTTCTGAAAAAACACAATTATTCTGCTAGATACGTTTAATAGCAGTGTTTAGAAAGCCCCTGAAGTTAGGGGAAGCAAGAGAAATCGCGGACAACAGAAGTTCAGAAACACTGAAAATGAAACGTCACACGAACTGTCTGTTCCTGGCCCTGTCGACATCACCTCGAAGAACACACCTGTCAGGGCTCGAAGTTTGACACAGCAGGCGATGTAGTCATCGAAGGTGATCTTGCCATTGGTGCTGTAGCGTTTTGCAATTGAATTCACAGCCTGGGGACTCAATCGAAAGCCTGAGGAAGGAAACAGTTAAAGGATAACAAAAGACCATTAAAAATAATCACAATTCTTTCAGCCTGGGAGTACTCATTTTAATTGTGACTATGCACTAGGCATTATATGTGTTTGGTTATGAATATACACGGCTTCTAGACAACAGAAACTGCCTTCATGTAACAGTTTCAGAAATGAAAAAGAACGTCGGCCAGGTGGCTGGAGTGGGCTGTACCCACCCATTGTGGTGAGGGCCTTCTGCAGCTCCTGAGGGTCCACCGTGCCGCTCCTGTCGCTGTCGAAACTGATGAAGTGCTGTCTCCAGCCATTCAGCACAGCCCAGAGTTCTTTAAATTCATTGAAACCCATTGTGCCTGACATATCTCTCTGAACTGTCATCAAGGATTAGAGCTTCTTTATTTTGCAACATTTTCTAACGAATAAATCAAAGATGAAGGATAAAGGAATTTAATGTTCTTTTGGCTAAAAACGTTAAAAATGTTGTATGTTCTTCTTAGTGTGATGTAATGAAAAGGGCCTATGGAGAAAAAGCTCTGGGGACGTATTTTCGCTGTGGGAAGAGAAGCGATGTGATGTGATTACAAGGAAGGCAGGTGGCCACGGGTGAGCGACCAGTGAAAAGCACTCGCTTCTGGAACTGGGCTGTACTTTCTGGGGGCCCCGGGCTATGCTGCTGGGTGCTGGGGGGTCTTCACCCTAACATTCCCTTTTGGTAGGCCCTTCCAGACCCAGGGTTTTCACTTTTGGAAAAGAGATGGGATGGAAGGCAGTGCAGGGTCAGCAACAGCTAAACCAAGTCTAACAACTGTGATGTGAAAAAGTCCATTGCTTGAAGGTCAGGTGTGAATCATGCAGAGCAAAGGACGACAAGGCAAAAAAACTTCCCTGCCACCCTGATTTCTATACTTGCCCTCCTTCGATGCTTCCATGAATTCTTGAATAACCAATGTTCGATTTACTAAGCTCCCTTCCTTTTTCACACCAAGTTACATCTTAAAAGCTAATGATTTCAGAAAACTTTTTTTGTGGTCATTTGTCACCTTGTGTTTACGGGGTATTAATTCTTAGATGAATTCTTTTAAGAAGAAATTTTTTTTTTTTTTTTTTTTTATCAGGAAAAAACCCTCCAGACAGCAATCAAGGTAAAGGATACATCCAGCATTGAAACCATAAGCCGACAAGTCTCCAGGTTAAAAGCTGTTAAGAAAAGTACATGCATATCAATACAAGTTTCAAAAATTCACATTACATTGCATATATTCAAATTAATTAGAAAAGTAACTATTTATACACTCCTACTTTTATATGCTATTCAATTTATGTGGAACTAAATTACATGGAGCTTTGAAGATTTTTTCCAGATAGAGAGGATTCCTTGTAGAACCCAATTTGATTTTAACAACTTTAATAGAAATCTTTTTAAAAAGTATTACATTGTACTGTTAATATTTTTAGGTAGATAATGGTTTTGAAGTTGGCGGGGGGGGATGTTAAGATATCTAGAGTTTGCTCCAAAAGAAAATGGACAGGATTACAGATGAACTAAGAATGGTAACACACTGCTAACTGGTGAAGCTGGGTGACAGGTGCATAGAAGTTCACCGCATCATTATCTCTGTTCTTGGATACACGTAACATTTTCTATAATATAATCTTTCTGAAGTTTTATATATCTTCTTGCCTTTGAAACTGTAATATACTGAATTCAATTCACCATGGTGAGTCGGAAGATAGGGCTACTTTGTTCCTACTCCTAACAGGCTATAAATAGCTGGTTTTGCTAATTCTATTACATTAGTTCATGTATCTTTCTTTCCCCTTTAATGTCACACACTGAATGGTAACCTCCTACCTCGAAGAGCCTATGACCTGTTTTCACATACAGTAAGTTTATATATGAAACCAGATAGATATGCTTGCCAGAACTGTGCTAAATAAGAGCACTCTGGAGGAAGATACGATGACCAGTTCAGGGGTGGCCACTGTTCAGAAGCCTTTTGAGTTTATGTACAGCTCAAGTGTATTCCAAGGGAATTTCTATAGCTCACTTAGAAAACCAAAGTAGAATATACTTATTGGTTAATGGGCCTACTGATGATCTACTTAAGCATTAGCAAATTCCAAATAAAGAATTCCTTGCATCTTGCATTGTGTTCATGGGAACTGATGACTGGGGAAATATTTAGATACAAAGAAGATATAAGGCTAGAAGGCAGAAGTGACCAGGGTCACGTGGGCAAAGCTGGCATAAATTCTGCAGGTGTGTGAAAAGGCACACAGAACGAACAATTTTATAGCTCTTACTAGCTTCATATTTATCTCCAACCAAACTGAATTTAAGACACATCTGAGCTCTTAGTACTGTAATGTCTCCAGACCGTACAAACTATAGGTTTTCCACTTTTAACAGATTCCTGTGTTTCGCATATCCTGGAACCTGAGATAAAAGGTGGGGAACTATTTCTATTTTGGCCCTTCAGACTCCATCTAATCCACAGATACAGTTCTCTGAAGTGACAGGAGCCAACACTTTTCCACACTTTTGAGAAAGAGTTGGTTGATTCTTCATTCTTTTAAGTTGTGTGGAGGTATGAAGTCTCTTTAATCCAGACCAATGGTTCTCAGCCCTGGATGCTTATCAGAATCACCCAGAAGCTTTAAAAGATCCTGATAACCGGGGCTGCACCTCGGAACAATTTTTTTTCCCCCCCGCTTTACTGAGCTATAATTGACAGATAACATTGCATAAGTTTAAGGTATACAATGTAATGATTTGATATACATATATACTGCAAAATGATAACCACAATTAGGTTGGTTAAAACATCCATCACCCCACACAGTTAACTTTTTCACGTGTGTGATGAGAACTTTTAAGATCGACTCTCGTAGCCATTTTCAAGTACACAACACAGTGTTACATATAGTTATCATCATCACAGAACAATTCAATCAAAATATCTGAGCCTGGAACCCAGGCGTGACTGTTTTTTTAAAGCTTCTCAAATGATTCCAGTGAGCAGCCAAGGATGCTTCCCAAAGTGTGATTCCTGGACCAGCCATGTTAATATCATCTAGGAGCTTTTAGAGCTGCATAATCTCAGCCCTTAACCAACAAAATCAGAATCTGCATTTTAATACGATCCCCAGGTGATTTATATTCACATACAAGCTAGTCAATTGGGACCACCATCATCTGGAAGCTTGTCAGAGATTCAGATTCTCAGGTCTTACCTCACACCTTCTGAATGAAAAATTCTAGGACAGGGCTCAGCAATCCAGTGATGCTGATGCCACTGAAGTTGAAGAACCAGTGCTCTGGAGGGCCTGACAGACACTAGGCACACCCACCTGTGTTTGACTTTAAATCAAGGGTTTTGAGGGGCCATGAAGCAAACACCTGCCCTGTGTCCCAGGGCTATGCACGGCACCACTCCAGTGGTGCCAGGAAGCCCAGGAATCTGGTCATCTTTTGTGAGAAGGATTTAAGAGAGGGAATGAGATGCACAGTGAACAAAAGTGAATGAACAGAAAATTCACTATTCCAGACAGTTTTGATGAACTAGAACACTGATGTCTAGTAAGTTTGGATAGGGAAAACTCTTGCTCAATTTTAGCTGAATTTTTTCCCCCAGAAATAGCTTTTATTAATGCTAATTCTATTTTAAATAATTTTAGAAGAATCTTTGCGCTGATTTTACTTTTACTCTCTCCCTTCTCCTGTTCATTCTACTAGAATGCTCATACATCTTTTCATTTTTTTTTTTTTTTTAAAGATTTTATTTATTTGACAGAGAGACAGCGAGAGAGGGAACACAAACAGGGGGAGTGGGAGAGGGAGAAGCAGGCTTCCCACAGAGCAGGGAGCCTAACACGGGGCTTGATCCCAGGACCCTGGGACCATGACCTGAGCCGAAGGCAGACGCTTAACCGACTGAGCCACCCAGGCACCCTGATACATCTTTTCTTCTAGTAGAAATCCACAGTGTAATGGACCCAGCAGGAAAACCCTACCTTCAGTTGTTTCTCTCAACCTTACCACAGAGTAACAACTACACTTAAGGGAAAAAAAGAAGCTGAATTACTTTCTTACAGACTAGAGCAACTTCTCCTATCAACTCCACCTCTGGGTATGACTGCTTCCTTTTAACCTGGAGAAGCTGCCTGTAGGTACTAGGTTGGAATATCCCTCTGCCCCTCACCTCACCTCCATCTGTGCTTTTTGGTTTGGAAGCTGGGTTTAAAAAACACCAATGGTTGTGTAACTTCTGTATTATAAAACTCACCGTGACTCCTCACAAGCAGGATGGTTTTGTGGTTCATTACAGCCTCCACAACCAGATGACAATAAGCAAATAAATTCAATCCTATGGTTCTGATGACTCAGGAAATGTCTTCCCTAGAACTCAGTGATCTAAGACCATCACTAACCATGATTTCCTCATATGAAATGTTTAAAAGGACTCAACCCATTTGTTAGTCAGATTTTAAAACCTGCCACACCTCTTCTATCGAAAGGGTACAAAATAATAGTTTATGTTGGGACACAGCTCATTTTCATAAACCCTGCTATTAAACCAGAATTCTTTGTTCACTAGCCCCAACTGCTTGAGGTTAACAATGAACAATTTAAATGTATTTCCTACAGCAGGAAAAAAAAAAAAATCCCCTATCTAGAAAGTGCTTCTTTTTTAAAGGACCAAATTAAATGAGAAATGCAAAGTTCCTCTTTCATATTAATTTCTCCAACTAGGAAATATTAATAGGATATTGAAGTCACATAAAAGAAAGGATGATTGAAATATAAATGCAAATAGTTTAAAAAGAGAGCCATCTAGTAAGTCAGCCATGTCAAACAGTTAAAAAATGCCACTATAAATCTTCAGGTGTGACTTCTGGTCTGAGCATTTTAATCCACGGTTTACCAACAGCTAAGGCTCTGAGGTGATGTTCTGTCTCAATTAACCACTGGCTAAGTTGGCAAGTCAAAACACTATTCTCTACCTTGCGTGTTTGTCATGGTCAAGATCTGATTTGAAAAGCAGCATGTGGTAGTGTGTGGGACGATGAGAAGTCCCGTCCAGATGCAGCACCTCTGCAACTCAGGGCAAAGAGCTCTTTCAAAAGGCAGGAAGGTGATGTAAGTGCAGCAGATCTAGGCTGTGAGGAACTGAGGAGGAAAGGAGAAGGAAGACTAGTGCAAAGAGTTTGGAAATTAGGAAGGGTACTTCCGACTTAGCCTGCACACGTTCTCTGAAGTGGAAAGAGAAATGAAGCAAGCCCTGGGGGGTGTCACAACAAGCATTCACGTTGCCAGCAGCATACTCAGAGAGCAGGAGTGCAAAGTGGCTCCCTGAGGACCAGGGGTGGGGACCAGCCACTGCGGGGAAGGGGGTCAGGACCAAACACTCAGAACTAGGCGTGCAGGGCAGGTTCCTCAGGGACCAGCTGCACAGGACCAGCCACCCAAAACCCTAAATGCCAGGAGGCTCAGGACAGAGTCAACTTTTGGCAAATAGCCGTAAATGTCAGCTCCTGTCATTGATGACACCTGACCTGGCGGATTTCATTTCAGCACCTTACCTCGTCCTCTGTGAGGGAGGCCACAGAGACTATCTCATGGCTTCCACGCGTTCCCAATCCAAGAGACCCACTCAACTGGCAGGCAGGTAGTGTGGTGTGACCTATTAACAACTGTTTTCAAGTTAACATCTTGTAATAGTAAACAACCGAAATTAGCTTTGGAAATTCTAATTTTTGCTAGATCAGAAAAGTGCAGTGTCCTTGAAGGTTATCATCCTAAGTAACAGTTAAAATATGAAACACAAGAGTACTTCTAGAGAAACTCTGGGACTGTCAACTCACGTTTGTATCCTCCAGCAATGCCTGACTGGGTCAGGCATCTCTGCAATTCATCAGCATCTATTTGCCCATCCTTTTGGGGGGGAAATAAAGGGAAGAGGAATCATAATAGTGCTTTGTACCTTCTAGTTTTTTGTTTGCTTTCAGTATATTATTTCAGCAATAATGACAAAGAAAATGAACATTTTCATGCATGAGACTTTTTTTTTATAAAAGGAATGCCTTCCAAAAACAGGTATTCCTTTCCCAGTTCTACTTTCAAAAATAATTTAATGAAAGAAAAACAAATCGTTAAGTCCTCTTCCACAAATGCATAATTAGGGCCATAAACAAAAAATACATTTCTCGATACCTAAGTAAAGTCGGCATTCAATTTCAGACTATTTTATTTATTTTTTATTATTATTATTTTTTTTAAAGATTTTTATTTATTTATTTGAGAGAGAGTCCATGAGAGGGGGGAGGGTCAGAGGGAGAAGCAGACCCCCTGCCGAGCAGGGAGCCCAATGCGGGACTCGATCCCGGGACTCTAGGATCATGACCTGAGCCGAAGGCAGACGCTTAACGACTGAGCCACCCAGGCGCCCTCAGACTCTATTTTAAATAATTATTACATAAGAATTCACAAAGTCGGAAAGCCGCTTACACCTATACTTTAGTATTACCAGTATCTTTCATCCTTTCCTCTAAATTCCTCGATTAGATTTGGCATTAAATTTTCAAGTACAAGGTTCCTCTTTTCAGTAAAACACTGAGGTGAATTCAGTTTCTTCAATGATACATATTTTTTAATGTACAAATAAAACTAGTTTCTGTCTTGAACTTACTCTTAGTCTGAGCTAGGGAACTGCCCGTTAAGCACTTAAAATTATTTATATAGTTGCTTAAAGTCTTATTCCTCTTTCTGGCTTTTGGTTGTTGGGGGGGTGGGAGGGAGGGCAGAACAGGGTACAGAGCTGACATTCGTAAATAATACGCTTGGAAACAAAGAGAGGCCTTCGTGATCACCTGTGGTGAATGGTTTTTCCAGAACCACAATTATATCTGGAAGATACAGGTTCCCAGGGCCTATTTATTGGCTGACCAAGTTCAGAACCAGATAGATGTTATTTTTAGGGATTTAAAAATAAAATACCCAAATCCTCAATTCTAAGTGAGGAGCAGGATCAATAATTTGAAAGACAATGGATATGCTGATGTAGGCCGGGACCGCTGCAAGCTAAGCAGGTGGGGTCACTTACAGGGCGGGAGGCAAGGCAATCTAAGAACTCAAGTCTTGAGCTTTGCCCTGTCTTGTGGTTTCAAAGATACAGATCATTCACAGATGAAGCAGATACTTAAAGGGAAGCTCTTTCAGTTTTAGACTCAATTTTCCACTCAATTTCTTGAACTACATTTCTTAGAATGCTATTCTGAAAGGTGGTCTTGGGTTTTTATCCCGTAATGGTGGACAGCATCTTCACATGAAGATTGTGTTATTTCTTGCTTTTGTTCAACACAAAGCTAACTCGAATTCATAAGGGCAAACATCGCTTCTGGAATGGGTCATACCAGCAGTGGGTTTACCATGTACACCAATGTACACCACCACCTGTCCTACAACTCAAGGTGGAGAACTGCAAGTTCTCCAGAGGGAGGGAACCTTCATTCTCTCTCGGTCAGCAGGCCACCACACCTTATAAGGACATGAAGAGCTGACCCAGAACAGCATCAGCATCAAAGAGAAACTAAACTGTCCACAAGATTAACTTCCTGATACTAAAGGAGCAGTAACTTTCTTATTATGAAGCTGGTAAGTTTTTAACATAAGTACCTATTTCCTAGGGGGTAACTGATTAACAATCAGATTCAACCCAAAGAAAGTGTCCATTAGAATCTGACTACATAATTACTGGTATGTGTCTTTAAGTAGTACAAACAAAGGTTTAGGTGTTCACCAGATCTGGAATTTCTTCTCTGGAAACCACCACGGACCCTGACAATTCATAGTTCTAAAAACATCTTTCTACTTTACAGATCTTCACAGTATATTTACAGACCCCCATTCTTATTTAACCAGACCCTAATTCAATCACAAATTTAGTTTTGAAGTGAACCTACATAAATACAGGTAACAGTCCTAATTTGTTCTGAATATTCAGAAATAAATGACTATACATTTCCTTCTCTCCTTTTTCATTTACAGAAACAAAGGCATTTTTTTCCAGAGGAAAAGTTCTTTTTTCCATCCCACTCTAACAGTAGCTAATACAAACGTAGACTCTGACAATTCTTTAATATTAAGGGGAAAAGCTAACCTGTCCAGCTACAGCAGCAAAGTAACCATAGAGCGGATCCTGAGTCTGTCCGGGAAAAGTAGGTCCTCCGGGGGCCCCTCCATACTGTAAAACAAACACAAAAGCAGCATTCCGCTGAATCCAGTTTTATTCTTTCACCACTGCATGCTTTTGTGCAAAGCCAGGCAACTGCCCGCCCTTCACACGGATGGTTCACCTCCCCACCACCGGGCACGCTTTAACTGCAATCATTCCTCCCCTTCTCTTCCATTCCCACCCCAGCAGAATTTAGAAAAAACTAGCAGCTTGAACCAAAATGAGTTGTCCTGAAAGTGACATCTACATAAGTGAAGCAACTTAAGCGCAGGGCTCGGAATTGTTTTCCTTTTACTTTCACAGCATTTATGGTATTTTTCAAAGCGTTCTGAGACAGGTGTAGCCCAGGCCGGGCTTAGGTGTCTCGGTTGGACTATGCGGCGGCGAGCACCTGGGCGGGGAGGCGCGCAGAAGGAACATTCCGTCTCGGAAACAGTTCCCACGACGACGCGTATCCCAGGCTCCTGGAGAGGTGGTCTTCCTCCCGGAGGGCTTCCCCCCCCCCCCCCGCGGTCTTTCCCGACTTTTTTTTTTTCCTCTCACTTGCTTTTAAAGAGGGGAGGTGGATCTCCGGACCATTTGAGATTAAAATGGCTGTTGCTCTCACGGGAAACCGGGAGGGGGAGGAAGCCAATCCCCAATTCGCACAATTTCACGCCGCACATCCCAGGCACAGGGTGGGCTTCTCGGGTCAAAACCCACCCGCGCTTTGGCCCCACGCAGCCACCCGCAGGGCGAAGGGACTGAGAGGAGGGAGCCCCAGGATGAGGCCGAAGGGCAGGGGCCAGGGGCGAGGCAGCGGGCAGGGAGAAGCCGGGGGCGGGAGCCGCCCGGGGAGCCGGCCCGGCGGAGCGGCCCAGTGTGGCCTCTCGGCATCCTCGGTGTCCCAGGGTCGCGCCCGGGCCGCGAGCCCGCGCGGGCTGCACTTACCCCGCCTGGGTAGTACCCGCCGCCGGCGCCAGGGTGCCCCGGGTACGCCATAGTGCAGACTGCGCCGTCGCCGCCACCGCCGCCCTCCCGCCGGGACCGCCCCGGAGCACACCACGCGGGCGGCGGGGGACGCGCGCCCGAGTCGCCCCCCGCACCGCGCTGCGCTCGGGCCCCGGCCTCCTGCGTGCGCTTGGCGTGCCTCTGCGCCTTCTGGGCTCAGGTCGTGCGCAAGCCCGGCTGCCGCAAGCGCCTGGGACCTGCGACGCAGTGCTCAGCGGTGACTTTCCTCCCCGCGACACGAATGGCACATTCCAACACCGGTACGGTGCCCCGGGGATTCTTTATTGCTTCCTACTCCGCTCTATTCTGATACTTTTAAACATTTTAAACAACTTTACTAGTCAGGGCCGCCCGGCTCTAAGTTGGCTGCGGTTTTGTGAGGAAGGGGGCTGAATGCAGTAGGGCCGCTCTTAGATGCCTTTGAGGGAAGGAGACGTTGAAAAATCAAAAATATGAAAACGCCCTTGGAAAACAGGGATAAACTTCAGGCACTGTGTGCAAAAGAGCGTTTGGCTTGCGGTTGCACATTTCACTGAACGGCACCGGGTGTTTCCTCGCTAGGGGACACGGTCAACTCCTGGTTAAGCTGGGCGTGATGTGGCCTGGGGAGGACAGAGGGCATTTCCTGGCAGGGCAACCCCGCCCAGGTTCTTAGAAAATGAGTTATTTGAATTGTCTCGATGATTCAGGCGAAACCATCGCTCTCTCCAAAATTACTCGGCTCCTTTTTATACAAGATAAGTTCATTGCTAAGAATGTGCTGCTCAGTATTCAGGAAAGTGAGAGGTTAGAACTATTCCCTTAGGTAGATTCAGAAAATGGTTCTCTTCATTTTTCTTTTTCACCTGGTTGAACAGTCTGATGAGAGCAATTCAGGTGTGAGATTTTCGTTTGGTTTTGTTTCATGTCATTTCAGTCATAAAGGATGTTTGTTTCTGAAATTTATCCGTTTTAAGAAATGCACTGAGGAGCAACATTCACGGTATTTGCTATGGCGGTTGCACAGTAAAATTGAAAGTCATCAACATCTAACAAATATTGGAGCACCTGCAGAGTGTGGTGATGCGCTTGTTCACCGTGGGGGACACGGTTCCTCTGTTCCACGTTCCTGGGCTGTGTTCCCACTAAGGTCATTGTTTTTCTCTTATGCGTAACTCCCTTCCAAGTCCTCATTTTGGATAATCAGACTCCAAAAATGAAAGTCCTGGATTGTGAGAACAATTTTAATAGTCCCTGTTGTTACATATCAAAAAACTATAGATTACCTGTCTTATGTTTTAATTAGGAAGTAGATTATTGTTTTCAAATACCAAAGCAATTATCAAGGTAGATTTAGACATTTTATGAGCCCTTTGGCCTCTGTGGGTTTTGGTTTTATTTTTTTCTTTTTTTTGTGATGAGAACAATGAACATGAGGTCTACCCTCTTAACAAATTTTTAAGAGTACAATATGATATTGTTGACTGTATGCACAGTGTGGTACAACAGGTCTCTAGGACTTTTTATCTTGTGTGACTGAAAATCTATACCCCTTGAACAACTACTCTCCATTTACTCCTAACCTCCAGCCCCTAGCAACCAGTATTCTACTTGTGTTTCTATGAGCTTGATTACTTCAGATATGTCATATAATTACAATAATGCAGTATTTGTCTTTGTGTGATTGACTTATTTCACTTGGCATAATGTCCTTGAAATTTATCCATATTGTAGCATGTGACAAGACTTCCTTCTTAAATCTGGATACAGTTCTATTGTATGTATATGCCACATTTTTAATCCATTCATCCATAGATGGACATTTGGGTTGCTTCTGCACCTTGGTTTTTGTGAAAAATGCTCCAATGAACATGGCTGTGTAAATAGCTCTTTGAGATCTCATTTTCCGTTCTTTTGCATATATGCCCAGAAGTGGGACTGCTGGATCATATAGTAGTTTTATTTCAAATTTAAATTTAATTTAATTGAGGAACCTCTATACTATTTTCCATGGTGGCTACACCATTTTGCATTCCCACCAACAATATGCAAGAATTCCAATTTTTCCACATACTTACAACATTTATTGTCTGTTGTTTTTTTTTTGTTGTTGTTTTTATAATAGTAACCCTGACAGGTGTGAGGTGATAACTCAGTGTGGTTTTGATTTGTATTTCCTGGTAATTAATAACATTAAGTATTTTTTCATATACTTGTTGGCCATTTGTATATCTTCTTTGGAGAAATATTTATTTAATGCTTTAGCCCATTAAATGTTTTTGTAATTTTAATTCCAGTATACTTAAATTAGTTTATATTAGTGTCAGGTGTACAATATAGTGATTCAGCAATCTCTATATATATAACTCAGTGCTCCTCAGGATAAATGTATTCTTTTTTTTTTTAAAGATTTTATTTATTTATTTGAGAGAGAGAGAATGAGTGACAGAGAGCACGAGAGGGAGGAGGGTCAGAGGGAGAAGCAGACCCCCGCTGAGCAGGGAGCCCGATGTGGGACTTGATCCCGGGACTCCAGGATCATGACCTGAGCCGAAGGCAGTTGCTTAACCAACTGAGCCACCCAGGCGCCCCAGGATAAGTGTATTCTTAATCACCTTCACCTATTTCAGCCATGCCCCCACCCACCTCCCCTCTGGTAAACATCAGTTTGTTCTCTATACTTAAGAGTCTGTTTTTTGGTTTGTCTCTTTTTTTCTTTGTTCGTTTGTTTTGTTTCTTAAATTCCACATATGAGTGAAATCATATGGTATTTGTCTTTCTCTGACTGATTTATTTTGCTTGGCATAATACCCTGTAGCATCATCTATGTCATTGCAAATGGCAAGATTTCATTTTATTTTATGGCTAAGTTATTCCACGATATGTCTGTATATCTATATCTCACTTCTTCTTTATCCATTCATCCTTCTATGGACACTGGGTTGCTTCCATAATTTGGCTATCATAAATAATGCTGCAATAAACAAAGGGGTGCAAGTATCTTTTCAAATTAGTGTTTTTGTATTCTTTGGATAAATACCCAGTAGTGGAGTTATTGGGTCAGATGGTAATTCTATTTTTAAGTTTTTGAGGAAACTCCATACTGTTTTTCATAGTGGCTGCACCAGTTTACATTCCCACCAACAGTGCAAGAGGGTACCTTTTTCTCCACATCCTTACTAACACTTGTTTCTTGTGTTTTTGTTTTGAGAGAGAATACACGCAAACAGGGGAGGAAGGGCAGAGGGAGAGGGAGAATCTTAAGCATGCAGCCCAACACAGAGCTCCATCTCATGACCCTGAGATCATGAGCTGAGCCAAAATCAAGAGTTGGACACTTAACCACTCAGGTGCTCCTGTTTCTTCCATTTGATTTTAGCCATTATGATAGGTGTGAGGTAATAACTCATTGTGGTTTTGATTTGCATTTCCCTGATGATCAGTGATGTCGAGCATCTTTTTTTTTTTTTTTAAAGATTTTATTTATTTATTTGACAGAGAGAGACAGAGCGAGAGAGGGAACACAAGCAGGGGGCGTGGGAGAGGGAGCAGGGAGCCTGATTCGGGGCTCGATCCCAGGACCCTGGGATCATGACCTGAGCTGAAGGCAGTCGCTTAACCAACTGAGCCACCCAGGCGCCCGATGTCGAGCATCTTTTCATGTTTCTGTTGGCCTCTTTAGCCCATTTTTAAATTGGGTTATTATTTTTTTGCTATCGAGTTGTAGGAGTTCCTTATATATTTTGCAGACTAACTCCTAATCAGGTATATGGTTTGCAATTTTTTTCTCCCATTCCATGTTGTTTCCTTTGCTGTGCGAAGCTTTTTAGTATGCTGTAGTCCTACTTGTTTTTGTTTTTGTTGCCTCTGCCTTTGGTGTCGTAGCCATGAAGTCATTGCCAAGACCAATGTCATGAAGATTTTCCCCTGTTTTCTTCTAGGAGTTTTATAGTTTTAGTCTTATATTAAGTCTAATCCATTTAAAGTTGATTTTTATGTATACTGTAAGATAAGAGTCCAATTTTATTCTTTTGTGTGGGGATATCTGGTTTTCCCAACACCATTTGTTGAAGAGACCATCCTTTCTCAGTTGTGTATTTTTGGCATTCTCGTGGGAGATCAGTTAATTGTATATGCATTGATTTATTTGGGGGCTCTCTATTCTGTTACTTGACCTCTGCTTTGAAAGAATAGATCGGGAGGACTGAACTCAAAGTTGAGTGTAAACTCTCTCAAGACTCAAGTTTGAAAGAGCATATAGCATATAAAATATTTGTAAGTATGAAGGATGAGCTTTATGGATAAGTAACTATGCTAATTGTCATTTTAGTCATCTTTAGACTTCTTCCTACTACTCTACTGCTAAAGAATTAAATGGAGTGCTGCAGGTGAAATCCTTAAAATTCTTTAAATTACTGTAACAAATTTGTAAGCTGCTCCTCCTTTCATTTATGAAAAAAATTGTGGCAACTAATAATAACAACAGGCACATATAATATTTAATATGTGCCAGATCCTCTTCTAACACTTTATATATTTGCTTAATCCTCATGGAATCCCATGAAATAGATGGTATTATCATCCTTATTACACAGTTGAGGAAACAGAGTAGATGAGACAATTTGCCCAAGTGGAAGGAACACAGAGCTGAGCTAGGCTGCCAGGCCATCTTGGCTCTGGAGTCTGTGCTCTACACTAGGGGACAGCAAACTTTGTCAAGGCCAGACAGCAAACATAATAGGCTTTGTGGACCATGTAGTCTCTGTAGCAACTGCTCACTTCTGCCATTGTAGCATGTGAGCATCCAGAGACAATACACAAATGAATGGGTGTGTTTCAATGCAATTTCATTTACAGACACTGAAATTTGAATTTCATATATCATGAAACATTATTCTTCATTTTATTTTTTTCCAACTCTTAAAATATGTACATATCATTTTTAGCTTCCTGTTATACAAAAACAGGAAGTGGGCCAGATTTGGCCCTTGGGTAGTAGTTTGCCAACCACTGCTAAGAATCCCTCTAGGATTCTGGCTATTTCTCTGGGAGAATAGCACCTTAGCAAATGATTTGCTGCTTTTAAGATAGAGCTTTGGGCAGCAGCAGCAGAGTCACACTGAGGAATGATGACCTCGCTGGGATAGGATCCGATGTATAAAATGGCTTCTTCAGAGTCTTCCCTGTAGTCCAGCAAGAGGACCAAAAGGAACACTGTGAAACCCCAACTTGTCAGTCTCACCCTGTGTAGTCGTAGCTAGCGGGCCTGTTCAAGGACAAAACTGGATTGTCAAATACCCCCAGAAATCAGGAAAAATTATTCAATAGGAACTCTACAAAAATAGAAGTGAATACAGGCAATTTACTTTTATGGTTTTGACACTCAGTCCAAAGGAAGGGGTGAAAGTGGAGGGAGAAATAAGCAACTTTTTGAAGTTCTTGCTAAATGTTGTACTAGATACTTCCTTCTGGTATTGCACTTAAAGAACATCACCTTCAAAAGGAGATGCAATTACTCACATTTTATGGACAAGGAAATTGAGGCATAAGTAACTTTCCCAAGGTTACATATCACGTCTCTGACCTCTGATCTACCTAACTCAAAATCATGGGCATTTTAAGATATGAAACATTACAAAGATATTAAACCAAACTCACAATTTTTTCCCTCATTGTACTGCTTCCTGAGGAATTAGGGTAGAGGTGGGACTGTAGGAAAAGAATTTTTAGAGGTAGAAAACCCCTCCAAAGGTCATAAGTGTCAGCCTTGGGCACAACCACACAAATCATCAGAGTAATGCTTACTTATTTCCTTCATTTCTAAATATAACCTGGAGAAATCGAGTCTGTTCCTTGTGTCTACTTTGATTTTGAACCCAATAAAAACCTCAGTGGAATAAGAACTCATCCTTATACCTTCATATCACAGAGTCCTAGATATGGACACTGCAACCCCCAGCTATTTAGAGAGACTCAGCAACAGAACACCCAAGCTATATAGTTAGAAGAGGGGTTCCTGAGGCACCTGGGTGGCTCAGTCCATTGAGCTACCGACTCTTGATTTCGGTTCAGGTCAGTTCGTGATCTCTGGAACCCTGAGCTGGGCTCTGCGCTCAGCGGAGAGTCTGCTTGGGATTCTCTCTCCCTCTCCCTGTGCCCCACCCCCTGCTCATGCTCTCTCTCTAGATATATATATGTATTTTTTTTTTCTTTAAGGAGAGGGGTTCCTAACTGCTATGGGCAGTGTGGGGAACTAGAATACTGTTACTGGGCTTAATTTACTAAGTGCTAGAGAAAGATTGTGGGAATTGGGCAGCCATACCACAATGGTTGAGGGGAGTGGCAGCAACATGGGTTAGGGAGAGAGCTATGCGAGGTTCGTAGATAATATGGGTCATTGTCATTTTGGCAAGTCACTGCAATCACAGATACCTTTGCTGTCATCATCTCTAACCATGCTGTTTCATGAAAAAGATGAAGGGGTAGGAGAAGGTGGGAAAAGGTAAAGGACTGGCCCAAGATCTTGTAGGCCAACCCTAGCCCGATTTCACTCTTTCCAAGTAAAGTTGTGGCATTATCTGAAAATGCTTCTCAGAGAGAATTTCGTTCTCTTGTGGTATACCCTCCCCAATGCATCTTTATTCTGTTTTCAAGCCAAAAGGCAGTGTGGACTCTCTCTTTGTTTCTGGAAAAAATGTAATATAAAGTACGTGTGTAGATTCCAGTTATGGAATGAATATGTCACAGGGATGAAAGGCACAGCATAGGGAACAGGGACAATGGTACTGTAATAGTGTTCAGCTACGCTTGCGGTGAGCGCAGCATAATGCATAGAGTGCTCCCGTTGCTGTGTTGTACACCTGAAACTAATGTAACATTGTGTGTCAACTGTACTTTAATAAGAAAATAAAGTACTCCATAGAGCATCCAGGGGGTACTTCTTTGCTCAGATAAGGGGTGAAAGAAACACTCTAGCTCAGTAAATGTACTTGTTTCCCCATTTCCTGCAGTTGGATTAAGCCCACGTCTAACGTATCAGGAAGAAATGAGCAAGAACATTTGCCAGATTAAGGTCTCAATTTTCTTTTAACTCTAATCTGGGTGTGTTACCTCATGATTTAAAGACCTCTGCCTTAGACAGAACTCAGATCTCAAAAAACGTGGAAATGATTGTTTGATAGCAACATGGGGCGCCAATAAATACTATCTCCATTTTCCTAAGATTGTTGGGGAAAAAATATGAAGACTAGGATCTTTTATTCTTTGGGAATAAAAGACACCCTTTTTCTCTAACTGCCCAGAATAAGAGCTCAATTAATCATGTAACTATGTAAGTCTTTTCAAGGGATAATAAAGTTTCCATCATTAATGTTTTAATGCTTGCATGAAAAGTGTTTAATGCTTTCCTGGCACACTGTAGGTGATGAGTCATGAACCATACCTGTGCTGTAGGTTGTCTTTTTGTTGATTTCCCACCCACTCCTTCATGCCTCCACCGGCCCCCCCCGAAGCTTTCTAGTTTGTTATGGTCCTACTTTTTATTTTTTATTTGTGTTGCTTCTGTTTTAGGTGTCATATCCAAAAATTCATTACCAAAACCCATGTCAGGAGCTTTATTCCAGTGTTTTCTTCTAAGAGTTTCATGGTCTCAGTTCTCTACATGTAAATCTTTAATCCATTTTGAATTAATTTTTGTGAATAGTGTAAGATCTGGGTCCAGTTTCATTCTGTTACATGTGAATATATAATCATCTCAGCACTATTTATTGAAGAGACAATCTTTTCTCCTTTGAGTATTCTTGGCTCCCTTGTCAAATATTAGTTGACTAGTATATGCCTGGGTTTATTTCTGTTCCATTGGTCCATTTGTCTGTTTTATACCAGCACCATACTGTTTTGATGATTAAAGCTTCATAGTACAGCTTGAAATCAGGAAGTGTGATGCTTCCTGCTTTGTTCTTCTTTCTCAGGATTTCTTTGGCTATTCAGGGTCTTTTGTGGTTCTGTATAAATTTTAGGAGTGTTTTTTCTACTAAAAAATGCCAGTGTAGTCTTGATAGGGATTGCGTTGAATCTACACATGGATTTTGATAATATTGACATTTTAACAGCATTAATTCTTCCAATCCATGAACATGGGATTCTTTCCCATTTATTTGTGTCTCCTTCAATTTCCTTCATCAATGTTTTGTCTTCAGAGTAGATACCTTTCACCTCTGTAGTTAAATTTATCCTAAGTGTTTTATTTTTTTGATGCTATTGCAAATGGTATAGATTTATTTATTTATTTTTTTAGAAAATCTGTTGTTAGTGTACAGAAATGCTACTGACTTTTGTATGTTAATTTTGTATCATGCAACTTTACTGAATTCATTGCTTAGATCTAACAGTTTTTTTTGGTTGAGTCTTTAGGATCTTATATATATAAAATCATGTCATCTGCAAATAGAGACAATTTTACTTCTCCCTTTCCAATTCTAATACATTGTATTTCTTTTTCTTGCCTGATTGCTCTAGCTAGGACTTCCAGTACCATGTTAATTCAATAGGAATGTTGAGAATGGGCACCCTTGTCTTTTGCCTGTATGCATTTTTTTTTAACCACAATTAAAAAATGAGCATATGACCTAATTCTGGCAATAAGATTGGAAGGGAAGTTATGTGGGGGGCATCTAGAAAATGTTTGCTTGCTTTTAAGAAGGTGATATAAGTAGAAATGGCTGTCTGTAATTGTTACATCTATTTTATTGTTATTCTGAAGATAAATCCACCAACAGACTCTCGGAGCACATAAGGAGACAACTGAGTTACTGCATCTATAAAGTTGTCACACTTCAGAGTCAGTATTAAATGTTACTTACAGCATAAAAACATCTTCCATAAGAAACAGAATATTTCTAAACCATAATTTTATTTTTTAGGTTTTGGCAAGTTATCTTATATATATCTGTTAAAAAAATAAACCTACATTAGACCTAAGAATTAATTTGTAGGGCGCCTGGGTGGCTCAGTTGGTTAAGCGACTGCCTTCGGCTTGGGTCATGATCCCGGAGTCCTGGGATCGAGTCCCGCATCAGGCTCCCTGCTCAGCGAGGAGCCTGCTTCTCCCTCTGACCCTCCCCCCTCTCATGTACTCTCTCTCTCATTCTCACTCTCTCAAATAAATAAATCTTAAAAAAAAAAAAGAATTAATTTGTAAATTAGGATTACTTATTTTAAAAATATAGAGAAGACTTCCATTTTATAAAGTCAGGTTTATTGAGGTATAATTTACAAACAGTAAAACCCCACTTTTTAAATATATAGTTTTTATTTTGACAAATGTATACTTCTTTATGGATTAGTCTCTATGACCATTTACCATGTAAAAAAATTATAAGGACATTGTCCTGATTTCAGCTTTTATTTGAGAAGAAAATTTTTCTCTAAATGGAGTAAAACTCTTTATATTTGTAGCTCCAAATTTACTTTAAAGGAGCTGTGAAGCAATCTGTAGAGATAGAGATGAGTCCAACTTAGATCAGTATCTTGAGTGTCCAAAAGTGTGTCTTATTTTGCCTGTCATTTTTATTTGCAGTAACCTGGGACTTCTCTGGTTTTTGAGCTGAAAATCCTCAGTTCTGAGAAACTCTACAGTCCTGGGCAGACCAGGATAGTTGGTCACTCTAGGAAGGTTTCTCAACTTTGGAACTACTGACATGGTGGGTCAAAAAATTTGTTATTTTGGGGGCCTGTCCTGTTTTGTAGGATGTTTGCAGCATCCATGACCTCTACCCACTAGATACCAGTTAACACTCCCCACCTTCCAGTAGTCACAATCAAAAATGTCTCCAGACCTTGTCAAATGTACCTTGGGGGCAAAATCACCCAAGATAAGAACCACTGACCCAGATGCAAATGCCCTTACATCCCACAAATTTGAAATTCAAAATCTTATTCTTTGTTGCTGTTGTAAAGCAAAAACAAGTTGATTCTGCTATTTTTACCCGGGACTTAAAAAGTCTGAGAGATTGCTTCTAGATTTCTTTCTCTTTGGGAGCTTCACCACCACCCCCCCTA
Organism: Leptonychotes weddellii; assembly: GCF_054177405.1. Lineage (NCBI taxonomy): Eukaryota > Metazoa > Chordata > Mammalia > Carnivora > Phocidae > Leptonychotes > Leptonychotes weddellii. The sequence continues at coordinate 68,043,631 of NC_138380.1, read as the reverse complement.
CCACCCCCAGCCCAAACACACACATTTTTAACATTGCAAATGACCTGACCTAAGCGATTATTCTAGATGCTTCTCCCCTGTAGGTTCTGGGAAGCTGCCTGTGTGGGTTGTGTCCATCTAATTCTCTGGATTCAAAGTTCTTTTGTTTGTTTCTTTGTTATTTCTAATTCATCTGTGCTTGCATAATCATACATATAATCGTATTTGTACACATACTTTTAGGATTAAATGTTCATGTGTTTTAGTGAGATGGAATTTTGCACACTTTTCTGCTTTTTGCCTTTCTCAATTAACAATACTACCTTGAAAGAAAGCCAAGATGAGTACAGCTTTAATTTATACTTTAAGGGGCGTCTGGGTGGCTCAGTCAGTTAAGCGTCTGCCTTGGGCTCAGGTCATGATCCTGGGATCAAGCCCCGCATTGGGTTCCTTGCTCAGCAGGGGAGCCTGCTTCTCCCTCTCCCTTTGCCTACCACTCCCCCTGCTTGTGCTCACTCACTCTCTCTCTCTGTCAAATAAATAAAATCTTTTTAAAAAACAAAAATAAAATAACTGTATAATATTCCATGGTGTGGATATACTATATTTAATGCACCATTCCTTTATTAACTTTCTTGGCCTTAACATGTGATGTGATGATAAACATTTGTGTACATATATCCTTACCTTCTAATACTCTTCTTTCTACAGAGAGATTCCCAGAAGTAGGATTGCAGGATCAAAGGCTATTTCAGGTTTTAAGAGATTTGCCGGACAGATTTCAAGGAAAGTTGTAGTGGTTCACATTTCTACTCATTCTGTTAGGAAAAAAACCTGCAAAACCAAAAACCTGTTTTCATAGATCCCTGATAGAAATGTGCTATTGTTCTGTTTACCTTTTGTAAATCTGATGGGAGTGAATTGATGTTTTGTTGATAGTTTACTTTGTATTTCCCCGACTAGTAGAGTTTAAACACTGTTTAATGTTTGTAGTCTGTTTCCATTTGCTGCTTTGTGAAAATTTCAACTTCTACCCTTTGACATTTTTCCCATTGGACATTTTTTTTACAAGTAAGAATTTGTGTTATGTCTCTGTCTGTCTGTATATTTATTTATTTAAATATTTTATTCATTTATTTGACAGAGAGAGAGTACAAGTAGGCAGAGAGGCAAAGGGAGAGGGAGAAACTCGTTCCCCGCTGAGCAGGGAGTCAGACCTGGGGCTGGATCCCAGGAGCCTGGGATCCAGACCTGAGCCAAAGGCAGCCGCTTAACTGACTGAGCCACCCAGGTGCCCCTGTATGTATATTTATATCTGTATCTACATATGGACACATAACCTACCACTGTATCACTTTTAACTTTAATCTTTCCTAATAGTAATATTGACTGTCCTGCCCCTATTTTACTTAATTTATATTTTTCTGGTGTCTTTCTGCCTCTCCTTTTATTTTCAGCCTCTCTTTACCTGTTTTCTAGTTTTTTTCTTATCAACATCCTGCAGCCAGGTTTTGTTTCAACTGAATCTGGCTGAGTGTCTTTCTTGATAGTATTTGTAGGAGTATTTTTTTTAAGATTCTATTTATTTATTTATTTATTTGAGAAAGAGCGGGAGTGAGAGAGCACAAGCTGGGGCGGGGGAGCAGCAGAGGGAGAGGGAGAAGCAGATGCCCCCCTCCACAGCAGGGAGCCCGATGTGGGGCTCTATCCCAGGACCCTGGGATCATGACCTGAGTGGAAGGCAGCTGCTTAACCGACTGAGCCACCAGGGGCCCCAGTATTTGTAGGAGCATTATGTCTTGACCAATATTCTTGATATCTCTTCTATCATTCTTATGATTTATTTTTACTTGGGTGTTTACTGTTTCTTTTCCTCTGATTAATTTGTAAATGCCACTCTACTTTTCCATTTTCAGCACTTATAATTAGACATCTATTTCTCTTCTATTACTTGAAACATGATAACCAATCTTTCTCCCACCAGAATGCTCACTTTCCTCACTGTTCTCCCCAGTACGATGAGATCTTTAGAATCATTTGTCATCCTTGCTCTGCAGCCAGCCTCCTCTGGTCCTATTTATAATGCCTTTACTTCTTTCCTATCCCAACCACCAGCTATGAGGAATTGCTGAGCACCTTTAGTGCTTTCTGTTCACAACTGTTGTTAAAATATCTCTGGCCATTGTGTCTCTTCTTTTTCAGTGCTCCTTGTTTTTCTTTATTTTCCATATCCTCAGTTTATCATTATTAATTTAAATTTAACTGTATTTAAAGGATAGTTACTGGAAGATTTATTGCACATTACTCTTTTCCTCTCTTCTTCATAGGCTCTTATCTTGATTACTCTGTTCACATTCATTTGTTGTTGGAAATCTTTCCTTAAATCAGATGTATTTTTCTAAAATTTTGCATATCCACCAATCCATGGTCGTAATGGGATAATTGGAATGCAGCTCTTTTTTCTCACTCGTCTGTGTATGATATCAATCTATCTTCATTTTAAAATTAAAAAAGATTTTTAAAATTTTATTTAAAATTTTATTTTTTTAAATTCCAGTATAATTAATGTACAATGTTATAATAATTTCAGATGTACAATATAGTGATTCAGCAATTCTGTACATTATTTGGTGCTCATCACAGTAAGTGTACTCTTAATCCTCTTTGCCTATTTCACCCACCCCTCTATCCACCTTCCCTTTGTTCTCTATAGTTAAGACTCTTTTTTGGTTTGTCTCTTTTTTCTTTGTTCATTTGTTTTGTCTCTTAAATTTCACATATGAGTGCAATCATATGGTATTTGTCTCTCTGACTGACTTATTTCACTTAGCATTATACTCTTCAGCTCTCTGACAAGATTTCATTCTTTTTTTTTTAAGACTTTATTTATTTATTTGAGAGAGAGAGTGAGTGAGTGAGAGAGAGAGCACAAGCCAGGGGGGAGAGGAAGAAGGAGAGGGAGAAGCAGACTCTCCCCTGAGCAGGGAGCCCAATGCCGGGCTCAATCCCAGGACCTGAGGATCATGACCCGAGCCAAAGGCAGATGTTTAACCAACTGAGCCACCCAGATGCCCCATTTTTCTTTTTTTTTTTATAAGATTTTATTTATTTTTTGAAAGAGAGAGAGACAGCGAGAGAGGGAACACAAGCCGGGGGAATGGGAGAGGGAGAAGCAGACTCCCCGCTGAGCAGGGAGCCCGACACGGGACTCCATCCCAGGACCCTGGCATGACCTGAGCTGAAGGCAGATGCTTAACAGACTGAGCCACCCAGGTGCCCGATTTCATTCTTTTTTATAGCTGAGTAATATACATACATGTATATGTATATGTGTGTGTGTGTGTGTATCTATCTATTTTTACCCATTCATCAATCAGTGGACATTTGGGCTGCTTCCATATCTTGGCTATTGTAAATAACACTGCAGTAAACATAGGGGTGCAAATATCTTTCCAAATTTGTGTTTTTGTATTCTTTGGATAAATGCCTAGTAGTAGAATTACTAGATCACGTGGTAGTTCTATTTTTAACTTTTTGAGGAACCTCCATACTGTTTTCCACAGTGGCTGCACCAGTTTGCCTTCCTACCAACACTGCAAGAAGCTTCCTTTTTCTCCATATCCTCACCAACACCTGCTATTTCTTGTGTTTTTTTCTCGTTGTGCTTTTGATTTTAGCTATTCTGACAGGTGTGAGGTGATATCTCATTGTAATTTTGATTTGCATTTCCCTGATGGTGAGTGATGGTATCTTTTCATGTGTCTGTTGGCCACCTGTATGTCTTCTACAGAGAAATGTCTGTTCATACCTTCTGCTCATTTTTTAATTGAATTATTTATTTTTTGGGTGTTGAGTTTTATAAGTTCTCTATATATTTTGGATACTAACCCTTTATCAGATATGTCATTTGAAAATATCTTCTCCCATTCGGTAGGTTGACTTTTAGTTTTGTTGATTGTTTCCTCTGCTGTGCAGAAGCTTTTTCTCATGCTCCTAATCTTAGGGGAAAATCTCCACTTTTCACCATTGAGTATGATGTTCACTGTGGGTTTTTCATATATGGCCTTTATTATGTTGAGGTATTTTCCCTCTAAATCTACTTTGTTGAGGGTTTTTATCATGAATGGATGTTGTCCTCTGTCAAATGCTTTTTCTGCATCTTTTGAAATGATCATATGGTTCTTATCCTTTCTTTTATTAATGTGGTGCATCACGCTGATTGATTTGTGAATATTGAACTACTCTTGTAACCTGGGAGTAAATCCCACTTGATCATGGTAAATAATTTTTTAATGTATTGCTGGGTTTGGTTATGCTAGTATTTTGTTGAGGAGTTTTACATCTGTGTTCATCAGAGATATTGACCTGTAGTTCTTCTGTTTTTGTGGTGTCTTTGGTTTTGGTATCAGGGTAATACTGGCCTCATAAAATGAATTTGGAAGCTTTCCTTCATCTTCTATTCTTTGGAGTAGTTTGAGAAGAATAGTTGCATTACTTCTTCTTTAAATGTTTGGTAGAATTTACCTGTGAAGTCAAGGACTTTTGTTCATTGGGAGTTTTTTGATTACTGATTCATTTTCATTGCTGATAATCAATCTGTTCAAATTTTCTATTTCTTCCTGACTTAGTTTTGGGAGGTTATATGTTTCTAGGAATGTATCCATTTCTTCTAGTTTGTTCAGTTTTTTGGAACATAATTTTTATAATATTCTCTTATAATCCTTTGTATTTCTGTGATGTCGGTTGTTACTTCTCTTTCATTTCTGATTTTGTTTTTCTGAGTCCATTCTCTTTCTTTATCTCTCTCTCTCTTTTGATGAATTTGGCTAAAAATTTATCAATTTTGTTGATCTTTTCAAAGAACCAGCACCTGATTTCACTGTCCTATTGTTTTTTCATTTTCTATTTTGTTTATTTCTGCTCTAATGTTTTTATTTCCTTCCTTCTACTGGTTTGGGGTTTTGTTTGTTATTTTTCTAGCTCCTTTAGGTGTCAGGTTAGGTTGTTTGTTGTTGGTTTTTTTAGGTTAGGATGTTTATTTTAGATTTTTCTTTTTGAGATAGGCCTGTATTGTTACAAACTTCCTTCTTAGAACAACTTTTGTTGCATCCTAAAGATTTTGGACCATTGCGTTTTCATTTACATTTGTTTCCATGTATTTTTTGCTTTCCTCTTTGATTTCTTGGTTTACCAAGAATTCACTGTTTAGTAGCATGTTATTTAACCTGCATGCATTTGTGGTCTTTCCAGATTTTTTGTTGTGGTTGACTTCTAGTTTCATAGTGCTGTGGTCAGAAAAGATTCCGGTATGACTTTAATCTTTTTGAATTTGTTGAGACTTGTTGAATTTGTTAACACATGATCTATTCTGGAGAATGTTCCATGTGCACTTGAAAAGAATATGTATTGCAGTGTTTTAGGATGGAATGTTCTGAATATATCTGTTAGAACTATCTGGTCTAATGTGTCATTCAAAGCCACCATTTCCTTATTGATTTTCTGTTTGGATGATCTATTGAGTAAGTAGGGTATTAAAGTTCCCTACTCTTATTGTGTTACTATTGACTACTTCCTTAAGGTTTATTATTAGATACTTAATGTATTTGGATGCTCCCATCTTGGGTGCATAAATATTTACAGTTGTTATATCTTCTTGTTGGATTTTTCTCTTTACGATTTATAGTGTCCTTTTTGCCCTGTATAAGTATGGCTACCCCAGCTTTCTTTTCACTTCTGTTTGCCTGATAAATGCTTTTCCATCCCTTTGCTTTCAATATTCATGTCTTTAGATTTGAAATGAGTCTCTTGTAGGCAGCATATAGATGGGTCTTGCTTTTTTATCAATTCTGTTACCCTATGTATTTTTTTAAAGATTTTATTTATCTATTTATTCATTCATTCATGCATTCATTCGTTCATTTGGAGAGCATAAGTGGGGGAGGGGCATAGGGGGAGAGAGAGAATCCTAAGCAGTCTCTGCACTAAGCACAGAGCCCAACCTAGGGCTTGATCCTAATCCATTTACATTCAAAGTAATTATTGATGGGTGTGTACTTATTGCCATTCTGATACTTACTGTTTGGTTGTTCTGTAGTTCTTCTGTGTTGCTTGCTTCTCTTGCTCTCTTTCATGGTTTGCTGGCTTACTTCAGTGATATACTTGGATTCCTTTCTCTTTATTTTTGACACATCTATTATTGGTTTTTGATTTGTGGTACCATTAGGTTTATATATAACATCTTATGCATATAGCCATCTATATTAAGTTGGAGGTCGCTTAAGTTTGAATCCATTCTAAAAGCACTAAACTTTTGCTCCTCTCCTCCACATGTTTTAGGTATATGGTGTCATACTTTAAATCCTTTTATTTTGTGAATCCCTTGACTATACAAATCCCTTGATTTTTATAGATATATTTAATTTTACTGCATTACTACTTTTGTGCTTACTCCTGCTTATGGTCTTTCCTTTCGACTCAAAGAATCCCCTTTAACACTTCTTGTAAGGCTGGTTTCGTGGCACTGAATTCCTTTAACTTTTGTTTGTCTGAGAAACTCTTCATCTCTCCTTCTATTCTGAATGGTAGGCTTGCTAGATAGAATATTCTTGGTTACAGATTTTTAGTTTTCAGCACTTTGAATATGTCATGCTATTCTCTTCTGGCTTGCAAAGTTTCTGCTGAAAAGTCAGCTGATAGCCTTATGGGATTTCCCTTGTATATAACTGTTTCCTTTTGTCTTGCTATTTTAAAAAATCTCTATCACTACTTTTTGCCATTTTAATTACTGTGTGTCTTGCTGTGGACCTCCTTGGGTTGATTTTGTTGGGGACTCTGTGCCTCTTGGATCTGAATTTCTATTTCCTTCCCCAGGTTCAGGAAGTTTTCAGCTATTTTATCTTCATATACATTTTGTGCCCCCTTTTCTCTTCACTTTTTCTTCTGTAATGTAAATGTTATTATGCTTGGTAGTATCACTGAGTTCCCTTAGTCTGTTCTCATTTTTTATTATTCTTTTTTTTTCTCCTGTTCAGCTTGGTTTTTTCCATTACTCTCTCCTCCAGGTTGGTCATCCATCCTTCTGCTTCCTTTAGTCTACTGTGTATTCCATCTAGTGTACTTTTGATTTCAGTTATTGAGTTCTTCATCTCTGATTCATTCTTTTTTATGTTTCCTATCTCTTTGTTGAACATCTCACTGAGATCCTCCACTCATTTCTCAAGTCCACTGAGTATCTTTATGACCATACTTTAAATTCTCTATCTGGCATATTACTTATCTCTGTTTCATTTAGCTCTCTTGCTATGATTTTGTCCTCTTCTTTCATTTGGGACATATTCCTCTGTCTCTTCATTTCGTCTAACTCTCTGTGTCTGTTTCTTTGTGTCAGGAAAGTCAGCTATGTCTCCTGCTCTTGAGAGTAGTGGCCTTATGAAGAAAAGGTCCTGCTGTGGCATGTCCCCTGTTCACCAGCACTTGGTACTTCTCCTATGTGTGTTACCTACACATGCTGTTGTGGCTGAGCTGCATTTTCCTTCAGTCCAGTTGTCTGCAGTGGCTCTCTTTGCCTGTTGTGGTCAGGGTTTGGTCCAGGTCATAGGCCAGACTGGGGCCAGCTTGGGTTTGAATTGGGTCACACCGGGCACTTGTCAGAGCTGCGGTAGCACCAAACTGCAGAGTGCTCTCCCTGTGTTGTCCCCGGAGAAGCTGTCCTTGGTGAGTGAAGCCTGCAGTCAGACCAAATTCTGCCCCAAGCCCACTGCTGGGGCTGCTGTCAAACTGGTAGGTGTGGCTATCTTTCCCTCTCCCCAGGGCGGGAGTCACTTTGGAGTGGTGCTGGCACCTGTTGGGGCTGCTTGTATACTACCAGGCTTGAGGTGCCCACTTTGAATGGAGTCCCGAAGAGGGTGGGTTGGAGAAGGTGGGTCTGCAGGAGGGTAAGGGAACAGGGTGTTAGCAAGGTTTGCACAGGTCTGTTGTGGGAGGGGACCTGGAGCCACTTGGGAAAACTCCTGCTGAGGGTGGGTTGGATTGGGCTGTCCAGAGAAGGGCATGGGGCCTGGGCACATTGTTAGCAAGCTAGGTGGAGAGTGTCAGGGCTGCACTATTTCC
>NC_138380.1:67963074-68035043 GCF_054177405.1 Leptonychotes weddellii | reverse complement strand
TAGTTCATTTTTGCCCTTGCTTCCCTTGCCTTTGGCGATGTGTCTAGGAAGAAGTTGCTGCAGCTGAGGTCGAAGAGGTTGCTGCCTGTGTTCTCCTCAAGGATTTTGATGGATTCCTGTCTCATATTTAGGTCTTTCATCCATTTTGAAGACTCAGTTTTTTCTTCTGAAAAATGGGGATAATATCCGTACTTCAGAGAATTGGCAGGAGGATTAAATAAGATACAGTATGTGAAGTTTAGCACAGGCTTTGCCCATAGTATCATGCAACAAACATTATTCAAAGATTTGCGGGATCCCCTTGAAGCAGGAAACATGTAGAACTGGATGCTTCTGTCTTGTTGGGCTAGGGCAGGGGTGCACGGTCCTGCTCATCCTCATTGCTGTTGTCTCTAATGTCCATTCCTTTCCCTTTCACCCTTGATCCAGCTTTTCCTCGTTGTAGTCTTCTCACTTCCTCTCATCTGGGAGTTCGGGGGGTTTCAGAGGGAATTGCACTGTGTGCAGCTATCAGTGTGGTGTGTCCATGAGAGGAGGTGAGTTCAGGAGCCTCCCGGCTTGCCATTTTGGCCCAGAATGCTCAGGGCTTTGGCTTGAGTTTGAGGAAAGGCAGTGCCTAGGAGAGTAACTAACACACTCTTTTCCTAAATTCTCCTGAACAAATCTTTAGAAGAGTAGAGGATTTTTCTACATTGTAATTTTAACTTATTATAGAGAATTGGAGTAGGATCCTGCAAGGGTATGTTTGGAGCGTGAGTGTGCAGTGGACAGGTGGTGTGGATACTGGTTCGGGGGATGGAGAATAAAACCAGCACCTTGACGGCCATTCCACCTTAACTTTGGGAGGAGGTCAAGAATCTTCTGGGATCCTAAAGGTAAAATTCATTATACACTTTCATCATTATCATGGCTCTTTTGTGGTCCCTGAACAATTAATGCATGAAGAGCTTTTAGTGCAATTTCTAATTGAAGTAGCTTTTGAGTAAGGGCTTTGCTATTTGCTTCTAGCTTTCTCTAGCTTGCTAGCCTCTATTTATTTATCAGTTTTTATCTTGCTTTTGAAAGAATGATCATGCCCATCAGGGCTGTGGCTGTCCAGTTGTGCAGGACATTTAATGTATGGTCTGCAGGCTGAAATCCAACCTGAAGTCAGTCTGTTAGTGAAGTCATTAGCCCCGTCCTGGCAGCATCTACCTGGACGAAGGAAAGCATTTTTTTTTTTCTACTTCTTACCAAAGTCCATTGTGGGATAATGTACCCCTACCTCTGTTTTGGCCAGCTGATGCTCTCCCCTCTCTGAGGGTAAAAGTGAGACACAGAGGATATTGGAGTGCACCCGCTGCTGAGCTCAAGCATATACTGCACGAAGCTGCAAATCTGTTTATATGCTTTTAAGCTCATGTACTGCCTCTCCTTTTCCTTATGCCTGAAGGGAGGTATTTTTACTTCCAGATACTGGAACTGCTGTGATTTAAAAGCTTTTAATCTTTTTTTTTTTTGGAATGCTGGTGAGTCAAAACTGGAATTAAACAAAACTGGAACATATTTTTAAAATAACATTTAATGAGTACAAATTTACAGAAGCAGTCATCCCTTACCATGGGGAGAACATACAAAAATAAAAGGTCTGTGAGCTTAAAAATTTTCCTAGAATACAGTGCAGTTTAGTCTAACTTTTTTTATAGAGAGCAGGTTGGACCTGTTAAAAGGAATACAGTTCAGTATTTCCATCTGTTCCAAACTCATTCTTTCCAACTGTAGGTAAACTGGAGGAGTCAGCTGTTAGGAGGATCAAGTTGGTTTGATGGTTTGGGGAGGAAGGATGGTGAGAGGGACAAGGGAGGAAGTTGGCTTCTCTGGTCCACTGATGGGGCTTGGAGCCCCTGTGGTTGATGCTGAGGGTCAGGTTTGCCAAGGTATTGTTACACCAAAACCACTGGAGGTGTTCTTCAACTTCTGGCTATGTGGATGGCTTCTATTAACTACCCAGGCAGAACATTTTTACTAGGTTATTAAAGTAGATTTTTACTCTAGATAGGCTTTTTTTTTTTTTTTTAATCTAGGTGTGGCATTTTCTATTTTTAGTGATGAACTGTGGCCCAGTAAAAACTCTTTACCAAAGAACATGGTTAACCCCAGAGACTTTCTTTACATCAGCCTGGGTAGTATTTAATTTTGAAGCAACCATTCTCTAGACAACAAGCAGGCTCCAACACTGGCACATTTGGCCATTTTGCACAAAATGGAGTGGATGAGTAGTGACATTCTTCCTGTTTTTCCACTGATGCTCTAGGCTCAGCACTATATACCACTGCTCTGCTCACAGTTTTCCAGGTTTTTTTGTACCCTTGCTTAGGTGGATCAAGGCTAAATTAATGGAGCATGTGTTCTATGTACCTTCTCAGTGAACACAAACTGAGATAAAAACCAAAATTTATAAAAGGTATGAAGAAACCAACACCCTCATCCAATGCCAATGATATTGACAAGGTCAATTTAGAAATAATTTGGCAATATATATCAAGTGCTATTATGAGTTTCTTAATTTTGTAATCCCAATTCTTGCCAAGTATTCCAAGGAAATAATTTAAAATATGGAAAAAAGTATTAAGTGCTAAAATATTCTCTGAAATGTTATTTGTTTTAGTAAAAAAACAGATATAACCTATATGTTTAATTAGTGCAGTGGTTAAATAAAAGGCCATTTGATGTAATATATTGCAGCCACTAATAATATACATAAACCATGTAAGAGAACGAAGCCACTGATAAATTAAGTGAAAAAGGAAGGATGTAAAATTGACTATACAGTATAGATGAAACTATTTTCAAAAAGTTTTGTAGAGAAATATCCTGGATGGTGGGTGATGTTTTAATATATATATATATATATATTTTTTTAAAGATTTTATTTATTTATTTGACAGAGAGACACAGCGAGAGAGGGAACACAAGCAGGGGGAGTGAGAGAGGGAGAAGCAGGCTCCCCGCCGAGCAGGGAGCCCGATGTGGGGCTCGATCCCAGGACCCCGGGATCATGACCTGAGCCGAAGGCAGACGCTTAACGACTGAGCCACCCAGGCGCCCCTGTTTTAATATATTTTAATCATTTTGTATCACATAGAATATATGATAATAAAGGTTAAAAAAAAAAGAAAAATAGATGGCCTTTATAGAGCAGGCAGAAAAATATCAGTCTCAAGGCCTTTTGGTTATTTCAGTTTGTGGGAAGAGGGTGCACGAGGCTCTTTCAGCTCCATGCATGAGCCAGGAAGGCTAATGGCAATATCAGCACAGGAAAAACAGAGAAAACCATCCTGCATTCCAGCAAAGATTTGAGAAAGAAGCATGTCTCATATTTCAGCTACTGTTCACACCTTTCTACCCTAAGATTTTACATAATTCTCTCTCATCTATGCCTTGGTCAAACTTATACTTTCATTATTCATTTAATTTCACTGCTTAAAATTAAAATAAGCCCTGAAAAATTATAGAAGCTACTTTTTTATACTAGAAATCCATTTTGTAAATGATTAGTATTGAACAATATTTGGAATATACTATTCACAAAGCATACCATAATACCTTAATCATACAAACCTTGTATAGTGCAACTTTCCAAAATTTATTTAGCTTGCTATCTAAAATTCTGGCTTATTTCACCTTATTGTGCAAGGGCTTTTATCAACCCTTCCTTGCTTATTATATATTGAAAAAATCCAGTGGATATCTCAATTTGAACTCAATCTTCCCTACACGTATTCCTTGTAGAGGAAGAATCTTATGACAATGGTAATAGATTTGCATGTATTCAACCCATGGTTACTTCCCATCAATGGTGATATTTTTGTTGTGTTATAAAATAGTTCTCCACAGTACACATCCATGTTGGCAAAAGCAAAATCAAAGAGCACATTTAACTATAGAATTCACTATGGCGATACTTAGGATCTCCTTCATTTAAAAAGAACAGTAAGAAAAATTTTCATTCCTTTTACTTCATTTGTTCCCCTTTTTCAGACATACCTCAGAAAGACTTTATCAGTGGCCACCATCTTACTGTTTTCTTTTTCATTGCACTCAGCCCTTGAACCAGAGAAGGAAGTTGCATGTATTTCCCCTGGATTTTGCAAGACATTAGGTCATGCATGTTGCCCATAACAAAAAAATGTTTTAGTGTGAAGCCACAAAACTCAGTGTGACCTCAGCCTGCTGCCTCTGGGAAGAAGAGAGGCAGGAACCTACATAGGTTCATCACTAACCTGAGATTAAATGGTGTTCTATTCCTATCTGTCAATTTCTCAAAGTCAGGCAACATTTCCTTCTCTGTTAACAAACTTCAGGCCAAGGTGGGAGAAAAATGCTTTCTTAACTGTGCCCATTATGTAGTCTTCCCTAAATATACAATACTATAGCTGAGAGTCCAGGTAAATTGAACTTTGCTTCAAATATTGTCCTTTTGATGTCTGTTTTGAGTTCCTTTCCCAGCCCTGGCGGATTCGTGTAAGGGTCTTGTCTATACATGGCAGGATGAGGATGAACTTGATCACCAGCACGGTGCAGGGAATGATGAGCGCGATCACGTAGGCTGAAGGAAGATACCATCTGAGACTCGAAGGACTGAGGAATCTCTTTCCGCCATACACCATGGTGTGGGCTGTGCACAAGATCAAGGTCAAATAACCCAGTTTGGACTATATAAGCAAGAAAAAAATATGTATACATTAACACTACATTTATATTTTATTTTTTTAAAGATTTTATTTATTTACTTGAGAGAGAGAGAGAGAAACAGCATGAGCGCGGAGAGGGTCAGAGGGAGAAGCAGGCTCCCTGCTGAGCCGGGAGCCCGATGTGGGACTCAATCCCAGGACCCTGGGATCATGGCCTGAGCTGAAGGCAGTCGCTTAACCAACTGAGCCACCCAGGCACCCTACATTTATATTTTAAAGTGAAACACTCTAAGCCATGAAAGATATTTATTACCAACCACAAACCTTTGACATCTGAAATATTTAGAACATTCTGCTAAGTACTGGAGAAAGCATTAACCCTCCTTTGGGATGATAAATATTGCATTAAAAAAAAAAGATTGTGCTTACAAATGATATGTTGATTTCATCCTTCTAAAAATTTTTTATTCTTGAAGTATAGTTGGCATACAACGTTTTATTAGTTTCAGATGTACAACATCTTGATTCGACAATTCTATACATTTTGTACTGCTCACCACGATAAGTGTAGGCACCAGCTGTCACCATACAATGTTATTCCAATATTATTGACTATATTCCCTGTGCTGTACCTCAGTTACCAGGATGGGTGACATAGGTGAAGGGGATTAAGTGGTGGTTTCATTTTAACCTGGCCGGATGGGAAAGTTTGCTAAGAGTAAACTTTTTTGGGTTAGAATAAATAATATACCTTGGCTTCTTCCCCAGTGGTAAAACTTTTTCCTTGATGAAATTTTCTGGAGGCCAGAGGTGAATAAGACACAGCATGTCCTCAAGAAGTACCACATTAGTTTATGTTACTGACTAGAAGCAGATGCTAGCTAATTTCTATTGCTATAAAGAACAATTAGCAAACTTTACTTTTGTTTGCTTGTTTTGGCCTAAATTCTAAAGCTCAATGTTTATTTCTGTCTTAATGCCTTTACTAAAGGTGTTAACATGAGAAAATGTTGACTGCATTTGTTCTCTGGGAGAAACTGCAAGACTTTTGAAATTTGAATAGTTTTATAAAATTCAAATCTGATTTCAGTTACTAATGGTCTTTTCTATTATTATACTGGTTCACAACAAGCATGCATCAGAATAATCTGGAAGACTTGTTAAAACATGTTGTTGGGCTACACCTCCGGAGTTTCTGATTCGTTAAGTCTGGGGGGAGCCTGGGAACTTGTGTCTCTAGTAAGACCCCAGGTGATGCTGAGATTCTAGGTACCACACTTTGAGTATTACTGGTCCATAAGAATAGTAACTAACTGCCTTTAGTGAGGTGTCTGGTGGTTGATATGTGGGAAACAGCAATTTTCCCTTTTATAGACCAGCACTGGGTCTGGTATGATAACAGTCTAACATAGCTTGCTTTGATGGTTTTAAACTTGAGTTTAATATATATATAATATATAAATATATATATATATTTAATATATGCCCTCTTGTATCAATATGTCCATATACTAAGGTTGATTGTCAGAGGTAGAAATTTTGTCTTTGGGTTTCTCATCACGTTGTGCCTAGCACATCCCTACACACAAAGTTTAATAGTTGTTAGTATTTTTCACTCTCTACTCTTACCTGTGGCTCTAGGAGTAAGCAGTGATCTTGGCAAGTGATGCCCAGCTAGGAAGCAAAACTATTATGGTATGCCTTTTGGTACCAGAGTTTAGCATTTTCTCACTTGAACTTGGCTCAATTTCTATTTTTGTGACATTGCTAGGGAAGTGAAGGAGCAAGATGAAAATTTATGCATGGTATGAGAGAAAAATGAAAATATTTGTAAAGCCGGACTTATTTTGCAATATAAAGGAGATTAAATCTTGAAGTCCTTACCTGGACAAATCGGAACTCTCTCCAGTTGACCATGTTGCTAACTGATGGCAAGGAAGTGATTCCCAAGAGTACAAACAGGAAAAATCCAAGGATTCCCAAAGCTATGTATGAATCATTAAGCCAGGCAGTAGAGGTGCTAAATGGATCTTCTGTCTTGGCTTTTGCCTAAGAAAAATTATAAGCAATTTTTAAATATTACATTTTTTACAAACTGCCCAAACTTTTAAGGGGACTGAAAAATACCTCTGCATGGTATATTTGCTCAAGATAAATTGTATGTATTTCTTAATAATCACTTGAAAATAACTGTCGAGAAAAATACACTTGGAAATGATATTTCTTGGTAGAAAAAGTAATTGGTTCTGCTGGGACTTTATTATAATAGTTGACTCCTGGAGTTGTGTAGAAAGTTTTAATTGACGCTGTAAATTCTAAAACAAAGTAAACATTTACTTAAACCTTCTTTACCATATGGCTTCTTGTTCCCCAAGTAAAACTTGCTGTTCTGAAATGATTGTATCAGGATTCTGTTTTTCTGCTTTGTATGCTTATTCACACACGCAAAGTTTGGGTTCTTTCATGTTTATTTTTGTTGTAATATAGCATCAAGTCTGTCACACCACAGATTGAGAAAAATCAGGCCCTTCAAATGGGACTCTTACCTAAGAACTTCCCTTGTATTTTTTAGGGAAATAATGTAGAGAAATCCACAGAAGTACCATCAATGAGTTATCGACTCATAAACTTTGAGAGTGCAGTAAGATTGATCAAAACCAATTATTTCCAAACTAGAACGGATGGATAGCACTTCCTCTGGGACTGCTTTAAGACTGTCTGAGCTAATTCTCTCTGAATTTTTGACTATGCAGAAAATAGTATTTGACATTTGCTCAGAATTGTTTAGTTTTCTAGTTCTTGAGAGCAGCTCTGTGCAAGTCAAACATTAATGAAGTTATAAGCACCCTTCTGTGAATTTTTTTACCTTCCTGTGACACAGTTTTGAACAGCCCCCTTACTTAGAAGATGGTTGGTTTTGACTTCCAAAAGGAAGTCGCATGCATAAAAATAGAAGCTTGAAAACACATTGGTTTACATTTATTGACTGCACCCCCTCCCCGAGGAATTCAAGTAAGTGTTATTAGGTTTCCTGAGCCCCCAGATCTGTCAGTTTGCCAGTATCCCAGTGAGTCCTGGGAATACACATCTGGATGCAAGTGAGCCCAGGAATCTAACTTTCATTCTCAATAGTTGTATAAGGTCTCAACTGAATTCATTAAAACAAACAAACAAACAAGCAATAAAAAACCAAACCAAACAACAACAACAACAAAAGAGAAAACAACCAAAACCTGACAGGAGCTCTAGTACTTAAAAAATAAAGATGCTTAGGAGAGTGATTTTCTCTAATCGTGAAATGGAATATGATGCAGCAAGATTTCTCTTTGATTTAAGACATCGGAGAATACAAATAAGTAGAGATTTACCTGGGTAATGGTTCTGTTTTTCAGTGTCCATCGTACATAATAACGAATAGGAATCACAAGTGTGTAGAGGACATGAAGGAAGGCAAATCCCAGTGCTACTAAGCCAAGCTGCTTTCTGCAAAGCATCCAGTGGTCAAGCCAGTCTGGGAATCGGCGGTATTTTGTACCTCGGTACAGTTGCAGAATTGCAGCAATAACACCAGGGAGGTAAACCAAGGCAAGCAATGTAAGTGCTGCTATTGGAAAGATACGATTTGGAATGGAAATAGCCAAGCGAAATGTGCTATCTTTCTTGCCATTAACATAAGGGTAGATTATGTCTCTTATAATACAGTAGAAAAAGAAGAAGACACACAGAATAGCAGACAAATAGAAGGGGAACTTCCACATTGGAAATAGTTGCAGGGGGTAGTTTTCAATTTCTTTGGCTGCCATGAGAGATCCTTGATCCAGTGGAGTAAGTCCAAGAGTACGAACAATATCCATCACTCTTTGCTTGGCTTTGCTGTCATTTCCGCAGACAAACACCTGGTTGAGAATAATCAATTAATAAACAATTAAATAATACTTATTCTTTCTTTAATCATTACTTTGAAAATCTATGTAAGCACCATGCAGAACAGGGACATGCTTTTCAAACAAGGATGTAGAAGCAACATGTTTTAAACTTGCACACGTGTGCTGGATGGTTAAGTACCAGGGTTGAAGTTGAGAGTGGTTTTAAGCATATCAGACTGATAAAATAGGACTTGGTTCTCTACAGGGTGAATGGTTTGATTTTTCTTCTGTATTCATGGGTGCTACATCAGTTATGGATTACTTTTAATTTCAATGAATAAATGGAACCAGTTTCATACAATGTAATGGGAATGGAAAAGATATCCATCAACAATCTAATTGTGTTATTTTTTAGTACTTACATGAGGCCTCTGGAGCCTGACAGCATTGGGTTCCATCAAACTAAAAGCTGAGGGTGCCAACAATGGGAAATAACTCACAACAATTGACTACTTTACTTGGTTAAACCCAAGAAAATTATCCATGGCACGTATTAGCAATCAGAAATGTTTAGTGGGTATTTTATTTTGGAATTCTATTTTGGCATCTTCGAGGTACGTGCACATTAAAACATTCACTTTTTTTTTTTTTTAAAGATTTTATTTATTTATTTGACAGAGAGAGACACAGCGAGAGAGGGAACACAAGCAGGGGGAATGGGAGAGGGAGAAGCAGGCTTCCCGCGGAGCAGGGAGCCCGATGCGGGGCTCGATCCCAGGACTCTGGGATCATGACCTGAGCCGAAGGCAGATGCTTAACGACTGAGCCACCCAGGCGCCCCTCACTTTTTTTTTTTTTAAGATTTGATTTATTTATTTGAAAGAGAGAGCAAGAGCGGGGAGGAGAGAGAGAAGCAGGCTCCCCGCTGAGCAGGGAGCCCGATGTGGGGCTTGATCCCAGGACCCTGGGATCATGACCTGAGCCAAAGGCAGACACCTAACTGACTGAGCCACCCAAGCACCCCAAAACATTCACTTCTTAAAGACTGAGTATAAATTAATCATTTAATCTTACCTGCCGATTTGCATCCAGTGCTCCGGACTGGAGAGCCCAGGCTGAGATGGTGTTAAAGGCTTTGACTACGTGGGCTCCTGGCACCAACTGAGCAAGGTACTCTGCATTAGATTCTGGATACTGATTGATTTTGAGGTTGTTGCTGATGTCGACCAATATTTTTCCTTTGAGCACCTCAGTTAGTTCCTTGAGAAACTCATAATGCTCTCTGTGGACTGCTAAGATTATGATGTCTGATTTCTGGGCTGCTTCTGAATAGCTCAAGACCTCTGCACCGTTGGGCAGCAAACTGGACCTTAGCGGGTTTCTACTTCCAAAAACAATAGAGTAATCACACTGGAGCATTTTAAGTGCCAGTGATCTTCCAAAATCTCCAGTTCCAAAAATACATACAGTCTCTTGCTTTTCTGAAGAATTCATAGTAGAAGGAAATGCATCTGTAGAAGTTTTTTCCATGACTGAAAGATAATAACAGAAATAGCCAACAAAATATGAATGCTCAACATGGAAAAATTATTGTCGTATATATTCTCATATGTGTCTGATTGAACAAAATCACTGGTCAAAAACTTCTTCTGTTGGATAAAGAGATGCAGTGAAAAACCAGGACACTTATTGGTGGATGCTTTAAACTATGTGTTGCAATGATACTGCCTTTGTCCAACATTTAACAGTTCCAAGTGTTCTCAGAGCAAAATCTAGCAAAGAATGCACTAGTAAGGAAACTGTAGAGCCATTTACTTATGTTTCATGATACAAAAAATCCTAAGTAAAACATTAGCAAACAGAATCCAGCAGCTTGTTAAGAGAAAATGCACATTGATCAAATGGGGATTATTCTAGGAATGTAAAGATGAGTTCTGTAAATTCAATATTAGAAAATCTGTTAATATAGCTTACCATATTAGAAGATCTAGGAGAATAATACAGTCATATTTATGTATGCTAAATGGGCATATATTAAAATTTGACATTTATTTTTGACTCAGTAAAAAAAGGAACAGATAGGTATTTCCTTAACATACAAAATATCTCTCTCAACCTAAAATCTAGTATCTAACTTAAAAGAAAATTACAAAAAAAAAAAAAATGACTAGAAACACTCCCAATAAAGTCATAAGCCAGACGAACGTATCTGCTTTGACCAATTTAGTTATTATTGTTTGGAAATTCTAGCTAACACAACTAGACCACAGAAAAAAATTTGAGGTATAGAAATTCAAAAGGGGTTGTGAATGATGAAACTGTAGTCTTAGAAAACTCGAGAAAGTCAACTGAAGAAGTACCATACATATAAAATCAATCCAACATCTTGTTTAGGAACCCAATTAATATCAATATTCTTCACATATAAAAAAATTAGTTTGAAGATTTGATAGAAGGGGCCCTACTTAAAGCTGCAACAAAATAGGGAAAATATTTAGGAATAAATGTAACACGATAAGAAGACAGGTAGAAGATCTATATGAAGAAAAATGTAAAATTCCCTTAAGACCCAGAGAAGATTTATGTAAATGGAAAGGTACAGCATGTTCCTGGATGGGCAGGCTCAGCTTTATGCAGATGTCAGTTTTCCCTAATTTAATCTCTAAATTCTGAGAAACAAAGTAATGAATAGGGGGCTAGTTTTATCAAATATTTAAATATTATAAAGCTAAAATAATGAAATAATATAGCAGTGTCACAGGAATAGAAAATGGTCAGTGAAATAGAGTAAAAAATTCAGAAATTGACCTAAGCACATAAGATAAAGATGTCATCTCAAGTCAGTGAGAAGAAAATGGATTATTCAGGAGCAAATATTGGGACAACTAAATAGTCAATTGGAAGAAAAAGTTGAATCTATACGTCATACTCCCCTCCAAGGTAAATTTAAAATATATTAAAGATTTAAATTATGTATGTATGTATGTATCTATTTTAAGTAGAACTATAATAAAACTAGAAGGAACCATGGAGAATTCTTTTATGACTTTAGAGGAAAAAGGCCCTTTTCCTATACCACAAATCCCTGAAACCATTAAAGAATAAAGGGATAAATAAAAATACAAAGTATATCTCTCAACCTAAAATCTAGTATCTAACTTAAAAGTAAAAATTATCATATATATTACATAAAACTGTGATTACATAAAAATAAATAATACCTGCAAAGCAAGAAACCACTGTAAGCAAAGTCAGAAGATCATCAACAAACAGCAAAAAATATTTTTAACTCCTACAAATTAAAAAAAAAAATTGCCCAATTGAAATTGGACAAAGGATATAAGTTGACTTTCATCCTAAGGCGATATAACATAGTAAAAAAAAATCTTAATCTTACCCAAAGTAAAAGAAATGCAAGTTAAAACTAAACTGAAGTACTGTTATAAAGCATGTGAGTTACTTTTTAAAAGCTTTTGAAATTTAAATTAAAAACAAACCAAATAAAAGTTCTCAAAGTTCCTACGGTCCAATAAAATAATTTAGGTTATTCTGAAGAATATTATTTTTCCTTTCAGTAATGAATTTTTCTCAAAAAATTTATTTTAAATAACATTTTTTTTTTAAAGATTTTATTTATTTATTTGAGACAGAGAGAATGAGAGAGAGAGAGCACATGAGAGGGGGGAGGGTCAGAGGGAGAAGCAGACTCCCTGCCGAGCAGGGAGCCCGATGCGGGACTCGATCCAGGGACTCCAGGATCATGACCTGAGCCGAAGGCAGTCGCTCAACCAACTGAAATTTACTGTAAATTTTCAGTTAACCTTTTCCTTCCTTGGTCTCTTTTGTTCAGTAACATATGCCCCGTGCTAACAAGAGCATGGACTATGATGGACTAGGCACTTCTTGACAAAATTTGTTGAGTGATATTAGAAAGATGGAATGTAGGTGTTGGAAGGAGCTGTTTGCTCTGTGTGCCAGGCACAGTGTGGGGCACATAATGAAGAGGAAATTGAGTGATTAAAGTGTAACCACTGGGAAGAATAAGGGAGCAGGTGAGAAGTCGGGAAGATGTTGTAAAGACAGTACTTCTTTCACCCAAATGGGTTTAAAGTAACCCTCAGTGAATTTGCTGTGGAATTTTAAGCCAGTTGTAGTCACTCTTCAGTTCTTCCATGGTGGATTTCATGCCGATTGCAGAGCATAGGAAGCTTGCCCTTTTTAATGGGATGTCAGAAATTTGCCCTTTCCATTGTAGCCTACAGAAAATACCTATATTCTTACCTGAGCTTATCCAAAGACTTAGAAAGAAATATAGTCATTCCATTGGGCAGTTATAAGACTTCCCTGTACTTCCACAGAAACTCTTTGAATAATTGAATTAATCACCACAACTGAATCATTTTTAAAACTAGCTGGTGACTGATATCCTGAACTGAGTCAGAGAAGGGTATGATACAGGGCCTCTCATATGGAAACATAGCTGGGCCTTAGGGAAATTTTTCGTAGCATCTGCAAATGCAAACTAGTTTAGCAATTTATATTATATTGGTTAGTTGCTAATCAGTAAACACCTACTTGTTAGAACTCAAACTCTCAAACTGGTGAATGATGCCTTGATTATTGTGAATGTGTTCAAAGAGTGTTAGTTGGCTGACTATCCCCACACTTTTTATCCAGTGTTTTTCCCTCATATATTGTTTTTTTCTCTCTTACATTCAGATGAACATTTGCAAGCAAAATACAGATTTGATAAAGTTACCAGTGTTCTGTAATGAGATGGATGATATCTTTATTGACATATTTTCACTTGGATCATCTTAATCATTGCAAAGAGAGAGTGATTCTGGAGTCTGTTTTGACGATTTGGCCACTACCTTAATTTATTCTAACCTGTCATAAACTTTTTTTTTTAAATGGAGATATTCACTAAAAAGCACTATTTTTTTGTCCCAACTCTTACTAGCACTATCAGCTTGGGTAAGTTACACAAACTCTTGGTGTCTTAGTTTCATCATCTTTCAAATGAGAGATTGATAGTACCTACTTTTGAGACATTGTGAGGATTAAATGGATTAATGTATCTTTTTTTTTTTTTCTTAGAGAGGGAGGGAGGGAAAGAGAGAGAGAGGAAAGAGAGATGGTGCGGGATGGGGCAGGGGTGGGGAGGAGAGAATACCAAGCAAGCTCCACATCCAGCGTGGAGCCCCATGAGGGGCTTGATCTTACAATCCTGAGATCATGACCTGAGCCAAAATCAAGAGTGAGATGCTTAACTGACTTAGCCACCCAGGTGCCCCATGAATTAATGTATCTTAAAACAGTTCTTAAGACATAGTAAGTACTCAGTAAATTGGCTCTCATTAATAGATTATTCAAATAATGTAGTGATTTTCTAATTTTCAAATCTATTGATTACCTAATTAATGTAACCTTTATATAAATTCTGTAAATTAGGGATTAATTATGCTTCTATAACTGATCATTGGAAATATATAAAATTTATCTGAAATAGCATTCAATAATTCTTAAGAAGTTTCTGCTTTTCCCACTTATTTCTTATAAATAAAACCATATATGAAATGGCTTTAGAACATATGAGTTTATCAAAACAGATGTATAAACAGCTCAAGTGTGAATTTCTCTCATTTGTAATTCTTACTCATTTTAACATTTCCCTCTTACAATGCAGCTTGGCAATCCAGTGTAACACACTTGGGCTGTTATAGCAACCATTGAAATTATTTTCACTTTCTTAAACTTTCAGAGACATCACTGGACAAATTGTAGGTACAAAGACAGTAAGGAGATATTAAAATATCACTGATTGACTTAGAAAGAAATATAGTCATCCTATTGGGCAGTTATTTACTCCTTATCAAGTTATAGAAGTTCTTTTTTTTTTTTTTTAAAGATTTTATTTATTTATTTGACAGAGAGAAACACAGCGAGAGAGGGAACACAAGCAGAGGGAGCAGGAGAGGGAGAAGCAGGCTCTCCGCTGAGCAGGGAGCCTGATGCGGGGCTCGATCCCAGGACCTGAGATCATGACCTGAGCCGAAGGCAGACACTTAGTGACTGAGCCACCCAGGCGCCCCCAAGTTATAGAAGTTCTAAGGTTGATAATGGTGTTTGCCACATCTTGAGCTCCTCTTCAAATCCTCCTGGTTCTATTTCCAGTTACCGGGTAGTAATGGAGCTATGCTGAACTTCCGCTGCCTAACAGAGGCTCACTTTGGGGACTCACATCTTCTATCTCTTGATTCTTGTCCTGAGGTGTCTCTGATACCTGCACTTGCTTAGCATTCAGGCATGTATGACCCATACGGCCACCATAGACCAATGGGGGACAGGACTCCATGAATAAGTGCTTATCCTTTCATCTTCTGGCACTCAGTTCTTTTTTTTTTTTTTTTTAAATTTTATTTATTTATTTGACACAGAGAGAGAGACAGCGAGAGAGGGAACACAAGCAGGGGGAGTGGGAGAGGGAGAAGCAGGCTTCCGGCTGAGCAGGGAGCCCGATGTGGGGCTCAATCCCAGGACCCTGAGATCATGACCTGAGCTGAAGGCAGACGCTTAACGACTGAGCCACCCAGGCGCCACCCAGACTGCCTAGTTTTGTTTTGTTTTAAAGATTTTGTTTATTTACTTGACAGGGAGAGATAAACAGCGAGAGAGAGAACACAAGCAGGGGGAGTGGGAGAGGGAGAAGCAGGCTTCCCGCCGAGCAGGGAGTCCGATGTGGGGCTCGATCCCAGGACCCTGAGATCATGACCTGAGCCGAAGGCAGACGCTTAACGACTGAGCCACCCAGGTGCCCAGTCAACTGTATTTTTTTTTTTTTTTAAGATTTTATTTATTTGACAGAGAGAGTCACAGCGAGAGAGGGAACACAAGCAGCGGGAGTGGGAGAGGGAGAAGCAGGCTTCCTGCCAAGCAGGGACCCCGATGCGGGGCTCGATCCCAGGACCCTGAGATCATGACCTGAGCCCAAGGCAGACACTTAACGACTGAGCCACCCAGGCGTCCCTCTTTTATCTTATATGCTGAGAAATTTATAGAAAATACAAATTAAAGTAAATTATTTTATATAAAAGTTCAATCTTAGCTATACACAGTATTATATTATTTGTTTTTTAGCTTACCCAATTTTACATATTTATACAAACTAAAAATGCAAAAAAAGTTTCTCTAAAAAGGTTTGGAGGTAATCATGGAAAGAACTATAAAGACAAAACTATCATCACAACACAATTTTGGGTAATTGAAATAGTGTGTTGGGAACCATAAGGAACTATAAGTACAAAGAAAGACCCATTTATAGAATTTGGTTTGGATTGGAATGCAGGGAGAGGAGCCATGAGGTGGTACAGACAGACAGACAGATGTCTCCCTGCCACTCTCCAGACTTTTGTTTGATCATCAAAGCAACTTCTTAGAATCACTAAGGTTTATAAAATGCAAATACCACCACAAAGGTTTACACTAGAAACAGTGGTTCTCAACCATGGTGCACATGAGAATCACATAGAGAACTTTTATAAAATATAGATGACCAAACTCTTGGAGAGTCGCAATCAACTGGTCTAGGATAGAGCCTGGGCATTTTTTTCCCCCAAAAAACTCCCTCAGATGATTCTACTGTTGAACCAAGATTGTGAACCATTGCCTGTTAGCTTTCAGTTAATGGCCTGCTACAGTGGTTCTCTTCCCTGGTCACACATTAAAATCGGCTAGGTAGATATTAAATGCTAGGGCATCCTCTGAGATTCTGAATCAGTTGGTCTGAGGTAGAGCCCAGACATCTGTATTTTAAAAAACAAAGAAAACAAACATACAAACTAACAACAACAAAAACCCCAACCCAAACAAGCAATCAGTTCTAAGGAGCACCCAGGACTGAGAACCACTACAAATGAAAAAAGATAAGGCTATCTTTTTTGGAGACGGATGGTGGGGAAGGAAAAGGCAGAGAGAAAGCAGGGTGTTGATGAGGTTGTGAGGAGTTGCAGGAACATTTCACCTACTTTACAACAACTTTTTCCACGAAATAGTCATTGGCTGAGTCTGAGAGGCGAGAATTCCTATTTTTATGAAAACCAGAGGTAAGAATGAGTGTGCAGGCCCCACAAAGAAGAGAATCAAGGGAGCCAGACTCAGGGCTTGGTATCAGAGTCAGGTAGGCTTCGCTCTGTAACCATCTCAAGTAAACCTTGACAAGTTGTTCTTCATGAGCCACAAAGTCCGTTGGATCAAATCCCCCCACCGATCTCCTAGGGTACTCCTGAATACTAACTCTCACATTAGTGAGAGTGAATGAACTTTGTTTCAGTAAATTTCCTACGAATAGTCATTTATCTTCATACTGAGGCCACTGAGAATTATATGAAGGGCCACACACTCCTTCATTAACATTTGGATGAGATCATTATTAAAGATAATTCCCACTTAAGAATTCAGCTTTGAATTCTGAAACGATTGTTTGTCCAAGATGTTGAATTCTTCCACAGGTCGTATCCCCACTGGACGCGTATATTTCTACTGGGGTTGTAGCACACACAATCCAGTGATCTGCCTTGGCCCTTTCTGGGGAGTTAGAATAAAAATAACACTTTTAAACACTATAAGATGTGACGCAGTTTTTCATTTTACTTTGAGGCCTGTAAACAGGGATTTTTTTTTTTTTTAGTCCTTCCTTTTGTTTTATTATTCCTTCTGAATTTCAACCTGAAAGCCCTACATGACTTGACAACATATTTGTAATGAGCTGAGTGAAGCCCATCCATCAAATATTTCCTTTCATCACAAGGCATAGGGGCAGGAGGGAGTTCTGCAATGGTGCCAGTCTTTTTGTGATTAGAACATTTGTTTTAATATATCCCAGGGACAAATGGAAAGCAAAAATATTTTTAAAAATTTAAAACCTTCCACTAACACATGAACCCATCCAATTTATTCATTGAGCTATTTCTGTATTTAGTGAGATCAAGGTTCTTCAGGGAAAGCAAGCATATTCACATTTAAGCCCATATTCTTTTCTGACAGGTATATATTATTGCAGCAAAATCACAAGACCTTGGCTTAAAAAGATCTCTGATTGCAGCTTATGAAAAATGTAACATGTCTATAATCAATGGATTTTTCTACTAATTGTTTTCTTTTTTGACATTCAGTCTTCAGTGTCTATATATTATTTGAAAATATAATAGTGTATTTCTTATTTTAGCCTCTGTATTAGAAGTACCTCTGTTAGTAAGAGTCACATACTAACATATCCAGCATCTAAATAACTAACCCACTGCAGGTTGGTTGCTGAAAAATTGATAAATTATTTCAGTTGTTTTGTAAGAAAATGTTATTTATCTTAGAGCAACCAAGTTTACTGATGATTTGTTTTTATGCTAGGCAATAGAATAATACAAAAGGAAACAGTAGTCTTAACTTGTATGGTTTGATCAAGTCACAAGAGCATAACTAAATCTAACATTCACATTTATGTTCTATAGGGATATATACTTCCTCAGCAATTGCTAATAACTAGAACTAGCTTTGGCCTGTGCTATAACTACAGTGATTCTGTTAGTAACGTTTCACTATCACCCAATGGATTACCAAGACAGCAAAGAGATGCAGATCTCTGTTATCTATCTTAATTGTATTTTAAGAGAAAAATTATTTATTTTTAATTTAAGTTCTTCGTGAAATTCTAGTTTATTCAAAAATCTATTAATACAAGTTTTCGCATTTAGATCTCAGCTGCATCTGTTGAGATAAATGAGGATTGTATTATGATTCCCTGGCCAAGAATTTTATCATGTAGGTTCATTATCCACTGACGAGGCTAGTTAGTTCATTTGATTAAAGCCTGGGGCTCATGACAACAAGGTCAGGAGTTCAGTCTAGTCTGAGTTAATTTGCTTTGACCTCTATTTACCTTCTAAATGCTGAACAACTTCGTAGGAATCTGTAGTTCACCAAAGATTCAGCATCAGGACAGAATCTGGACTGCCACCATCAGAAAAACAACTCTATCTCACTGATTAGGTGGCATTTGGCTTGTACACACTACACGAGCATTTGCTTATTGGATAATTTGGTGATTGCAACAACCCACTTAATATTTAGTGTCAGTTAGTGGGTTTTGCTTTTTTTAGGATTACTGTGGCCAGAGATATTTAGCAAGAGATTTGATCATTTCCATTTTTTTGTATTGAAGATTTTATTGATTTATTTGAGAAAGTAAGAGAGAGAGCACTCGAGAGAGACCACGAGCAGGGGGGAGGGGCAGAGGGAGAAGGAGATGCAGACTCCCCAGTGAGCAGGGAGCCCTACTTGGGGCTCGATCCCAGGACCTGGAGATGGTGACCTGAGCCTAAGGCAGACTTAACCGACTGAGCCACCCAGGTGCCCCTGATCATTTCAATTTTGAATGAACTTTGTTTCAGTAAATTTCCTATGAATAGTCATTTATCTTCATATTGAGGCCACTGAGAATTATATGAATATTGATAATTGCCAAATTAGTTTAGGGGTAGATGAATTTTGCTGTGGATCTGATCCCACTTTGAAGTCCCTGCTGATGGAACTCCATTCTGCTTCATATTATCTATCTTCTTACCGTTTTTTAGAAATCTTCTGGGGGTGGGGCACCTGGGTGGCTCAGTTGGTTGAGTGTCCAACTCTTGGTTTCCACTTGGGTCATGACCTCAGGGTCATGAAATCAAGCCTTCGCCTCCCCACCCCCCACCCTCCTTGGGCTCTGTGCTCAGCGTGGAGTCTGCTTGAGATTCTCTTCCTCTTCCTCTGCCCCTCCCCTGGCTCTCGAGTGCATGTGTTTTCTCTCTCTCAAATAAATAAATAAATAAATAGATAAATAAAAAAAAAAGAAAGAAATCTCCTGGGAGTGATTTACACATTCTTAGGAATATAGTCTCCTTCATCTTTGGGGTATCATTTTCTTCTATTTCTAAGCTGGCTGTGAGAGGGAAGGACTCCCCAGTGGCCATAATGCCTCTAATGTTTGCCAAGACTGATCAGCTTGAGCTTCAGGGCAGGATCTGGCCTTGCAGCCTCTCCTTGTCTTACCCCAGGGGACAAAGTGCTCTTAAAACTCCCTCCCCCTTCCTTGTGTTATACTCTGATATACAAGCATGAGAGCTGTGCTAGTTTAAAGTATTTTTTTAATGAGACAGCTCCTTGTTTTAAATTCCTTGGTTTTCAATCTCAGCTCTTTTCAATGGTATGGCTAGAGACTGGCTTGCCAGGTGAGGGCTTGAACTCAGCCATGGGTGGGAGTTTCCACGCCACAGAAATCAGCAAATGCTACAAATCAGGACTTTTTTTTTCTTTCCTTAGAGAGCCACTTACCAGCACTCCACTGGCTCTTTCCCTCCCTCTCATCCCCTCTCTCCAAGAATGGCACGTGACCAGGGAAATGGGAAAATACTTTGGCTGATAGGATAATACATTTTCCCAGTCCTGTCTGCACCTTAGACCTAAATCTCTTTCCTTAGGGGCCTCCCTTCTCAGAAGGCTCCTAGGCTTTAATGAAAACAGGGTCTGTGTTGGCTCCCTCTTACCCCAGCAAAGGGCCTACACCCTCTCCACCCCACACATGGAATGAACACAGTGCTGGCTGGGAATCTGATTCTTCTAGACTCCTGCTTCCCCCAGGGAGATAGAGACAGGGGCCTCTTTGTGTACTACCATCCCCAAACACATACTTTCCCATTTTCCAGATATGCCTCAAGAATGCACAACTGGAGATCACAGTCTGGGAAAAACAGAGGCAACTGGCACCTTTCATCATTAACTGAATTGAACCGTTTGCCAACCTGCGAACTGCTTTCTCCTCAACATCCTTTCCTTTCCTATGAAGAAATAACTGGAAGCATAATCATTTTTTTTTTTTTGTATAAGAATGACTTGCTATAACTTAATTCTTTTGAACTGTTCATAGGTTTTGTAGCTTATGCCATGCTTTCAGGTATTAAAGAAGGGCTAACGTGTTTTACTTAAGTTAAACTAATTAAAACTGTTAAAAATTCAATATTCCAATTTTCATGACCTCAGTCAAATGCCTTAATCATATTATATCACTCTTTAAAATGAATTAGACTCTAAAGTATTATAGTTACAGTTTTTTTTATGAAACTTACCCAGTATAGCAACATAATAAGGTTACTAAAATTAAGGTTAATGAGAACACCAAGGTTCCTGCAATTTCTTCCTTCTTTTTAAAAATACTTACAATAATTCGCACTATTTATTTTATATGTACTGTACAGTACACGGCAAGTTCATGCTTCTCCTCAAATGGCAAGTAGTCGAAATCTGGACACTTTGACCTTAAGTAGTACAGTACACGGGCATCCAGGCTCATAACCTGCTACAGCCATAAGGGTTCACATATTCCAAAAATCAAGATCAGTTTGATCAATGTCTTGGTAGGGTTTCATGCTTTCAGTAAACTTTTTGAACAGACTCTGTGCCAGGTGCTGCGCTGTGCTCCAGTCTTGGGGACGATGTAGACACAGAATCAAACTGCTATAATGCGATGTGTAAGGACCCATGCACAGGAAGGTGCACCGTGAACCCCATGTTAAAGAATGGGCAGTAATTTACCTGGGAAACAGGACAAGAAAGTATACTAAAGTCTGTGCAAAATGTCTTCAGCCACTTTTTAACTTGGGCTCAAAGCTGTTTCCACACTCTTCAAAAGGAGCAGGTCTAGATGAAACATGCATAATCAGCGTGGACCGTTAATTGTCCCCCTCGTATTCCCAGCATTGGTGCCATCATCACTGAAGGCCTGATTGGAGCCCCTTGCTATTTTTTTCCCTTCTGTATATGGAGCTGAGGCAAAAGAGAATACCTAGTTTGTGTTCTAATAACCTTCTATGAGGCGTGATATATAGTGATATTGCTACCTCTTAGGTTTCTTTTTTTTTTTAAATTATAGTTCCTAACTTTTCAAAATTACCCTTCACACACATTTTTTTTTCCTTTTAAGATGAAAAGTGGACTTTACTTTAGCCTGACATTAGGATTGCTCATATAGTCTACATTTAAAAGAAACATATTTCTCTCAAAATAAGTTTTTCAGAAATCTGTGACTGTCAAAGTACAGTGTGGTAAGAACTCTCACACATGGTGTAATAAACTCTTCTGGGACATTGTGGAGAAGCATTTGGATCAGGATGTCAATGTCCTGCCTAGTTAGAGTGGAAATGCTTGTAGAATAGTACATTTTTTTTTTTAGTGGTATATTTATGAAAGATGATCTTCAAACAGTACAAGCATTCTTTGTTCTCTTTTCCTTAATGATTTTGGAAGAAGAAATTGTTTATGTATATAGGCCAAGTATGTTTTCTTATCATGCATTGTTTTAAGCATTAATTATCCTTTAGTTACTTACTTGGCTTTATTCCTTCCCGGACTGATTTCTTGTCAACAAAAAAACAAGTGTTAATTCAGATCATTTTGGAAATGTCCTAAAAGTCATTCAAAATATCTTGAATAGGTTTAACACATCATGCAGAACTGTTCAGAAAGTCTTCATCATTAACTAATGACTCATTTTCTTTGGATTTACAAAGAACAGAGTCAAATAGGTGACTTCAGAGCTCTTATATTTGTAAAGTCTTATTTCTGTTATTTCTGGAGGAACTATAACTTCAAAAAAACCCTCCCACCCAGAAAACTACATATTCATAGCCTGTGTAGAATCTTAGAGTAAGAATTATAGGTAGATGTGGGTGCAGGCACTTAGCATATAACCTCCTTCTTGGAGGACAACCCAGAGGAAACGAGCTACAAGGTACCCTCGCAAGTCTTCAAGTTTGAAGGGTGATTATGTACATATATTTGACCATAGCTTATTAGCCTTCTTAAGATTTTAAAAGGAAATGATTTTTAAACAGCAGTTGACAAAAGATCCAACTGACTTATAAAGAGAAGCAGATGGTGAGGATCATGAAACACTGGATTGTTTTTCTGTGGGAGATCAGCTACTTGGGAGACTTTAAAAGGAGAATTTATGTCCTTTTAATAATGGCATTAACAATGGTAGAGTGACTAGGGGTGGTCCTTTAGGAGACAGGGAAGAGCAGAGTGCCCAGGGTTGCTTCCATTTTGAAATTCTATGACATATGAATCTATTTTTCTTAAAACTGTTCAGAACAAGGCTCAAGGCCCCAGGTTTTCAATTTATTAATAGGCTTATACAAATTTATTTGGTTACGTCTAACAACAGTTAGCAAGCTTAAGCAATGGCGGGAGTCTGGAAATTATTCTCAAGTTAGGGGTCACATCTTGTACACATCGGTTTCTGAACCTGAAGTTTCTATGTGAATTTCAGCAGGACCATAAATGTTGCCGATGGAGAAAGTGCTATGACCCAATTTCTCTGTACACATGTACCATTTACTTTACAACCTCGAAGCCTGATAAATAGGGGAAAGCTCCATCCCATTTTCTGGGTTGGCAATGTTTGCCATGCAGGTAGGATACATGCAGGTGGAATTTCATCCTGTGCTAAATCACAGCATTCTGAAAAACTCCGGGCCTTGCAAAAGGCCATATCTCAAAAAAGTTACGGCTTCAAATAAATGTGCCATTTTATAAAAATTACACCTACTGTATCAGAAAAAATGTTCTTTCATGTGCGTGACATTTATATGACTGCCATTTATAGGGAATAGGACATTCTCACATAGCACGACTGAAGAATGGGTTTGAAAGCTGAGAATATTCTCTGAATGATAAATGTGGTAGAAGTCTAAGATACTTGTGTGGGAAGAGATGCTCCACAACTGGGTAGTATCTCTATAAAAATGAAACTTGCATTATTATGAAGAAAGCAATTACTTAGTTATGCTTATTGCATTAATGAGATTTTCAATAGATTTCAAACCAGCAAGCGTCTTTGGTCATGGATTTTCACCCTGTTAGAGTTAGAGTGTTGGACTTTGTGGATCATCTGGTCCAGTAGCCTTTTATTTTACATATGTGGAAACGGAGGCTGAGGTGGTGAGCTGCTAGTTAGAACTAGGAGTAGAATTCTCCAACTTCCCTCCCCTATTCTCCATCCAATTCACCTTCATTACACCGGTCATCTTTTTAAAAAGTTCCTACATTACCATCAGGAGGAAAAAAAAAAACAAACTTTCTAGCTGCCTCTGGACAAACAGGGAAACCAGGCTATGTTTATTCTTCACAATAAATTACATTTCAAACAATATTTCTCTGGAAAAGCAATCACGAAATTACAGAAGGAAATTTAAATCAAGGTCAAGGACAAATTTCAGCTCTTGGTGAAGATCTGAGACTGCGGAGATTGCCAAAACCACATTCTTCCAGGCTCCCTTCTCGGTGAGCGTCACAAGATTGCTCTCGTCCAGAAGTAAGGTACAGAGAGGAATACAAACCCTAAGTCTTCCACCTTCGGGTTTCTCTGCACCCTCGGGAAGGGATGAAAGATAAAACTCCAGGAAGCTAGATGCTTGCTGAATTGCTTAACTGATCGCGCGACACTCTTGGATGGCCTTTCCTGGAGAGGGGCGCGGGGGCGCGGCGGGGAGTTTGCCTGCACCTCCCTGCCGGTGCGAGCTGGCGGGGGAGTGAGGTCCTGGAAGCGGGGGCTCAAGCTGGGCTGAAGCGGATAAGGCAGCGGGGCAGCGTGGCGAAAGGTACGAGGCAATAGCCGGCGACGGGACCCACCTGCTGGGAAGTGCTTGGGAGGCGAGGCGGCCACCGTCAGCTGCAGCTCCGCTCAGGGCTGCGGGTGGTGCCTCTCGAGAGTATAAGAGGCCGGAGAGAGTGGAGGGGAGGGCCCGCTAGATTTCGCAAGATAAGCGGTGAAGAAAGCGTTTCCAGGAAGAGTTCAAACTGGGAATCCCGGGCAACTGGAAGAACCAGAACTTCCGGCGCTCTACCGCGGCGGTTGCTGCAGATGTTGCTGAATGGTATCAGCCTGCGGGAGTTTTCAAGGGTTTTCCCCAGAGTCCTTAGAATCTGTGCATTCCAGGCAGATGGAAGTTTAGAGAGGCTGAGGAGGATACGTCTCCTGAAGGAGCCAGACAGCTCTGAGTGGCTGCGAAAACACTACCTGGTCTAGACTTCGAGGCATTTCTCCAGTTGCCATTTTGTCTCAGTTCAGCCTAAGAGTTTGACATCTTTCCCCCTCTATCTGGAAGCCTTGGGTTCTCTTGGGGCCCATAGCGGGTGATCTTGAATTTGGAGGTTTTAATTTAGGTAGATTAAATCGTTCAAAAGAAACAAGCCAAACGAAAGGGAGGGATGATGACGCAGATACCTTATTGTTGATATATATCTATATAATATTGAATAATAATATATATAATTATGCAATTGGATTGATATGTCTTTCTGTATAGGAGGAGCTCAAAAGCTATAGCTATAAGGGGTTTAAAGATTTAATTCATCATGATAACCTATGGGGCAAAGCACCCCTGCACTCTCAAACTCTACAGTTTAGAACCTGGAGTCCTCCCAGTCTGGCTCTTGCCCAGCCATCTGGTCTTAAGTTCCATGGCATACTTGCTAAGACCCAGATGTTCAGCCACATGGAGGCCTGTTCCCAGCACTTTTGAGCCAACCCTTCCTTTGCCTGAATTGCAGCTCTCCCCAGAGTATCTTGTGGCGTTAGCTCAGACCTCACATCTTCCAAGAAGACTTTTCTGAGCCTGTCCTTGCAATTAAACTTTCCTTTCTCAGTACAGTGTAGTTGATACTTCCAATACAGCAGTTAGGACGGTTTGCCTCTTGAGAAAGTTATTGTGTCTGTATGTCCTCTCCTGGACTGCAAGCTCGGGGGCTGACACCCTATCCTTTTCAGCCTGGGATTCTCCACCACACCTAGCACAGTGCTTTGCTTATAATAGGTACTCAGTATTTATAGCACTCATTAATAAACCTACTGTCAATTATATTTTGTAAAAGGTTCATCTGATAGTATTCTTTGGATGAGGAAGAACTTGAAAAAGTATTCATTGATGTTATAGCATCAATTTTTCCAGCTTGAAGATTGACAAGGTGAGAGAAAGGGGTGCAACTAGGAAAGAAGGCCTCCTGGTGTGTCCCTTAGAGGCCTCATGGTTGAGCATCAGGGTTTGGGTGACTTGCTCCTGGGCTAGCATCTGGCTTTAAGCCTTGTGGGCACAGAAACTTGATTCTTAGCACACTGAACTTGACACTTACAACCAGAATGCTGATCTGTTAGTTGTCAATGGAATATAAAGGAAATAATTACTGTGAAAATACAGTTGCTGAGGGCACCGAACGTTCTAGCCATCACATTCTTTCCCTGGAGACATGTCCTGAGGAAGCCATTTGATGCAGAAGTCTGCTCTCTAAGTGGGGGAGTGAGTTATCAGATCCCAAGTTTGCTGGCATCTAGCCATCCACCACTGACACCATGGTGACATATCTGCCACCAGGAGCATGTAGCTGGGTCTACGGACCAGGTCACTCTGGTTTCTGAGTGGTGTTTGGATCCATAATGAGTCGACATATGGACAATCATATTCCCAAATGCAGCCTCCAACTAATAACAGAATCATTGCTTTTTATACTTATTTTCAGGTGGGCAAAAAATTTTAAAACCCGATTTTTATGAGAAGCAGATATATTTCAGTTATGTAAGCTCTTTTCTTTGCCAAAGGCAACCAGAGTCCCAGAAAGGGAAGATGAAATTACTAGAATATGAAGGATAGAAGAAATTGTCTTTATTAGTACTAACCTTAAGAGGTGCTTGACTTATTTATCATGCGGTTTAAAGATTGATTTTTCCTTTGGTCCTAGGAGGGACACAAAATTCATAACTCTCCTAGTCTTTCCTTAAACCCTTACTGTCAGGAAAATTAAACTTTCAAAGATGCCAGCAACCTGAAGACCCAAGGCTTTGCTGTTGGCAGAATTCATCCTTGTCCTGAAAGCTTATCATCAGAACTCCAGGTAAGCCTTCCCAGATGTTTCGCACACCCCAAGCATTCCTGTTTAGAAATGTCCATGTTTACTCTGCCCTGAGTCTCTTCTCCCATGTCCTCCCTTGCCAGCCTGCTCTCTCCATTTCTCTATGTGGCAGAACTTGGGAAAATTGATGAAGTAGGCCTAGTGCCAGTATTAAATGATTGAATGAAAGTATGCCTTTAACCTTGTATCTCCTTTTCTTTGTCGTTTTTCTCCTCTTAAGGGGCCGTTTTCTGTACAGGTCTTGACCACTCCTCCCTCTTCCCCAAGGCCTTTCCTTACAGTGTATCACACATTATCAAGGGGGCTGGCTGGAGAGGTGACTGACTTAATAGTCTATAGTTAGCATGTATTTGGGAAACTCTTGTTGACCTAAACATTTGCCCTCTAGCTGTTTTTGAAAAACAAAACAAAACTGAAGCATTCCTGGAGATGTCTGGCTTATCCAAAGAAATAGATCTCTAATGGGGGGGGGGGGATGGATTTCAGGCACTCTGGGAGATATTTTTGAATATGGGTATAATGAGTATTTTGTCTTTTGCTTGCCTAGCATCCAAGGTCAGGACTAGGGTGAGATGAATGGGGAGCCTAGGGCACAACATTTGAGGAGCGGTTCACTCTCAAAGTAGACCCCCATGAACCAGGAAGTGAGGCCCCTTGGTGATCCACTGACTTCCTCTTGTCCTAGCCTTGCAGAATCCATTTCTCTTTATGCTAATCGCATCTTTATTTTCCTTTGAAACACACCCTTGCACAATCTCAGTCCCTGTGGTCCAGGTGGAAGTGACAGCACTGGGGGGGGTTGGGCTGTGTCAGTTTCAGAAATAGATGCATGACCTAGACCTGGCCAATCAGAGCACACAGTCTTGTCCACAGTGATTGGTTCAGTGATGACATGTGACCTAGGCTGGGCCAATAGGTATCTTTCCTGGAACAACTCAGAAGGAAGCATGTTCTTTACAGAAGGTTGTGGAGCTGCTAGAAGGTAAACACTAGGTTACTGTGAGGAGAGAGTGAGCTTGAGAAAGAAGCCAGTCAAGGCAAAGGAGGGTGAAGAAGTGAGAAGGAGGGATGCCTGGGTGGCTCAGTCGGTTAAGCGTCTGCCTTCGGCTCAGGTCATGATCCCAGTGCCCTGGGATCGAGTCCTGCATCAGGCTCCTTGCTCAGCAGGGAGCCTGCTTCTCCCTCTCCCTCTGCTGCTCCCCCTGCTTATACCCTTGCTCAGTCTCTCTCGCCCACTCCCTCTCTCTCTAACAAATAAATAAAATCTTTAAAAAAAAAAAAAGAAGAAGTGAGAACGAACAGATTTCTGAAGTTGTTGGAACTCTACACCTGAAGAGGGTTCTCCACCCTGGGCTTTTTGAGTTCCACGTGTCCGTAATTGTGTGTTTGTTATCTGTACCATCCTGCCTAAGGAAGTGGGACTGGGTGGGATGAGAAGGGCACCTGCTCAGTCTTGCTTCTCCAGTAAGACTGCCTCCTAAGGTGGCTTCATCACACCATGCAGCCAGAATGAGAGTGACATTTGTTGTCTGGGGGGAAAAACAATTTTTTTTTTTTTTTGGTAGCAGATTTGGGACTTGAGTGAATAACCTCTGGCTGAGGTTTCTCAGCTACTTTTTGGTAGATGTGGAAATTTAATTTCTTGTTCCAGCCAACTTTTTTTTCTACTTCTTTCTTACTCTCCTGGACTAATAGAGCCACCTTCTCTCCCCTCCAAACTGTGAAACTGCAAAGGGCTAAAACCGGGTTCATAACCTGAATTTATTTACTATACCAATCTCTAGGATTCCTGCCAACAAAGAACAGGAAGCAAAACCCAACAACATTTAGCCACCCACCCATTACCCAAAAAAGCTCTGATGGGAAAATATGCCAGACACTGACAATATTGGAGACTGGGCTAGGCGATGATGTCAGGAATGACAATAAAGAATTTAAAAATAAAACATGCCCTAAAGACCCTGATTCTGTCACTAGAAATTCAAGAGAAGGTAAAAGTGGAAGAGTTGAGTGTGTGAGATGAGTGAATAATAATACTTTAAAAAGTCACTGACTAGGGGTGCCTGGGTGGCGCAGTCATTAAGCCTCTGCCTTCCGCTCAGGTCATGATCCCAGAGTCCTGTGATCAAGCCCCGCATTGGGATCCCTCCTCGGCGGGAAGCCTGCTTCTCCCTCTCCCACTCCCCTTGCTTGTGTTCCTGCTCTTGCCATTTCTGTCAAATAAATAAATAAAATCTTAAAAAAAAAAAGTCACCGACTAGAGGTAAAGGGCAGTTACTTCTGGGATTTGGAAATGGGGAAGGAATCCCTGTCCACTTTATCTGAGTCTCTGACTCTCTGAGTCACAAGATCTGTGGTGCTTTGGCAGATTTCCCCAAGAGAAATTTGGATGTGGCCCAGGCCACACCTGCTGATCTCAGAGGAGGTCACTTGGCCATGATACTATCAAAGAACAAGATCTTCAGGGGCGCCTGGGTGGCTCAGTTGGTTAAGCGACTGCCTTCAGCTCAGGTCATGATCCTGGAGTCCTGGGATCGAGTCCCGCATCGGGCTCCCTGCTCGGCGGGGAGTCTGCTTCTCCCTCTGACCCTCCCCCCTCTCATGCTCTCTGTCTCTCATTCTCTCTCTTGCAAATAAATAAAAAATCTTAAAAAAAAAAAATTAAAAAAAAAAAAAAAGAACAAGATCTTCAGAGGCGCCTGGGTGGCTCAGTTGGTTGAGCATCCAACTCTTGATTTCGGCTCAGGTCATGATCTCAGAGTCCTGGGCTCGATCCCTGCCTTGGGCTCTGTGCTCAGCTCAGAGTTTGCTTGTCCCTCTCCCTCCCCCCAATAGCGCAAACACTCTCTCTCTCTCAAATAAATAAATAATTTTTTTTTTTTAAAAGAACAAGATCTTCAAAGCCTGAAGAGATGAAGAAATATTGAAGTGGAGTTAATGTTTTGGTAAATGCAATTTTTGATAAATGATACATGTTTTGATAAATTAATGGAGATATTGTTTTGGTAATTCAAAAACTGAAAATAAGCTTTATCTCAGCCTCCTGGTAAAGAAGCTGATTGTCAAGTTGCTGGGAGAGTCATGTTTCAACAGTGGATGGTGGCTCCTGTTAGTATTGGAAATATTGGTAGAGGTGAATCCAGTACAGCGAGCTAATCTGTGCCTGATGCCAGTAAGGAAGATTAGTTGAACTGTTGAATTGTCATATACTGAAGAAGAGACAAAAAAAGAAAAGAAAAGGGTGAATGTAGCTTAATCCATTGTTCTGCTCAAACAGAATTTGCAATGAAATGAGTGTAAAGCAGATCGCAGGAGAAAAAAGACAAGAATAATGAAAGTATGAGGCCATTTTTTCCCCCCGCATACTTTTGACTGTTTATAAAGATCAATTACTTGCTAAGGGTTATTTTTCTTCCTTGAATTGCCTTAAAAATAACTATAAAACTTTATCATGCTGGTAAGGAAATGCCAAATATAGATGATTTGTTTTATATGTATAAATTATTTGCCAAACAATTGATTTCACTACTGTAGATTGTTTTTGGTTATGTAAAACTTCATTTGAAAGGATTAATTAAAATATTTGAAAAATTGATGCACAGGTGCAAAATTCAAGATTTGAAAGCAGTGCATAAGAAAGCATTTCCCCCCAGACATTGAGTTCTCCTTCCCGGAGGCAACCCTGTTGATGATTTATTGGATTCCTTTCATAGACAGGCTATGCATATGAAAACATGTCTATTTAGTCTTAAAAAATCCAAGTGACAGCCTACTAGTTACATTCTACTCCTTGCTTTTTTTCACTTAACAGTGCAACTTAGAGATCATTCAGAAAGAGCAGTCAAGCAAGCCTATTTGAATTTATGTCCCTACATGCCCAGGCCACCTCCCTTTCCTGCATCCCCCCTTTCTCTGCTTTGTTTCCATAGCTCTCACTACTTTCTACTGCATTGTAATGGAATGATTTACTATGTTTATTGTTTGTCTTTCCCCTGGATTGCCGGAGCCATGGGGACAAAAAATTTTTGTGCTGTTTGTGGTCTGCTGTGTATGTAACACCTAGAATGGTGACTGGCACGTAGCAGGCTCTCCATAAATATTGTTGAATGAATGAATGAATGAATGAATGAGTGTTTCAAAGGAAAAATGATGCGTTGGTAGAAACCCATAGAGAAATATGTAGAAATTGAAGATCTTTGAAACCATTCATGTAAAAACTGTATGGATGTGATTAAACCGGCTCTTCACCAGCGGAAATGGAAAGCTCAAGTAACTGGCTCTGTTGATTGCCAAACATTTTTGTGCTAAAATCGTTCAGAAAAGGCCAATGCCTCTGGCTACTTATCTCTTGCTATTCCCAGGGTTCTGCTTTTTTTCCCCCCCCCAGACTTCTTTTTCAGCTATAACCTTTTCATTTAATTACTTCCCTCCCAGCTCTGTATCTTCTATGTTTGCAGTAGCATTTTGTGAAAATGTAATGGAGTTCTGGGTCTTTTTTCTGAAAGCGTCTTTGTAGTGAGATATCTCACTAAGTCCCAGCAGTTAGCACTTGTAAACAGGCTGTGGGAGGATGTCCAGCATTCATTATAGAAAACGAAGGAGAGCCTACCCTCTTCGCATTTGGGGACCGTACAGAAGGTGCTGAAAGGGTTTGGATTAGTCAAAACAGTCACCTGTGTTTTTATATAACGATTGCAGGAAAAAGGGCTGTTGGATGGATGCTTTCAAATGGCCTAAGTAAAAAAATATTTAGAATCATTAAAAAAAAAAAAAAGTGGTGGAGGAAAACAAAATAGCTTGTTCTCCTGGTCCCCTTTAGGTAGATCTCTGAGTTGGTGGGGCTAGTGGCTATTTGGAATATTCTTAATTTGTGCTTTCTTGCATTTTGTAAAGCAGTGATTACCTAGTGGATTTGATACATGAGGAAGACCACACATGAAAGCATACTTGGAGGCAGTGGACTGGTAGGTTATAATTTTTTATGTCACTCAAATATGAATTACTTAAAACCCTAGATCAGAACTATTTTAACTTTGAACTTAAATCCAGGGCCATTCTTATCTTAATGGCTGTTCCTTAAGAAGAAAGGAAGAGACATATTTTAAGTAAACACTAGAAACTTAGAGAAGTTTGTCAAATCTTGTCAAAATCCACTTGCTAGAAATAAAGCCTTACTATTTTTTGGAGGGATTGACATCTTTCGATCCTGGTGCCCTTTTCCCCTTCAAAGAATAAAGCCTTATTTGACCAGAGCCAAGTAAAGGTCACACCTAAGAAAACCAAACAGATTCAGTCAAGTACATTGACTTTAACTGTAGCGCCATTAGGACCCTGTAGAGAGCAAAATGGAGTCTCTCATGTTAAGCAATGACGCAAGCAGTTTAGGTATTGTAGCTAGGAGATATCCCCAGGACCAGTGTCAGCTGACACCCCAGAACTGATAATGAGTAGAACCAGAGGAGGTCTGCGGAGGCCTGAGATCCATTAAATCCCTTTACAAAGGAGAGGATTTGGGTAGTAAACTGTCAGACTCTTCAGACATGACCCCTCTATGTCTGGCCACTTAAAAAAGGCAACAGCAGCCGAAGGCTCTGCCTGATGGATCTCCGAACAGAACCAGGATCCCTCGCTGCTTGAACATCAGAAGCAGTCAGTGCCAAGAGCTGACCCGGACCTGACCGAGGCCTCATCTTAGCTGCGTGCCCACAGACTGACTTCACATGTGGTTCATTAACTTCCTGCACCCTTCTGTTA
Organism: Leptonychotes weddellii; assembly: GCF_054177405.1. Taxonomy (NCBI): domain Eukaryota; kingdom Metazoa; phylum Chordata; class Mammalia; order Carnivora; family Phocidae; genus Leptonychotes; species Leptonychotes weddellii. The sequence goes on along the minus strand of NC_138380.1, from coordinate 68,002,756 downwards.
TCTTGTGTGTTATCTTCTGTCCTGCTCCGTGTGCTGTGTCAGAAGCCAAGTTTAATCACATGGTGAGATGTCATTGAGTCTGGAATCCTGAACCTGCTTTATAATTGTGATTTAACTTTGCTTTACGATTGAATACAGCTGACATTGTGGAAAGGCACAACTCGTGTGTGCCTTCATAGCATGCTCATGACAGACCCCCTCGCTCAGGGACATTTTAGTGAATTCTAAGAAGTTCAGGTTCAAGGCTACTATGACTGAAAGGGAAAAAGGAAGAGACAGGAAAACTCTAAAAAACAGACTCAAGGGCTCCAAGTATGACTGTCTGGGATACTTTATTGTAGGAACAAAACAATCAGGAAATACTAAGGGAATTACCATATATGTCATAATATGTTAATCTTCATATTAATAGCCCTATTATGACAAGAAACATTATGTTTAGTGTGCTTCAATCATACAAAGAATGGTATAAAAACCATTTTAATGGCATTTCTATCCAAAATGATTGTCATAAAGTCAGTTTTTTTTTTAAAAGATTTTATTTATTTGTTGGGTGGGGGGAGAGAGAGAGAGAGAGAATAAGCAGGGGGAGTGGCAGGCAGAGAGAGAGAGGCAGGCTCCCTGCTGAGCAAGGACCCCCAATGTGGGACTCGATCCTAGGACCCTGGGGTCATGACCTGAGCCAAAGGCAGACGCTTAACCGACTGAGCCACCCAGGTGTCCCATAAAGTCAGTCTTTTATACTGACCCGCCGTCCTTCCCGAGAAACCACTCATAGTCAAGCATATCCACCTTTTCATAACTAATAATTGCCACACTTTCACTTCAAAACTCTCATTTTCTCATCATGACCTCTGTCCATCCAGTCCACTCACCCTGTCTGTCCCACTCTTGCTAGCTTCTAACTTCATCAAGACCTCCAATTCCTGCTCTTATTTATTTTTCTATTTGTCACTTGCTCTTGCTTCCCCCCATCTTTTCGCTTCTCTTACCCAGCTGAGATTCTGTATACTACTATGACTCTTTTCTTGCAAATGCTTTTTGATTCCCTTGGCTATCTCTTTGTGCATTTCCCTTATCTGGCAAAATCTCAACCTTGGTTTCCCCCAGCTAACTGCCTACTTTGCACCTCCACTCAAAGCAGCTAAGTGTTGCTGGAGAAAATCACAGAGTTGTGCTGGCTGGAGTCATTTCAAAACCATGACCACACATGGCACATTACACTAAGTGACATCCTACTGTACCTGGCAAGCATATTCAATGCCTAACTCTCTGAAATGACTCCTTAAATCTCTACTTCTCTTCCCCACTCAGTCAGATGTTATGAACTCAACATGATCTAATTTTCCTACCTCCAGTTCTAAGAGCCCACCATATTCATCCTCACACACTCTGCCGGGTCTTTTTGCCCTTGAGGCCATTTTCTCCAGGTATGCTCTGGATCCCACCCCACACTACCTGCATAAAGACCACTCCTCCAATTATCTTCTTCCTTTTCCCAGTCTTCAGTCCATCCCTGTCCAATGGATTGTAGCTGATAGCGTTCAAGTAATGACTTCATACACTAACCTTGAGCATTTTTTCCCATTGCGGGATGTTTGCATGTTGTAGTTACTACGGCTTCTGCTTGGAAAGGTCTTAGCTCAGAGCTACAAGTGACTGCCTCATTATTCTGGTCTCAGCTCAGCTTGTCTTCTTGTTGCCTTTAATGACCTTCTCAGCTCCGATTAGCTCTCCCATCCACCACCGTTCAGGTAGGCACTGTATGTCGCATTACATAGTTTTATTTTCCTCATGGTACATATTACCCGAAAGTATCTAACTTTTTATTGATATATTTATGTGTTTCTTTTCCCGCTGGAGTGTAAGTTTGTTGAAGGCCAGGAACCGTTTCTTCTTCATTACTGTGTTACTGTATTGCTGGAGAACAGTTACTGGCATTCAGTAGGTGCTCAATAAATACTGACTGATGGATTGATTGGATTGACTACTTCAAGGTAGTAATTACAATAATTTGGAAGACATTGTTCCCCAGCAATGTGGATGAAAGATGTATTAATGTGTTTTCTTGTTCAAACAAATCTTTTTCTGGAAGGCTAGTGATGGGAACATGTGTGCTAAGAAAAATGCTTATATAGAACTTCTGATGTGCCAGACATTCTTCTGGACACTTTTCAACTATTAATTTATTTAAACCTCACAACAACCCTCTGAGGCATGTACAACAGGTGAGGAGACTAAGGCACAGAATGTACCAGCACACTTAGGTGTTTCCCAAACTCAGGTTTCATTGTTGCTTCAGTGGGAAAAATGTTGAGCAGTGTTTCTCTAGCATAAATCCCTTCAGATCATCACATTTGCAGGTGATCATTTCCATAAGAAGGAACAAACATTTAGTATGAAGTATCAGGCAATCTTGTAGCTACCATTAATCTTGGATTCACTATACCCCAAGAACTGTGCTAGGCATCACGGGAGATACCAAAGAAGAATAAGACTGGGTCCTTTCTGGAAAGGTGGGGTTAATCTGTTTAGTAAGTCTAAGAACTGTAAATCTACCAAGGACTATATAGTATCAATAAGTAGGTGAACAAATTGATAAAATATTTACACCTTTGAATGCATACTTCTAGTTTTTAAGTGACCATATTCTTTCTATTTTGAAGACATGAAAAATATTCATGAAGTTATATATGTGAACAAAGGCCATATCACCATACCTTGGCACCTAGCTTTTAAAGTCTTAGGATATATAAAGGGTGTTGGATCCAAACAAGAATTTCCATATTTGGGCATCAAGCAGTCTCCCTTTTCTGAATGCAAGTATAAGTTGGTCTACCCAGCTCAGATACCATTTTTCTTAATACCTCATTAAGAGTCTTTTTCCCCACTTTTTTAGGACTTTATGTAAACATAAAAGCCTTAGTTTAGCAGAGTTGGCTACATACCACTAGATGAACTATAAATTTTTGAAAACTCACCAAGTGCTAATTTGAGAACAAATATAGACAGCATATCTTAAACAATTCAGTCATAGCTCCAACACGGGGTGGGTGATACTCAGCCTATTTCCTTCAAGAACGAGGAACACCCTTAGGCAGCAGTGACTAAGGAGACATCTGTCTTCATCCTGTTTTTCCATCCTACACTAGCCCACACCTTCCAGGACTGGCCTGGGCACAGCTCATTTCAGAGATGATTACCGGGAGTTTCTGGTTTGTGTCTATAATTTCTCAAAGTTAAGTCCCTAAAATATCTTAACTTTCTGTTTCAACTACACAGTCTGCACCAACTCTATTTCAGTTCTGTAGCTACATATACTACCCGTGTTTATTGTTCAGATCTGCAGTGCTAAGAATTTATGATGTGCAGTTTTTTAAAAATACAGAAGTATCCACTGAGACTGTGTGTAAGGAAAAAAATGCTTTATACTTAGTGTATTTCCTGTCATCATCTACCAAAAGCCTCAGTAGCTAGCATGTATGAAATTTTAAGATTCTTTGGTGTAGTAAGTTGAATTGGTGTCCCCCTAAGAGATATATCCCAGTCCTCAACCCTTTGAGTCCCCTGTGAATGTGAACTTATTTGGAAATCAGGTCTTTGCAGATGTAAGTAGTTAAGGATCTTGAGATGAGATCATCCTAGATTTAGGGTGGGCTCTAAATCCAATAACTTGTATCCTTGTAAGAGAATGGTTTGAGACACAGAGAAAAAGTCCAGATGAAGACAGAAGCAGACCCAAGCAAAGGGATGTTATGCAGACCCAAGTGAAGGGATGCCAAGGGTTGCTGCGAGAAAGGCCTGGAACAGGTTCTTCCTCAGAGCTTCCAGAGGGAACTGACCCTATTGAAACCTTGATTTTCACCTTCTGGCCTCCAGAACTGTGAGATAATAAATTTTTGTTGTTTTATGCCACCAGTCCTATGGTAACTTGTCATGGCAGCTCTAGGAAATTAATACACTTGGTTTTAGGTGGGAAAATAACAAATTCTTGGCTTGAGTAATGCCATGAAGATCCTCACCTATTACTGATTATTGCTTCTTTTATGGTTATTTCCTGTCTCATAGATCATCAGTTGCCCACTTTTGCTGGGATACCTTATTAGTTAAGGCGGTTGCTCCTAACCTTTGCGATAAAGACAACCCAATACCAACAACAATCAACCAACCAAGTAAATAAAAAGAAATCTGTACTTCTGTGGCTTTGCTTTGTAAGTATTTCATGTATATTATTATAAACACTACAATTATCATGCATTTTAAAATATTTTAATGAACAATGCCTAACTTAGAATTTTGGTGAAATGAATCTTTCTTCTAGTAGAATTTTAATCAAAATATTGCAGAGAGAAATATACTTAGCAACATGATCTTGGATAGTTAAGATTGTCATATGCCCATTATGGGTTTTCGGGACACAGAGAGTAAATCATGTGAGGCTGGAATACTTGAAGGAACACCACTGTGCTCATCTTTCTTCAGGGCCCTTCCAGGAGCCAGTTTAGCAGTAAAGTGAATTTCTTGGATGTTGCTTGTCAGAGTGTATCAGAGATTCTCTGCATCTGTGGACTTTAATCTTTCCTGTGCCGGCTGCAGTCACAGTTCTGGGTCTTTGCTGTCTGATCACTCACTGATGTCCAAATAGTTCTAGAAGGTAAAAGCTTGTGTTTATTTTGGTAATAATTGCAGTTGGTGAACACCAATTATATGTGTTCTATTTATAAAAGGGACAACCAAATGTTCTTAACCTGGAGTCTGTGAATTCAGGTTCGGAGCAAAAATTCTCTATTTTTTATGAAACACAAACTGAAACTCAATTATAATCCAATTTCGGTTGCTTTTGTAAACTTACTTACACATTTATCAATATTATTCTGAGAAGGAGCCCATGGGCTTCACCAGAATGCCAAAGAGGTCGATGGCACAGGAAATTTAAGAACCCTTGCATTAGCTCTTAGAAAGACAACAAGGGTCTGAGGCCCCTAAATCATTTGCTTCTGCAGACCTAGGTTATTTAGCACAGTTCCCTTCAAGGGCATCAATAAATGGCAGTAAGTAACATGCCAATTTTCCAAAAATGACTAAGCTCTTTTTCTTTTTAGTTACTTTACATTTTATTTACATCTTGCATACCAGATTTTTTTTTTCCCCCCATCACACTGAGCATGTTTTGTTCTGTTTTCTGCTGAAGGGTACACTCGGTTATGATCATTAGTCATTTGCGGCTCTCAGTTTTGATTCTGAATGCGTGATCATCTTTGCTCTGCCTTGGTCATGTACTGACCTTCCTTCTTTGCCTGGTCACTGGAAACGGGGTGCACGCTGCCCTCAGAATGTTGGTGCTGGAGGGCATTAAGTCATTTCATGGGAAAAAGGGGACATTAGAGGCAGGCCACGTGGAAGGGTGTCATGGAGTTTCCTTTATAGAAATGAAAATGCTTTCTGTTTATAGTACTTTGCCTTTCATAATGGCAAATTATTCTGCTGATGCTGTGGCTTCCAAGTATACGGGTGTGGCTGAATTAACTTGGGTATGACACATAATTGCATTTTCCTTCTCTGATGTTCAAGGCAAGTGGAACTTATTGTTATTTCTGGTTCTCTTTAGGGCCCCTGGTTATAGAACACTCTCTGTTCTCTGAACTAAATTTTAAGAACCTTCGGCGACAAACACATCTGTGGCTCCAGTCATGCATCCATATTGGAGTAGCAGAATCATTTATTCATTCGACGAACATTTGTTCCAGGCTGACTACTAGGCCTGTGCTGTGGACTGTGATTTCACATGCTGGCCTCGTCCTTTCTCTGGGGAGGCCTCTCCTGTGATTTTTCAGAGGATGGAAGACCTCATGCTCGCTTAACTGTCTCCCTCTCCAAATCAGATTTTCCTCCTTAGGAACCCTCATGCTCTTTGTCCCTTCCAGGATCTTATTCCTACCAATTTTACACCCTTTTATGCATTTTCAGTCTCTGGGGTCACTGGTCCCTTCCCCACTCCCTACAGTCAGGTTGTTCAATATTCAAAACAGTGACAGCAATGATACCCCAAACCCACCATCCAAACACAACAAAAGAGAAGAGGAAACACTTGTGATCAGGCCTCTCTTCTCTGCTTCTCTTCCTCCCCAGACACACTTGGCAGATCTCATTCTCCTTACATGCTCCTACCTACTTACCCCTGGGACCTTTGTCACTTTGTCATTTGATATTCTCTCTCATCAAGCAACTGAAAGTGCTCAGTGACTTCTTAAGGTGAATTTTGATGGCTAGTCTCAAATTCTCAATTTTTTTCCTAACCTCTCTGAGGTGTTTAAAACTGCGGGCTGCCCCCTCCTGCACTCTTTCTTCTCCCTTAGTGTCCCTGGCACTGTGCTATCCTGATTTCCTTTGCTTTCTCTGGGGTTTTTTAGTCATATTTTCACCATCTGTCCATTCCCAAATGTGGCTCCTCCCCCAGGCTTTGCTTGTCCTTCTTTCTCTCTCCCTGTAAAGCTCTGCCTAAATGAGCTCGTGTCAACTGTGAGCCCTGATGAGCAACTCCCATATCTGTGGCTGCTGGATTGTCTTTTCTCCTGGACTGGTAGACGTCCCCATGAGGGCCAGGCAGACACCTTGTGTACGCATGAGCTTCGGCCCTTTAAACTAGTGCTCCTCCTGCTTGCAGATGGAGTTACTGGTCTTAACTCTTGAAGTCACTCAGGCCCCAGACCTGGGACAGTTACCTTTGACTCCTGCTTTCCTCCATTATCCTGCACAGCCATTTGATTGCTAAGGGTCATCCAGTCTTCTTTCTTAGCATTTTCCGTACCATCTTCCCCTTTCTATTTGTACAGGCTTTTCTTTGTTAGGGTTCATTCTCCATTTCCAACTGATCTCTCTTATCTATGCCCCCAGCTTCCATCCCCCACTCCCAAACCCATTCACCAGGTTCATTTTCCCAAAGCACTGTTATGATTAGTCTGGAAATGTTTGTTTGTTTGTTTCCCACCAACTTCATTGTTCTTGGGCGCATGCACATAGCTGCAGACCCAGGCCATGAATCTATTCCCTTTCCTACCATGGAACAGAATGGGAGGCTTGAGGGATTGTGGCTATAGATAGCACATATGGAAAATAACCTCTCCTCTTATCCCTCCCTCCATCTGTTCCTCCCTTCCTCCTTTCTCTTCCCCTTCCTCCCCCCTTTGCCCCTGTTTCTCCTTCTTTCCTGCCTCCCTGCTGTCTTCCCATTCTCCTTTTTCTTCCTTCCTTTTCTTTCTTTTGGCCACTATATCCTGGTGAATGGGATATTAATTGGCCTTCTGCAGATTCTGCAATATTACTATTTAAGACCCTGGTTTTAAGTAATGGAAACCAACTCAAATTAGATGAAAGGAAGTGGGATACAGCGCTAAGAATACAGGTAGGTCTCATAGCACTGGAGCAGGGACGGCAGAACCACTGGCTACTCTCTTTGTTTCTGTTCCTTGATTCTCTTTGTGCTTCTATTTCATCCCTCTCTTTGTAGACTCATCTGACATTTGTTTTCAAAGTGGAACATGGCCCCTCATAGCTCCTAAATTTACATACTTTATCTTCTGACAGATGGAGACACAAACTCTCTGTAACTTGGTTTCAGTTCCCAAAGTCTTCCTTTAGAGAATCTGATTTTCTGGCTCGGTGCAGTGTATACCTGAGGTCCAATTAACTAGGGCCTGAGTGGAGATGTTATATGGTACAACATGGCTGCCCATGGCTGGGGATACCTACCAGAATAAGAGAGGAGGGGCAAGTTTCAGAGAAAGGAGAGGAGGTTAATGATTCAAGAGTTCCCAAAGTCAGGAACTAGGACTCAATGGTGGGATAACAGAGACAAGCTGCCTGTCTACTTACTAGCTGTGTGGCCTGGGGCAAGTCACTAAACTTTAAAAAAAATTTTTCTTTAAATTCAATTAATTAATAGATAGTGTATTATTAGTTTCAGAGGTAGAGGTCAGTGATTCATCAGTATGACACCTAGTGCTCATTATATCACCTGCCTTCCTGAATGCCCATCACCCAGTTACCCCATCTCCCAACCCACACCCCTCCAGCAAGCTTCAGTTTGTTTCCTATGATTAAGAGTCTCTTATGGTTTGTCTCCTTCTCTGATTTTGAATTGTTTTATTTTTCCCTCCCTTCTCCTATGCTCAACGATGTGGATGGAACTAGAAGGTATTAAGCTAAGTGAAATAACTCAATCAGAGAAAGACAATTATCATATGATTTCACTCATATGTGGAATTTAAGAAACAAGTCACTAAACTTAACTAATATTTCACAGGGCTACTGAGGTAATCAAATGAGACAATACTCTCAGAAAATACCATATAAATTATAAGGAACTATGCAATAGATGTTTATTGTTATTGTTAAAATACTTGGTTAGTATCGTAAATACCTGTAAGAACATGGGAATAAGGGAATTAAAAACATTCTCTTTATAAATAAACTGTAAAATTAGTTCTTGTAAAGGGCAGGAAGTATCCATGGCCAGCAAGGCTAGACTCTACTATTTTCTTTACTATATTAACTTATTTATTGAGTGAATATATCAATCAGTAAGGGGGTAAGTCAGACATAAATCTTGATTATTTGATGATTGATTCGGTTAGTCATAATTTCAATGCTACTTCTCCCAAGAACTGTTTGGTTTTTTTTTGTTTTGTTTTTTTTTTAAAGATTTTATTTATTTATTTTGACAGAGAGAGAGAGACAGCGAGAGAGGGAACACAAGCAGGGGGGAATGGAAGAGAGTGAAGCAGGCTTCCCGCCAAGCAGAGAGCCCGATGCGGGGCTCGATCCCAGGACCCTGGATCATGACCTGAGCCGAAGGCAGACGCTTAACGACTGAGCCACCCAGGCGCCCCGAACTGTTTGGTTTTTTAATCAACAGTTGCCTCCTCTTCTGAATTCCTGTATAATTTGTTCAACTTCTTGGTCAACTGTCATACTGGAAAATTTCATTAGCAGGCTTGGATTGATGGAAAGACAAGACAGAGACATTTTTTGAGTAAATCAAACACATTTCACTTAGGAATGCAGTCAGGATAAATGATGGCAAGATCAGTAGCAGCATCTAGTACAAAGATACAAGTTTCCTAGTGCCCTCCTCTAACCAGGGATTATGTAATTATGAGTGCAGATTGCAAGTCTTTCTAGAAGTGTGAGTTGTCCCTTTCCATGCCCAGTGTTTATGCATAAAGCTGGAGAGGGCCTACACATTGTCTAGTCTGGATACATGCTGATACTTCCTTACTTGCTCCAGGTCATCAGTCTCAGAATTATAGAGTGCAAAATGTGATTGAAACAGTATATGCAGTCTTATCCATTACCCTCAGATGCTTGAGGATAGTTCAGCTGATCCAGCCACATTCCTGAACTCAGGCTTATAGAAGCAGAATAGGCATCAGTTCCCCAGAATTCTTGGATTCATTCTAAGAGGCTCTTAGATCATCTAAAGGGCATATCCTACAAATCCTAGAGCATTCAAAAAAAACCATATACCTTGTAATATTCATTTGTGTGTTATCTCCCCTTTTAGATGATACATTTATTGAAAGAAGAAATTGTAATTTATTTATTCTTATGTCTTCTGTGGACTTAGCCCACATGTGTGGGCTATGTGCACCAAAACATTTTTTTTTATTAATAAATGAGTCTTCATTATTATTGAAAACGTGGGTACCTACTTACTTCTTCCATCCTATTTCTGGAAACTCCTGTTTGTCTTTTAAAAAACTTAGATTATGGGGGGCGCCTGGGTGGCTCAGTTGGTTGAATGTCTAACTCTTGGTTTCAGCTCAGGTCTGAACTCAGGGTTGTGAGTTCAAGCCCCATGTTGGGCTCCATGCCCAGTGTGGAGCCTACCTAATTAACTAACTAACTAACTAACTAACTAACTAACTAACTAACTAACTAACTTAGATTTTGTATCACCTCTCTTTGATATGTTCTCCTCACTGTCCAAGAAGTTAGTCATTCCATTCCGTGTCCCCAGTAGCAGTTTGGACAAAGCTCTATAAGCACGGTTTTCATTGTGTTGTAATAATATATCCTCCACTAGACTGAGTTTATCTAAGGCTAGAAATCTGATTTGTTCATTTTTGTGTTCCTTTCAAGAAGTTAAAGCTAGAGTCTGTTCATGATAAATGCTTATTGAAGGAATGAATCCCTAGGGTCTCTCTCCCCCCTAGTTTGTAGTATTACAAAGTAGTATTGATGTAGGGAAGATGTTAGAGTTCAAAGCCAATGACCAAGAAAGAATTCTTGAGAAGTCTTTGGTGCAAAAAGGTGGTTTTATTAAAGCAAGGGGACAGGCAGAAAGAGCTGCTCTGGGCCCATTATAGTCTTTCAAGTTAGGAGGGAGTTAGGGATAGTGTAAGCCTCCCAGGTATTTTTGGAAACAAGGTTTCCAGGATCCTGAGGGGGCTAGCTGTTGTTAGGAAAAGGTCATTTATTACTGTTTTAGTAAAAACTCAGTTATGAGACTCTTCAGATATATATTGGTGGGTCATATACTTGGAGGATGATTGCCAGCATGTATCTTGGGGGGTAGAGATAAAGGAAGTTTCCAAAGGAATTGTTATATGTTAAAGTAGACTTACAGGATCCTGGGGGTAGGGCTAGGATTTTGCCTTTTGCCCTTAGCAAAGTATTAATATTGAGGCAGCTGAGTTCCTAGAGTAACCTCACTCTGCCTGTTTCAAGGATTTGTCAGTGGGCTGTAGGTAGTAAGGAAATTTAATATTTTTTCTTCTGCCTTTGTTTCTCATATCAGAATTACATGGAACCCACAAGTAGATGCAGTAACATATTCTTTTGCACATAACTTACTAGGTAAAAATATGGTCTCCAGAACTAGATTGCTTGGGTTGAATCTTGGATCTGGTACGTACTAGCTCTGTGATCTGGGTCCCTGTGCCTTGGCTTTTTTGTCTGTAAAATGGAACATTAATAGTATCTATCTCATTGAATTGTATTAAATGAGATAATATTTGTAAAGTGCTTAGAACAATGCCTGGCTTATAATAGGTGCTCAGCAAACATTATCTATTAATATAGAAAAGTTTTCTACTGAATTTAGTAAACTGGGGAAAAGGAAAATAATGGAATGAGGTATTTTGCCCTATTGTAATCATGATTTTACTTGTTTTTTTCCTTCCATTGATTCCTCATGTTTCCCCCTTGTTTCCTTGCTGCTTTCCTCTTTTTACTTTCCCGATCCCATGTCTTTTCTTCTTCTTGAGTTGAGTGGAGGAGGTTAATAATAAGGCTAGGGTTGGGCATTGAAAAAGTAATAGTTCTTGGAAGTCATAGATTAAGCCAACTAGACTGTGATAATAAGAGTTTGATATACATGAGTCATTTGAAAGAGTTTCCTGGATGTGGGCCTTAAAGATTTCAGAAGTATCCAAAGATTAAAGAAATGTGAGTTGGCCAGTGTATGAAATGTGTTTGCTATCTTTTACCCCTCTTCACTATGTGATAGTTCTTTGTTTAGTGCAAATAAAATGCCAGTTACATTTTGGGTGAGCAACACTTTCTTGTTTATAGATTTAGGACTTCAAGGCTTCAAGGTTGAGATCTCCTTATTTATAGAGAGGTTTGTACTGCAAAGTGTGCCTGTCTGTATAAATCTTCATCTTTTGATCATTATGTTAATTTCAAAATCGCTTTAGGCAATTAAAAAAAAGTTTTGCTGTTGATATAATTTGGTCTTTGGTAGTTGTACGAAACATGATCTTGCCAGGGCTATCTGTATTGTTTGTTCTTGAAATTCTAGATACATTTGACTACCCCTCTTCAACTCTTTGATTATGTACTACAGAATAGGTCGTGTACTACAAAATAGAATACAGAACAATAGATTTTTTGACCTGAAACTTGGACTTGCTGTTTATGTTTAAAACTTCTTTTTAGTTCTAGATTAGGACAGTGCCACAAAATATGCTTTACTTTATGACTTTAGCTTAAGCAGGCCTGTTTATTGAAAAACAGGCGTTTGCATAGTTAGCCTTAAAATTGAAGAGTGTTTCGATCATACTGTATTTCCTGTATAATCAATTATATTGCAAAATTGGGGGGGGCAGGGATGGTGGGAGGGCAGGGCATGAGAGTGCTACAAAGCTGTTTGAATGAGGTAGATTTCAAGATCAGAATTAGGACTGAGATATTAAATGCATTATTCAAGGGTTGTGATAAAAAGCTAAACTTAAAAGATTTTGAAAATGAATCTGACATGAAATAAGATTGCTCTTAGTAAGTAGAATGTTTGGTTTGGGTAATAAGGTGAGCATGAGAGAGAAGTGTATATACTACTATAATTGGAAGCTACAACAAAGCTATCCACAAAATGACTAGAAACAGATTCTGATGATACATTAACCAGGAAGGTGAAGCTTTAGTGGCTTATAAGGCCATCAAAATTCAACAGTGAGAGAGTATACTTATTCACAGTGTTCTTTTGTTAAAGATACTGGATGGATGCCTCACAAGGTCAATGAGAAACACGTGTTCAATAAACTGCTCCCCTGGTTTTCTTCTCATTTAATAGAGGCATCCAAATAAAATGTCCTTGTTTTCTTGATTTTTCAAGGTGTAGCCAAGCAGAAACTTTAAATAAGTCCTCTATTTTCATATTTTTTGGACTAGCATATTTATACAATTCTTTGAATATATCTTTATTCCTTTTGACTGCTCAGTTTGAGTGAGTCAGTAGGTTTTGACACAAAGATTAAGTTAATATGTCAATTCTGGCATCAGCAAAAATATCAGTCTTTTATGGATACATGTTTATTATGAAGAACTTTTTCAGTGATGGGGTGGTTGGATGTGTGGAAACTTTTGAGTGAGTAAGATCAAGAGGGGTATTTCCATTTCCTCTGGTTATTCTGCACAACCACAAACATTAGCAAGTGGTGACAGATGACATTTAGATTTAAAGATTTAAATAGCTAACTAAATATTTCTTGACTAACAAATGTAACACTTGCTTGTGTTTTTTTCTTTTTTTTTTAGTAATGAGGGGGTGAGGTAGGAGGAGGGTCTAAATATATAACCTGAATTCAAAAAAACTTCTATGTAATCCTCTTTTTATGTAATACTTTTTAAAATTATTTTTTTATTTGCGGTAAAATACACATAACATAAAATTTACCATCTTAATCATTTTGAAGTGTACCGGTTAGTGGCATTAAGTTTGCTCCCGTGGCTGCGCCATCATAATCACCTCCATCTATCTCTAGAACTGTTATTTGATACTGCTTCGTGTGGTGCAGTTCTCACATCTCTAGTTCAACCTACCAGGTGTAGAAATCAAGGAGTAGAACTACTTTATAAGAAATGTGAATCACAACTAAAGGTAGAATTTAATGATGTGCAGTTGGCACGAGTAGAAAAAGAGGAAAAACCAAGTGGACTGTGGTATATGTGATTTTGTGGTAGGAGATAAGCACCATTTATCTAAAAATATACTCAACCTGGGGCGCCTGGGTGGCTCAGTCGTTAAGCGTCTGCCTTCGGCTCAGGCCATGATCCCAGGGTTCTGGGATCTAGCCCCGCATCGGGCTCCCTGCGCCGCGGGGAGTCTCCTTCTCCCTTTTCCACTCCCCCTGCTTGTGTTCCTTCTCTCGCTGTGTCTCTCTCTGTCAAATAAATAAATAAAAAATCTTAAAAATAAAAATAAAAGTATACTCAACCTGACCTTGTTGCCACAGAATTTCCATTCCTAAAATCTTGTTATGTGTCTAATTGTCAAGGATTAGATTAGATGCTGTACTGTGTTTTTCTTTGGTCACAAATTGGATGATAGGGCAGCGGTCATCATTGCTATTCTAGGGCTGGAAAGAGGCTCTTCACAGCTCTCCAGAGGTTTAATGACCCCTTCTTGCTACAACCTCATGTCTCCCACGTCCACAATAGGCAGAAGAACTTTAGATCATAGAGTTGTCTTTATTTTCCTAGGCAGAAGCCTTCATTTCTCACATCCTGCATGTTTGAGAAAGTGCTGAGAAGGGACAGTAGCTGATGACAGGGCCAGAGATCGAGGTAGTCTGGCCTAGTTGGGAATCTTTGAGAAAGTCTTTAAGAGTCTCTGTTTCCCTTTGTACTAAGGAGAGCTTAACCCTCGTACTACAGTGCAGGACTGGGCTGAAGAGTAGCCAGAAATGGGAAGAGAACACATTTTTCGCATGTAATTATCTCATTGAAAGGATTGGTTATATAGAATTTTTTTAGATATGAGGTCATGACCCATTAATGATGGCAAAATCAATGATAGATTACTATCAACATTTTAATAAATTGAAATAAAAGAAAGTAGAGAATATCACAATGAGTGCTACTTCATGAAACACTTTTTAGGTGTGTATGTGCAAATACATTTGTTTATATATGTGTGTGTGGTGTGGACCTGGGTATTGTAAATGGGTGTCTGTGTACAACGGACAATTCATTGCTTACCAAGAAGTTATTGAGGGGCACCTGGGTGGCTCAGTTGGTTAAGCGTCTGCCTTCGGCTCAGGTCATGATCTCAGGGTCCTGGGATCGAGTCCTGTTGATGGGCTCCCTGCTCAGTGAGGAGTCTGCTTCTCCCTCTGCCTGTCCCCCAAGCTTGTGCTCTCTCTCTTTCTTTTTCAGATAAATAAATAATTTTAAAAAAGACTTAAAAACAAAGAAGTCATTGAGAAAAGTTTGAATCAACTGGAGTCACAACTGCTTGCTTCTGATTTTAGAGTCTGATTTCCTCAAGGTATTAACTAACATCTAGGTACAATTAAATCAAATCCGTAAACTGTTTCCAGCTTTCTTCTGTTTTCAATTAATTCTTGATAACTTGAGCCAATAGAGCACTAGTCAGTATATAGAAATGGTAATTCACTACTAAATTAGTTAACATTTATCATATTGTCCCATATTCTTCTAAGAATATTATATGTATTGATTCTTACAACAATTCTTTGGGATGGGCAATATTCTTATCCTCATTTTACAGATGAAAAAGTGGAGGCACTGAGAGCTTTAGTGAATTGTTCGAGCTGGTAGCTGACATGTGGCCCAGCCAGGATTCCAACCCAAGTATCTGACTTCAGAGTCTATGATCTTGACCACTACACAGTACTACCTCTCGCTATATGAAACAAATATTTTGTTAACCAAAAATGTAATGTTTTTAGTATCACATTGTGGATTTGAGTCTTTGGTAACACCTCATTCAAAGTGACTGAAGTAATGTTATCACTACTCTTCTCTGACAATTCCATTTCAGAAAATATTTGCCAGTGACTTGATCCTTATTCACTGCAAAGATGCAGTGTGATGCTGTCTAAGACTAGGCTAGCTTATAGTTCATTCCTCTCTGTGTGAAGAGGAATGGTATCTTTGAACACTTTAGTGTTCATTGAACATGTTGACTTTGATTTCAAATTCTCAGACATTTCCAATTGGTAAATGGCTGCCTAATGGGGCCCAGAAAACAACTATGCCAGTGTTTTACCCAGAAATCAGATAAGGGCTGTTACTTGCCACTTGTCAGGCATTGTATTGTCTCAGGAATTCAAACAACAACAGCAACAGAAACCTCACACACAGCAGAGTCGGAATTAGAAACAAACTGATTGAAGCTGTTCACCTTGGATGCTTCAAATCACTTTGAATGGTAAATATGTGCTGTATGTAGCATTCACAGACAGGGTCTCATATTCTCCCGAGAGCTCGTTCCTTCTGGGCGTGACAGAAGGGTCATGACTGCCAGTATCTGGATCAGTTTGTCTGAGGCACACTAAGCCGTTATAGCTGCCCTGGTATTACCAACCCTGCAGGGGGCTCCAATGACCTAGAGGATTTGGCATATAAGTACCCCAGTTTCCTCTGTGTGACCTTGCATAGGATGCATTAATTCTGAAGCATAGGTTAATTCAGAAATTCCTCGCTGGATTAAATGCCAACCTCCCAGTATGGCTGCTGGTGGTGGTGAGTTGTAAAATAAGCACAAATCCTCCTCCCCCCTGTCATGTGACACTGCCGATCTCCCATCAAAAAGTGGAATCCATTTCTCCAACCTTGAATCTAGTGGCTGTGTGAACTTGCTTTGGCCACCAGGAAATTAGCAAACATGACACAATCAGAAGCTTGAAAAGTGCTTGCTTGCTGGGACTCGTTTTCTTGCTGCATTTGGAACTTGAGGCTACCACCTAAAGGAGCCCAGGCTCACCTCTTGGAGATGAGAGGTGACTTAGAAATGAGCTTATCCAGTGAGAGCTCCCTAGGCCAACCTTTAGAAGTGTGTGTCTGAGCACTGAAGGCATCTAGCCCCAGGAGAGTAGCCCGCTGAATGTAGCGATCAGTTGAGCTCACCCAGACAACAAGAACCATCTGGATGATTCACAGAAGTGTGAGAAACTACACACGTTCCATTTTAAAGTCAGTAAGCATTGGAATGGTTTGTTATGTGGCACAAACTAACCAATGCACTTGCTTAACAACTTGCCCTCTGTTGCCTTCCCCTCCCTGTATCTTTCTTCTACTCTGCTACTGGAGTTTCCTGAACCTCCCAAGTAAATGTTCACTCAAATCCTTACCTCAGGATCTACTTCCTGGGGAACCCAAACCACAACGCTCTGTATTTAATTTTTACCTACAGTGAAGTCTTTTTCCTGAGGCCTTCTCTTTAGGGATTGTGAGCCGTTAAGTGACACTGGACAAGAAATAGCGTGAAGCCCAGACTGTGCCCATTTGGACAATCCCACAGTGCTCCCCGCCTTGAAAAGCTCACAGTTTAGAATGTTCTCTGCTCTGCTGACATAACTTCCTGATTCCCCCAGATCAGAATGTCATACATGCTCTTTGTTCTCCCCCAGCAAGGCAGTGAGAATCCCTTCCTAAATTGTTAGATAGAGAAAAATTTGTCCTCCTAGGCTGGAATGAAAGTGCAGAGTTGATCAATTCCTTTCTGCAGTGAGGGAGGAAAAGGTGACTATTTCTATGAAACTTGACTCCTACACCTTTCTTCTTTGATCAATTTACTGTCAATGTGATTTGAATGAAAAAGAGAAGCTCATAAGCTTAGCAGTGGCTTTATGAATCAAAGAAACTCAATTTCCTCTGGATTTTCCCTAGGTAGCAAAAATAAAAAACTTAGGCTCTATTGTAACTGGATAACCAGACAGCAGAAAATTTGCCAGGTAAAACTGCAAAGAAATGCGAGTTGTTTTCGATTATCATGGCAATAGGATGAGAATGAGTGTGTGTGTGTCTGTGTGTGTGTGTGTATGCGTGCATGCGTGTGTGTGTATCAGGGAGTATGTAAGCTCGGGTGGGATAAGGAGAAATTTAAGAAAGGAAGTTACATGTGAAGAATTAATATATTCATAAACTTGCAGATACAATGATTTTATAAATGCTTTAACACAAATAAATTCTAAATGTGGTTATGTGGATCCAAATTTCCCAAATGTTTCTTTTCATAGACTCTTTATGTAGTGACTGTATGAATCTAATAACATCACTCTTGACATACTTATCACCATGCATCAAAAATTAGTATAGTGATTAATATCTTAAATGCTGTTAAAACTTCCTCTGTTTATGCCACCTCACAAAAGAGCACTATTTACTGGAAGTACAGTCTACTATTCTTGATTATTTATTCTACCAGCATCTCTCTCTGGGGAACTTTTGCATTTGCTTGACATACGACTTTGAGACTATTAATATTACTTTGGCTTCCATTGTAGCACTCTGACACTGCTTCATTGTAAGAGTGCTTGTTATTTATTATCATTTCAAGGTGGCAAGATAGGACTATATCTCTAAGAGGTAACACACAAATTATTCTCTGCCTTTGCAACGAAGAGCTGCGTTTCTTTCCAATCTTCTGATGCACGTAAAGTGTGTTTTCTTTATCATACAGTTTAAAAATAGGTAGCATTTTTTTTATTTGAAAGGCAATATCCATTCATTAGAGCTGATTTTTGGAGTAAGGGTATAAAAAGCAAGAAATAAAAATTGTGTATAATTCAAATAGTTAGGGACAACTACTAATAATGTTTGGTGTATTTCCCTCCAGAACCTTTTGAGTAAAAATGCATATTTATTTTTAACTAAATTGCCATTAGAGTATATTAAAATTATTTTATTTTTAAATAATAATGTATTTTAACCTTAAAACGATGTTGTAGTTACTTTTTAAAACCTCTCAGTATCTAAATACCATGTTAATGGCTTCATCCTATCTCCCTGCATGGCTCTTCATGGCATGCTTTACTTAGCCCTTGCTGTTAGACATCTATGTCACTTCCAAATTGTCATGATTACAATTATATACAATGCCGACATCTTTGTAACTGAATTTTTCTGCACATCTATGATGATTGTCTTAGTCTAATTTCCCAAAAATAAAAACACTAGATCAAAGAGTAGTACAGTTTTGAGGCTTTTGATCTATTTTTCTCTCGAACAGATTGTAGCTATTTTCAGGCTCTAAGGGTATATTTTAATAGTTTTGTTGCTCTTGGAAACATGAATTTTATATACAGTTGTCAGCTAGTTTGATTCCCGAACACTAAGTAAAATGAAGATCAATCTGCCTATCTACTTATCTATTGAGGAAAATAACATAAGGACACATGTGTCATGGGTTTGTCCTCACACTTTCTCATCTGAGCCCCTGGTAACCTGGTTCTTCACCCGTGTCCGGTGTGTAAGAATGGCAGGGAAACACCTGCCATTGTGTGGCGTGAATGTCTCAGAGCATGGCATACCACACCCGTATTTGTTTAGAGATCATAATGCAGTCCAATTCTCCATTGCCGTGTGAATCAGAATGGCACTTATACTACTGCTTTGGCTCATTCTGTTGCAAACAAATGCGCTTTTTTAAAAAAAGATTTTATTTATTTATTTGCCAGAGAGAGAGAGAGAGAGAGAGCACAAGCAGGGGGAGTGGCAGGCAGAGGGAGAGGGAGAAGCAGGCTCCCCGCTGAGCAGGGAGCCCGATGCGGGACTTGATCCCAGGACCCTGAGATTATGACCTGAGCTGAAGGCAGACACTTAAGCGACTGAGCCACCAAGGCGTCCCAACAAATGGGCTTTAAAGAAAACTCTCAAACAAAATTCGTTTGGTAAGTCGTAAAATTTAATATATAGGAACTTGATTTGTTCTTTGAGCCTAAGGGAAGTGAGACTACGGAGTAAGACAAGGTGAAGGTACACATTTTGGGCTAGATTTCGAAGCTAGAAGAGAATGTGCTTAGTTAAGGTACACAGAGTTATTAGAAAAACTATTTTGCAAGAAGGGAAAGACCCTGCAATTTTCAGGGCAAATATCTCCATGGAGTTGACTAGTCTGACATCTTCTTTGCCTCCTCCCCAGGTCTTGTCTCTCTGTCCTGCACCCCAGCTTGGGATTGCTCTTGTCAGTTCTCACTGCCATCTTGCTTGGGTTGCAGCCACTAGAACCACCTGGCTTTCTACCTCACAGAGGACTTCTGTCTTCCTAAAGGCTCAAGGCCCTCATTACCTGATCCCATAGCAGATATGCGCTGCAGTGACTCCCTTTGTGGACCTCAGCCTACACTCTTCTCCTGGGAGTCACATCTCCCGTCATTGTTCAACCCAAGAAACGTGAGGGACTGAAGCAGAGTCATTCATAATCCCGAACCTACAGTCTTGACACTCTGCCTCCAAGTAGACATATCTCAGTGCTTAGATTTTAATTTCTTGTTTATTCAAACAGTTTATAAATATAAATGGACACCTTTCCATGTGTCAGGTACTTCTAAAGGGTATGAACTCCACATTGAACAAAAGTATACAGAGTCATGACCATGATGGAGATTATAATCTAGTAAATCTAGCAGATAATTAACAAATATGCAGCAGTTTTGTAATGTAGTGGTAGGTAGTGACAAGTGCTAGGAAGAAAAATTAAGTGGAATATGAGGATAAAAAGGGAGAGGGAGAGGCTACTCTTTTAGATAGGAGGTGAGGGAAGGTCTATCTGATGGGATTTCAGCAGAGATGTGAAAGAGAGAGAATAAGCCATAGAGATATCTGCAGGATAGATAGATTTCCCGATAGGGGAAACTATGTGCAAAGGTCCTGAGGTGGGAGTATGGTTGAGAAGAACAAAGAGTCTGGTGTGTATGGATGGAGTAAGTGAAGAGGAGAGTTGGGGGAGTTGAGGTCAGAGATAGCCAAAGGTCAAGTAAGGTAGGTAATGTAGGGTCCAGCTGATGTAAGGACTGGATATTTTTTTAAACATGATAGGAAGCTAGTGAAGGCTTTTGAGAAAGAAGTGATGTGACCTGTTAACATTTGGTTGCTGTCGTGGGTTTTTTCTGATTCTAATTTCATGGTCTTGTCCTGTGGCATTGAGACAGCAGGACATTTTTTCAAATTTTCTGTCGCTTTTGTCAACATCAGCATGTGGGAGACAGTTTAGATTAGATAAATGCTCTGTCTCTGCCAAAGGCGTAATTAAAGTTTCTGGGACTTTATATAAAAGTTTGCAGAGGACTTGGAGTAGTGAAGTTTCTTTGGATTTGAAATAGCAGAATCCAACCCAGATTACTTTAGCAAACATCAATTGGAAAATTGATGGTGTATCTTGGAGAATCCAGGGAAGAGGTCCATCTAGGCCTTGGGAAGCAGGGCTGCTCCAGGGGCCTTAGCAGCGGTGGCTGTAGCATCCAGGCTTTATAGACACTTTCTCTGGAGTGGCATGTGACTGCTCTGGGGGCAATCACCCATGTGCTTTGTTTATGCACTCTGATGGAGGCAGACCCCTGAAGCAGGGGCTTCTGGGTAGTAACCCTATCTCTGGTCTCTTTCTCTGTGGAGAGTTAATACCCTGGGCAATTTGGTTGCAAAGTCCTTGACAGTAAGGGCCAATTTTACCCCATTTTGTACCTCCTTGCACAAAATAAAGGGTAGGGGATATTTTTTGTATTTACTTTTGCTTCGGGCCCTGTTCTTCATGATCCTGGAGCTGCCCCACAGCTATCTAAAATTACAGGTTCTATTTTACATTCCTAAGAGATTTGCTGATAACTTGGCAGGCAGATATAGTTTTATTGTGAAGAAATTTTTGCCCACTCTCACATGTACTGCTGTGCCAAGAACATGGAATTTGGAGCCAGGAGACTGTATTAAATCTGGTTACTCGGAAACTGGGAGATGGAGATTTATGGGCAAGAGGTTTATTAGGGAGTGTCCTGGAGATTGGTACCGGTGAGGCATGAAGGAAACAAGACTGGGTGGAGGAAGAAGGGGCAGTATGATGCAATTGCAACAGGTCTTTCAGCCCATCCTACAGGGATCTGTGGAGCTTGGGTGGACCTTCAGCGTTATTGGGAAGTGAGGAAAGGAGGCCAGACCCCTCTGTACCCTGCAGTGGCCAGTATGGGGAGGGGCTCCTGTCGGGAGATGCAGCTCCCTTAGGCCTTGCTAGGGCAATGCTTGGAGAAGATCGCTGCAGTGAACTCTCAGCCACCAGTGCTACTAGAACCTGGGGGAATGAGTGCTTTACTCCTGACTCCTGATCTGGCTGTTTCACTGTAGCATCCACTCCAAAGACTTAAATCTCAGTTCTGCTCTACCATACTCTCCTGTGATACTTTGGGGGAAATTCCCTAATTTCTTTGAGACATCATGACCTCATTTGAAAAAAAAATGGGATTTAAAAAATTGGATTAAGTAAGCAGTGTTGTGAGCACTGTGTAGGACCCTTTTACTTGTGTTTATTGTTTAATTTCCCCTGGAAGTCTATGCCATTTCTATTTTAGGACAACTCTATTGATAGGGAGACAGATCCTCAGAGAGATGAAAGTAGTTTGCTTGAGTTTATATAGATAAACCATACAGAAAAGGCAGTCTCAGACCTTCTGAACTTAAGTCTTTATTTTGACCAATTCACTAGAGCTCCCTCTCAGCAACAGAAATAACATTAATGATAATATTAATAATATAATTGATAAAGGCAAGTAATGCCTCATTTATATGCTTGTTATGAGGATTGAAAGAAAGACATTTGCAAATAATAAGTTGCTGAAAAAAGTGAGTCAGTATCACTGTTCTTCAAAATTGCTTTTTCTGTCAGTAAGACATGGGCATGGTCTAATCAATCTTTTTTTTTTTTTTAAAGATTTTATTTATTTGAGAGAGAGAGAGAAGCAGCATGAGAGGCGAGAGGGTCAGAGGGAGAAGCAGGCTCCCCGCTGAGCTGGGAGCCCAACACGGGACTCGATCCCAGGATTTCGGGATCATGACCTGAGCCGAAGGCCGTCGCTTAACCAACTGAGGCACCCAGGTGCCCCCGGTCTAATCAGTCTTGAGAAGGCGAGGGAAGGTTTACACAGGATCCTATGAAATCTCTCCTGGCCAGCCTGTAAGAGGTACAGGGCATCATGTTGTTTCCAAGTTTTTTAAATTGATGTCTGGACTCCTTGGGTTCACTCTTTGAGAGCTTAAAAAATTCAGCTTACATATTCTGAGCTGCTGCTTAGTCTTTCAGGGCTGTGCTGTAGGGTACAGAAATGAAAGAAATGTTGTCCTTGAGGGATAAAAATAAGACCAATCAATGACAATGATGGGAACCCATGTACTGGAGGAACAGGGACATTAAAAAGAGCTCGGAGGCCCTGGGAGTCTGGGTCAGAGTCTTCCAACTGTCAAGGTGCCTCATACCATAGACAGCAGCTTACGTTTTGAACTTTATACGCTTTGACTTTCAGGATCCATTTTTATAAGGTGAGAAAGTCATGGCAAGGAACCAGTCTGTGGGATCTTTACGAGTTTAAAAAAAAGAAGCGACTCTGTGTGAGGCTTGTGTCCCCCTGGGCACGTGAAGTGCTTTATATGACACACAAAATCCAAAGAAAACAGAATTGTTTTGAGCACACATGGTCACAGATGTATTTTAAATTGCTTTGTGAATGATGGATATTCATGAACCTTAATGCAAACTCAACAGCACATTTACATTTAGGTTGAAATAGTGTCTCCACATTATTGTGAAAGCCCCCTTTCACCCTCATTTCATAGTTACCTTCCTAGAAAATTGTAGGGTTTTGATAAAATTTTTATGAACTCTTATTTCTGGAAAATAATCAAATATTACTACTAACGTATACTATTTGACTAAAGGTATTACTTCTAAACCATGAGATCGGAAGTCCTGGGTTTTCTCACATTCAGCCCTACCCTCCCACCCGGGCTTCATTTAGTAAATTCCAGATTCCCCAGTGTAGCAAGTTCAATAGAGGTCAATGGATTCTCATGTCACTGGTTTGTTTACTTTTTATCTCCACTTGACCTGGGTTAAAAAGTCAAGATTTTTGGCAGGAGGAATTGTTTGAAAAGGAACTGTAATGTTATGGGGATGGTTAAAATGAATGTGAAAATTCTATCTATGTAACTGTAGAGAGATTGAGTGAAGTCCAAATGGTTAGTTTGTTCAATCACAGTTTCACTGCGTGGCTTCAATGATGATAAGAAAACAGGTCTATTAGGGTTATGTTTCTTCCCACTCTGTGAACCAGTCAGTGTCAATGACTGATAATGTTTTGGTTGTATAGACCTGGCTAATGTTTTGGGTGCAATCTGGCATAATATGCCAAATTATAAAGCAGTACAGATACACGTGTCATACCTAAAGACAACTCTGGTTGTGATTTGTTATCAGAGAAGAAAAAAGAGCAAAATCTAGAACATGTTTTTATTTTCTCCTTTTGTTCCCAAGGCTATCATTATCCTTTGAGTCAGAATTGTGAACAAATGAAAGTGCTTCCTGGTGAAAAAAGCAAAACCTGTTAACCTCAAGCACATTAAAAAACGCAATCTCGTTTTCACTTTCTAAAGTACTGGTGTCAAGACAGACTTAAAACAACAATCAACCTTAAGAACGAATCTGATAACAGAAACTGATAGCAACTGATCAACTTAAAATCTCTGAGTTATAGACTTAGATATTCAATACCATACGCATAAAACAACCCTTCTGTTACTGAGCTTTATGTATGATGATTTATCTGAGGTAAGCACATGACACATTTTTAGTTTGTGATTACAAACAGGTTAAAAAATACTCTTTAATTGTATTAAAAATATAATTTAATGCAGGTAGTTTGCAGCATCTGTCTTCTTCATATGATAGCATGAGTACACTTTGATATAATAAAAAAATTACCCCTAAAAAAAAATCCTTCATGCTTTAGCCAAAATTCCAAGTTTAATTTGAGAAATGTAAACATAATTAGCCCTCTGATAACACAGGATCAGGGTTTCTTAACCTCAGCACTGTTGACTTTTGGGGCCAGATAATTTGCTGTGGGAGCTGTCCTGTACACTGTAGGGTGTTTAGCAGCTCCCTGGTCTCTACCCCCTAGAGATGCTGCTAGAACCACCAGCCTCTCCCCCCCTCTCCATTTGTGACAATCAAAAATGTCTCCAGACATTGCCAAACATCCCAGGCATGGGGAGAGGGACAAAACCTCCTTTAGTGGAGAACCAGTGCGCTCACGACTCTCCTGGATTTCGTGCTTAAGGTTCAGTATTACAATTTAAAAGCAAAATTTACTATGTAGAATATTTGAAAGATCAGTAATCTTTGCTAAGAAGATTTTTTTTTTTTAAAGGAACTGTGTCATATATCTGGTAGACAGTGGCCAGAAAAAAAGGTCTTCTTGTGAACTTTCTGTGCTATGATTTAGTGACACACTTAGAGGAATAGTGATTACAAGACCTTTCTGGTTTCAAGCCCTCAGAATTCAATGGCATGTTTTAAAAATTATGGATAAAGTAACTGAAGTGTAAATTGTGTAATTCTCATATTGACTTCATTTCAAAAAAGAAAATAACATTTAGATTTAGAGAGAAACAAGTTGTCAACAGCTTTGGGAAATCTCTAGGTATGCCTAACTATGCCAGCAACCATGGGAATACAGTTATGCCTTTGCTTGGTAATGCTGTGGTGGAGAATCATATTTTCATCCTTTTGGTCACATAATTTTCTTTCTTTTTTTTTTTTTAAAGATTTTATTTATTCATTTGAGACACAGAGATACAGAGAGAGAGAGAGAGAGCATGAGCAGTGGGAGAGGCAGAGGGAGAGGAAGAAGCAGACTCCCCACTGAGTCAGGAGCCCGATGTGGGACTCGATCCCAGGACCCTGGGATCATGACCTGAGCCGAAGGCAGACGCTTAACCATCTGAGCCACCCAGGCGCCCCTGTTTCACATAATTTTCTTATTTATAGTATCCAAGTATAGGATTGAGAGTATTGGTATTGTTAATATGTTTCTGTCAACAAAACTTCATGTATATGGTTTTGTTTTTCCTTTTGTGTTTTGGTAAATTTATTTATATTTCTCTAGAGTTAAATAAAAATGGATTTACAATATACTGGCTTTAGGATTTACAACAATTAGCCTTACAATTGGACTTTTATGCATACATGAGTGTGTGTGTATCTGTTCTTGGGAGGACACCCATTTGCCTTCATCTTTATGCCCATTGATAAGCCTCTCCCTCACTGTGTCATCCACTTAGAGCAGGTACATTGTTTATTGAAAAGAAAAGGTTTTTTTCCCAAGACCTGCTCAATTTAAACTCATCCAGATCCAGATTCTGTATCAAAGTACATGTCAGAAGTCAGAATATGCCCAAATTACAATAGGCCACTCATCTTCCTTTCTCCTTTCAATCTGGGGTCAGCTGTGAATGCAGTGGTTTGCGTTGCTCTGGGACTGTGTGGGCCCAGCAGGGCACCCATTTACTCTTCCAGCTGCTGATCTGCCCGGGGCTCCTCACTGAGCTGTCCCACATGCAGTCTGAACATCCTGACAGACTCCCTAGTCATTATGTTAGCTTGTACAGTTAACTTTCTCCCATCAATCTTACATCCCCCCCTTTCTTAAAGACAATTCAAATTTTTCAAAGCTTAGAGGAAATAAAAAGTACTCTGTGAAAATCTTGCATCCCACTATTATCCCCCATCTGCTCATTTTCTATCTTCCCCCAGTCACTGTTAACCACTGTTGTCAATTTCTTATGTGTCTTTCCAGAATTAAAAAAAATATGTACACACACACACAAGCAAATTTTACTTTCTTCTATTTCTTACACAAAAGAGAAGATGTTGTATATGCTGTGCACTGGGGAGATCTTTCCATAGTAGTACACAAGGCACTTGCTTATTGCTCACCCTTTCTTATAGCTGTAACTATTATTCTTTATATGAATGTACAGTAATTTATTTAACCATTCCCCTGTAGATGGATGTTCGAGTTTGTTCCATTCTTTGACTATCCTAAGTAGTCAGCAATGAAAAACAGTCATTATTTTTTGCACAAGTGCAAGTACATATGAATGATAAATCCACAAAGTGAAACTGCAGGGCTAAGGAGAATCTGCATTTTTTTTTTTTGAGAGAGAGAGAAAGGGTGCATGTGTATGCACACTGCATGTGCATGCGTTCATGCACACAAACAGTGGGGGTGGGGGTTGGGGGTGGAGGGCAGAAGGAGAGAGAGAGAAAGAGAGTTGGGGAGGGATGGAGGGAGAGGGAGAGAGAGAATCTTAAGCAGTCTCCACGCCCAGCATGGAGCCTGAGTTGGGGCTCGATCTCATGACCCTGAGATCATGACCTGAGCTGAAATCAAGAGTCCGATGCTTAACCAACTGAGGCACCCAGGAACCCCAGGGTATCTGAAGTTCTAATTTTGATAGAATTGGAAAACTCCTTCTATAGAGGTAATCTTAATAGCAACATAGGAGTGTGCTGCTTTCCTCACAACCTGGCCAACAGAGTGTTATCACAGTGTAAAGTTCTAACAATATGTAGGTAAAAATGGTGTAGTTTTAATTCCCATTTCTCTTTATGAATGAAGTTGAGATGTATTGTTCAATCCTGATTGGGTCTTTTGAATTCCTATTAGATCATGCCCCTTGAACTCTCACAATTTTAGGCAACGTGAAGTCATCTGGAGGCTGTTCAGAAGGTAAGACCCCATGTAGGACCCTCCTGATTGTGTCTGGATGTCGGAGTTGACACAGCTCACATCATGTGTTGCTCTATTTCTCTTAAAGCGAGCTCAATACTTATCTGTCAAATGACAATTTCATACTACTAATTTGTATTTTCTCAGATAATTTATATATTCTAAGACTACCAGTTTTATCAACTCATTTGTCTTCGTTTATGATGTCACTTTTTCTTTCCTGTGTATGTTCTTTGGAATTATGACTAAAGAATAATGTTTTTCATTATGGCAAATCTGAAATTCTTCCTGCCTTTCCATCAGACGAAGAAGAAAAAATGGAGGGTTTTCTTACCAAAAATTGTCTGCTGGATATCATCATTTACATTGCATTCTCTTTTATATAGTTGGATGTAGATGTCAACAGGTGACTGTATCCATATAGGCATTCAACATTCATCCAATATTCATTGAGTGCCTACTATGTGCCAGGCACTATTATAGAACTTACCATTTTCTATTGCAGCCCAGCAAAGACAGGCATTTGAGCATGCATCAATCTTACCTACATTGTGTGTGGGTAGAGAGGACTATGCAGGGACAGCACATACTGTACCATCTATCAAAAGATCAAGACTGGCAATTGGGACACTGAGTTCTATTCTTGGATTTGCCCTTATCTTGCTGTGAGTATTGAGCAAGTTCTTTCATCTCTATGGGCCTCAGCTTTCTCATCTGTGAGAAATGTAATGTTGACTAGAATAGATGATATTTACATCCCTTCTAGTTTTGACATTCTAAGATCATAATGCCCATATGCTACTTTTACAATTTAAAAAAAATACCCAAGAATCCACATTTATATACTAACAAAAATAATTGTCGCCCCCTCCCTTTTGTGGATACCTCTCTAAGGATTCATATTCATTCTTTTTCCATCTGGAGGTAGCAGGACATGTATTTCCCACAGTGATATATTAGAATTTGTCATTATATGTAAACATTTGCATTAAAAATCTCCTAGGACATTAAATATTCAACGTTTATGGCATATTTTTGTTGAAGTATCTGTAAGTGAATGAAATGTCACAAAATACAAATCTCAGCAGAAATCTTTAATAATAGACAGGTTCTGGAGAAGGCAAAAGTACCTGGGGAATGACTGTCAGGAGCAGACATTGTGATGATGGCCTATGTTCTTTAAGAGTATCTAGGCCCTCGCTATGGAAGGATCCGTATCCCTCACATGGAAGATACTATAGTCCAACTCTTTATCTGAGACTAGGCTACCTGCCTGTGAACCTGGAAGTAGTGATTTATTTCTGAAAGATGCTTACGGACATCACACAATCTCATTTTATCAAGTTACCCACACCTGTGCGTTCTCCAACTCCTCTTCTTATCTCTATTATATTCACCCTGGGTTATTCTTCAGGTTAAGCAATTTCTTGTGCCATGGCAGTTTTGAAATAAGTCAGTCAGAGAAAGATAAATGCCATGTGATTTCACTCATATGTGGAATTTAAGAAACAGATGCACAAAGAAAAAAAGATAAAAGCCAGACTCAATTATAGAGAGCACACTGATGGTTACTAGAGCAGAGGTGGGTGGGGGGCTGGGTGAAATAGGTGATGGAGATTAAGGCGGGCACTTGTGATGAGCACTGAGTGATGTGTGGAATTGTTGAGTCACTATATTGTACACCTGAAACTAATATAACATGGTATGTTAATCTGGAATTAAATAAATTAAAAAATTGCAAACTTGGTTTAAAAATTTATCCTATTTCAATGACTTTCAATCAGGTTTTAAACAAGTTAAATTAATTGGTTATCTTTAGTGCAAAATATTTAGATTAATGATATTAACTTGTCACTCTGGATAAATAGTTAATATCTCTATTCTCAATTTAACATGATTTAGTGGAAAAGGGGGGATTTTGGAGTCTTGTTTTAAATACCAGTTTCATCAATTACCAGTTGTAACTCACCAAACTTATATTTACCTGACCTTCAGTTTATTTCTCAGATGATGATACTAGTAACTGTCAAATTGCTATGAGGTTAGAAATAATATACGTATATAAAACTATCTCAACACAGTAGGACTCAATAAATGTTAGCTGTTTTTTCATTATGATTATTATAATGCACGATCAGATACAATAGCCACTAGCAATTTTTCCTCTAATCTTTTCATGTAAGGCAAAGATTAGGAAATTACGTCTTGCTGTTTGTTTTCTTTTTACTTATTGGTGTTTGAGAAATATGTATTTCTTACTGCTATTTGAAAACATCTAGCAACTTATACGGTGAACATGCAAATATTGGGTGAATTCAAAGAGGGATGAATCCCACTGCTCACACACTCTGCTAATGGATCACTTTGTATAGAAAGTAGTGCACAGATTGCTGTGCCAACCACAGAGCTCTTTAATGAGGGATTTTCCCCATGATTGCTGTTCTCACATTCATTATCATGCAAAAACAACATCATATTTTATTTAGTACAATTGGCCTTTGTTAGTATGAAGCTTGAAGGCTTCTGGAGAAAGCAATTTTCTTTTTAAAGGAGGAGAGGAGAAGACCCAAATCTCAGAAGAGGGTAATGTGAGAGGGCGCAGGGGTGCGTTTCGGCAGTCGCTCAGCCTGGCGGTCCGCAGCGGCGGCTCGTGGCGGGCAGAACCTCTAGGTGGCGGAGGAGCACCGCGCTTGGACGGCCGCCGCCCGCCGCCGGAAGTAGCCGCCCGCCTCGCTGATCCGCGGGCCAGCGCACGAGTGAAGGGGGCAAGACCCACCCATTCGCCCAAGTTATTAGTTATGCGCTCCACCTAAATGCCTAATTTATACTTTTAGGCCAGTTTGTGCCCCCTTAAAATAGTTACTTAAATATCGGAGGGCAGGATCCCCAATATGGCAAGCCCATCTTCAAAAAAGAAAAAAACTCTCTTGGGATTGGAGGCCTTTCAGTATTTTAAAAGCAATGACTTTTGGGGCGCCTGGGTGGCTCAGTCGTTAAGCGTCTGCCTTCAGCTCAGGTCATGATCTCAGGGTCCTGGGATCGAGCCCCGCATCGGGCTCCCTGCTTGGCGGGAGGCCTGCTTCTCCCTCTCCCACTCTCCCTGCTTGTAGTCCCTCTCTTGCTGTGTCTCTCTCTGTCAAATAAAAAAAAAAAAAAAAAAAAAGCAATGACTTTTTCTTGCCGGTGAAGAGACCTTCATTCAGAAAGAGGCCTGAGAGCAGAGCGGATAAGGTTCAGATTCAGAGCTCGGAGTGGTCTGGATCTGAATCCCTGCTCCCACACTTGCTGTGTGTCCTTGGGTAAGGTAGGTACACTCTCTGAGCTTTGGTTTGTAGTCTGGGCAGAACACGGTGCCTATGTAGGTAGGCGGTTGTAGAGATGCGAGGCGCAAATGTGGTGAAGCACTTGGCACTGAACTTGACACATAGTAAGTACTGCGTAAACGGCAGAATTTGAGCCTGATGAGGTCCTCATACAAATTCGATTGGTTTATTCACGTTGAACAACACGCGTCATGGGAATGTGACACATTACTGGACTCTGGGGCAGTGGCCAGGCATCCTAACAACTTTTCATACGTTGCTGTTTAAATGAAAGGATGTGCCTAATCTCCATTTCTCCCTGACAAAATGTGTTGGGGGAGGGACTGGTGGTCACAAAGTTCTGACAGATGCGAAGCTCAGGGGCACATATAAGCACACGGCTCTGACATAGCTTCTCAGTAGCAGAATTTTGGTACTTTCTTAAAAATCAGCATAAACAATCTTGTCAACAGCGGAGTTTCAAAGAGGAGAGGGAAGGGGTGGTGGTGTGTGCTTTCCCTAGTACCAGGAACAGAGCCTTATGATATCAAATTCTAGTGAACGTTGGTGCCTTGAAGAAGCACCTACCAAAGGAATCATAGGGAAGTCACAGAAAGTGATATTTTGAATAGTTTTTCTGTAACAAATTGAAGGAAAATTTGTTATAGTTATGTAAATGGAGGCCTCTTGGGAAGATTATGACATGTTAAACCAGTATAATTGCAGCAAGGGGTGAGAGGCAAATCTTTATTTAAATCCCACTTTCCTCATCTTTCTATATTTCAACTTAATTTTTTTCATTTCCAATGAACTTTCACCCCTAAAATTACTTGGGAAGCCCATGCATAGTGCTATTAGAAAACAAAGGAGGTAGAGCTGTAAGTACTTTCCTAGGTATCCACGGATATATCTACCTGAAAAGGGAAAAAAAAAACCCACATTTGGTTCTCACGTAGAAACAACAGCAGGTCTAAGTGCCAGTATTTAACTTACACCCTGTTCTCCAAGCCCTGGGGAGTGAAGAAGTGTGGAAATGCAGGCCTTCTTCTTTGCTCATCCCCCATGTGGCAGAGTTAGCAGCCATCTTTGAGGGTTGGGGAGCCTTTCCAGGACAGGATCGTATTTTGTCTCACAGATCTGCCTTCCAGGGCAGCCGAGCTTGGCTGGCTGCTTGTGCATCCTGTTCGTCTCTGCGCTGCACTGCTAGGCTGGCCTGTACCCTGTCCTCTCCCTCCTCACCTCCCTGGTGAAAGGGTGGGGGGGGGGTCCCCGTGGACCTGAAGCAGGGACCACCGCTCTGTGTGAAGCAAAAGTTGCTTTTGTTGCCCAGGCCGGTGAGGCCTTCTCAGTGCTCTCTGGCAGGTTACTCGTAAGGGAAACAATCCCTGTGTACTTTGGTTTTGAGACTTCTGGAAATATTACATAGGCTTCAGTAGCTACTACTTTAAATAGTGGCTTCAGTTCATTCATTCAAATTGCAGGTATTCTGTGCCTATTACGTGCCAGGCACTGTGTGCATAGTATTCAATAGAAAATAGAGGAAAACATGGTGCCTGCTCTTAGATGTTCAAGGAAGAGAGTTGGGCAAAGACAAAAGAGGTGATTATATTGCCCACACACCTTGTATATGGTTAGCCTGCTGTTTTCCTGGAGCTATTCTCTTTGAGAACTGTGGTGGTCTGTGATGGATTAATTGTGGAGGTGGTGTGCTGAGGTGAGGGAAGAAAAAAGGAAGAAAACTAAAAGGAAACTGAAAACACATTATTTCAAGATTCTCTCGCAGAATTACACATCACAGAACAACCTCTCCAGCCAAAAGTGTGGGCGGTTGGGCCCTGTATATTACAATCTACTTGATTAGGAAATTACAGGGATATTGGGGACAATCTGTGGTATCCATGATGGCTCGGAACAGCCACTTTTTGTCAATTGCTGTGTTTCTCTGTTGGGAACGTCCATTACTGTGTTTACAATGTACTCTTTGAAATCTGAGATGAGACTGTAGGAAAGAGATGCAAATTTCACTTTTAAAATTCAACTGGGGATGTGGGGGTTTTAGGTCTCCTGAGTCATTGTATGAAAACTTTTATATGTGATCATGGAAAGAACTCTGGGATAGTTCATATTTACAGTCTTGGAAGTAGCAGATATATGAATAGGTTTAATTGTCTTATAATAGTGCAATCTTAAGATAAAGGTCAATATTGATACAATGCTTGGAAATAGTCTTGGGATAATGACATTTTCAAATTGAGATTTTTTTTTTCCATCTCCTTTCTTATAGGTGCTCATAATCTTACTGTACATATCCCTATTATTACAGTGTGTAATTCATGTTTTTTTGAATGAGATATTAAATACCAACAAGGTACAAGCTACCATCTAGAACATAAGGGAGAAATAGAATCATTAGGTTATCATAAGCACATGAATAAATGGGGCCATCCGTCTTTCTTAGAGAAACTTGGGAGTTGACTCTTTGGATGTTGAGAACAACCGGGTATTAGTAATTGTGTGTGTGTGTGTGTGCGCACACTCATGCATGTGTGAGTGTGTGTGTATTTCTATAAGCCAAAATTTATAATGTGCTTCTGTCATCTTTATTAAAGGTCTTTAAAATGTAAAAATATGAAGGGCGCCTGGGTGGCTCAGTCATTAGGCGTCTGCCTTCGGCTCAGGTCATGATCCCGGGGTCCTGGGATCGAGTCCCATATCGGGCTCCCTGCTCCGCGGGAAGCCTGCTTCTCCCTCTCCCACTCCCCCTGCTTGTGTTCCTGCTCTCACCATGTCTCTCTCTGTCAAATAAATAAATAAAATCTTTAAAAAAAAATGTAAAAATATGAAGAAACACATATTTATCTGAAGCATGAAACAACCCCCCAGGAAAACCTTTCAAAACTTCATCTTCATCTTAACACCCAGGAAGTGTCAAGTCATTCATCATGTATAATTAATACATCCTTTTTTTTTCCCCTTTCCTCCCCAAGCACAAGGATTGCAAAATGAGTGATGCAGTTTTTGTAGTAAATAACACTGTTTTCAACAGTTTGTTTCTATGTCTGGACAGACGTATCACTTAATTTGTCAGTTCTGAAAATTTATTCTGCTCAGTTTTTGTTCTCTAATGCAAACATACACGTACCTTATACTGCAAATACAGAATGAAAATCTTCATTTTGTAATATTAAAAAAGGATTGTTTGTTTACAGACCTTTAATTTCAATAGGACAGCACGATTTATCAAAAGCATCACAGTATTTAAGTGAGATGAAATACTTTTATGAAATGCAGAAATATCTTCTAGTTGAAGAAAGGTCAATATAAGCATTTAGTCTATTTAGTTGTATATTTGTGCAAAACTAATCATCAATGATTGCCCTCCTCCAGCATGGTTTTCTAATTAGAAATAAATTTCAGTATATAGTGTGTTAGACTGTCATATAGAATATGTGCTCAATTAATACATGTTTATTTAAAGCCAATTTTGGATTGTCTTGCTTTAAAGTAGCATTTGTGTAGGTAACCCATCAATATTTGTTCTAGCATTTTAGTGTGTGTTTAGTTTATTTGATTATCAGTGATTTTATTGAAATTCATGGGAATCAAAACTTTATATACAGTAAATCTAGTCATCTAACTGAAAACTAACTCAGCTGGTTTTTTGACTTCCCAGTCCATTTTGGAATTAGATAGTTTCATTTCTTGTAGAAATATAAATCACCAACGTAAGGTAAATAGCCTTTATCCTTTTTACCATGTAGGATGGGTGATAAAATATTTTGGTTTAAAGTGATAAGCAAAAGAACACAAATACATATATGGCAGAAGAGTAATTGGCAAATGATTCTCTTAATTTCTCTATTTAATTGTGGCAATGAATGTCTGAAACTAAAACAGATTCTCTTATTGTTAACATTTTTTCCACAAGCAGTTAATAGGTAGCTCTATTATTTTTAAAATTCTTCCCAGTCTTTTAGGGCAGATGAACAATAAAAGATAGTAGGTAACTGAAGCAGTTATTTGAATTACTATCTCAAAAATTCAAACCAGTTATGTATGTGGTACATAATCGAGGCCAAGACAGTTATTTATTTATTTTTTTTAAAGATTTTATTTATTTGACAGAGAGAGATACAGCGGGAGAGGGAACGCAAGCAGCGGGAGTGGGAGAGGGAGAAGCAGGCTTCCCGCTGAGCAGGACCCTGGGATCATGACCCGAGCCGAAGGCAGACGCTTAACGACTGAGCCACCCAGGTGCCCCAAGACAGTTATTTTAACTGAAATAGATCAACAATTCCTTTGGTTTGCTAATATGATTAACATTTGTCTGTATTTGCAAAAGTGTTCTCTTTTTCAGTGTCATATTTTTTGTGAACTTCAGAAGGAGCTCTCTTGTTTTTAGAGAAAAAAATGTAAATTAAATTCAGGGTCTTTTTTATCCTTAAAACACATCTGTAGGCCATCTAGGTGGCACGCATTGTCAACTACATGTTGCTGAAAGATGAAATTGGATTTTACAGGTTGCCTTGAAAATTATGACATGTTGAGTTACTCGCTCTAGTGGATTGCTCAGCTCTCACACTACAGGGTTGAATGGAGGTTTATTTCGTCTGTTTGATGAGTAACTCCTTTCCCTTGAAATTCTTCTTGGTGTTCCAGAAATCACAAATTATGGGAGAGTTCTGTATGTGGCAGGTGAGGAGCCATATGGTGGAAGGGGCTAAATGAAGTTCCTCCATACCTTTCACTGTTCTCTAGAATCCTCCATGCAGTGGGATCATGCTCATAATCTAGGATTCTACGGACACTGACCTTTCCAGTTAAATGCTTAGTTGAAGACAAAGATAAAGACGCAGAAGTCTCCCAAAATGTATAGAAATTATGTTGTTATGCATTGGAACCATACGTATGATAATACATAATTTTTTTTGAAGATTTTTTTATTTATTCATTCGAGACACAGAGATACAGAGAGAGAGAGAGAATATGAGCAGGGGGAGAAGCAGAGGAAGGGGGAGAAGCAGGCCTCCTGCTTCTCTCCCGCAGGGAGCCCGATGCGGGGCTCGATCCTAGGACCCTGGGGGCCCCTGGGTGGCTCAGATGGTTAAGCGTCTGCCTTTGGCTCAGGTCATAATAATACATAATTACTAAAAGGATGACTTTTTTTTAAAATTTTTTTTTTAAAAGATTTTATTTATTTAACAGAGATTGAGAGCGTAAGTAGGCAGAGCGGCAGACGGAGGGAGAGGGAGAAGCAGGCTCCCCAGTGAGCAAGGAGCCCGATGCGGGGCTCGATCCCAGGACCCTGGGATCATGACCTGAGCCAAAGGCAGCCGCTTAACCAACTGAGCCACCCAGGCACCCCTAAAAGGATGACATTTTTGTCTCTGACCTGAATAGTCCTGCCCAGTCCAATTCCCCCTTGATGAAGCAGCCCCCTTCTCCTCCAGTCCTCATGACCACTTTTGATTTTTCTGCAAATGGAAAAATTCCACTTGTGTTCTCATTGGACATCTCAGTGGGTTTATAAGATGCTGGTTTTCTGGCGAGGAGTAAAAGAATGCGTGCAGCTTGGATTTCCTCTTTTGAATCATTCCTTTTGGAGGTCTTGCTTAGAAATCGCTTACTATTATTTTCAGCCGTGGCACTGTGTAGAGCCTCTGGCCTGCAATGCCCATCAGGATTACTTGCCCTTCATTCACGAAGAACCCCAGTTTGGCAATGGTTTTTACTCTTTTTCTCCCTTTTGAATGTACATACCCTTCAATGTCCAAGTGTCCGCTCTGACATTTTCATAACTTCTGAATGAAAATATCATAGCGGATACAGGCCTGGCATGTCTCTGTGACCCCAATTTATTCGCAAGCTCTTCTGTACTCATAATTTACTGATGAAAAAGAAAATAATGCTACTACTTGGTAGCTCCCTGCATTTAGGAATCTCAGATATATGGATGAGCTAAGGTCCTAAGGAAAAGTTGCATAAACTGGAGTCATAAAAAAAGCATACTGCTGAGACTGTCTTTGAAAATATGTAGCTTAGAATAAAGGGGCTGATTTTGCCATGGCAGTAAAATTGCAGTAGGTCAGCTCCTGCAGCTTTGATTGCTGCTTAGAATTTCAGAATTCAGATGTTATGAAAATGCAGGAGTGGTCCACGTGTGCATTCAAAAGATATGTAGTTTAAAAGGCAAAAAAAAAAAAAGTTCAGATCACCATGGAATATCTACTTGTACAAAATGCAATATCCTCTTATTTATTTATTTATATTTTAATATATTTATATTAATATATTTATATAAAATATATAAATATATTTATTTTTATATATTTTTATATTATTTATATATATATATTTATAAATATATATAATATATATAATATATAAAATACGTTTATATTTTATTATTTATTATTTATATTTTAAATAAATTCTATATATTTAAATAAATTCTAGTTTTCTGGAATCTTGGCATGTAAGAAATTGAGTAATTTAATTAGGAAACTTTTTTATTTGCCAAGAATAGGAACAATTCTTATTAAACAGGACAGCTAAATGTTACATTATGTAATACCATAATTCACACAATAAACCAATTTCAACTTAAGAAATTAGTTTTGCATAAGCCCGGCTATTCGTATCAGCTGCCAGGGGACTGACGTGTTCATTAGTTTTATTCTCCCTTGTTGGGGTTTCACTGTCGTGCATTTCCGCCAGTAAGTTCTTGAGAGAGAAGGTAAAACAGTGAAGGGCTGAACGGATTTCTTCGAGAGGTTCAAGGCCTGCAGAATTCCACCCAGTGGTCAGACACCTTGTGGTTTCCCCACCAGTATTATGGGGGAACCAACACAGTTCCTTCCACACCAAAGGCTAACTGCTGAAAAATTAGGAACTTTCCCTGCTGAAAAATACATAGTGAGGGAAGTCAAAAGCAAACAAGCAGCCTATTTATCTTTAATGTTCCCCTGGAGAATGGCTGCTTTAAAAAAAAAAAAAAAATAGGGCGCCTGGGTGGCTCAGTTGGTTAAGCATCTGCCTTCAGCTCAGGTCATGATCCCAGGGTCCTGGGATCAAGTCCCGCATCGGGCTCCCTGCTCTGCGGGGAGCCTGCTTCTCCCTCTCCCACTCCCCCCGCTTGTGTTCCCTCTCTCGCTGTGTCTCTCTGTCAAATAAATAAATAAAATCTTTAAAAAAAAAAAAATATTGTGTGCCCACGAGTGGGGAATGACTTAGTAGTAATCGACTCTTGACTGGGCTTTACTTATTTTGCTCTCTATTTCATGTAAAACAAGCTTTTAATTTGCTGTTTTTTTGTTTTTTTAAAACTAAGGTTATCTGGCGATGTTACCATGGTAAGCAGGCCTTGGCAACCAACCATGAGTGGTGCCCAAATAGTACTCAACCATCAGAGAGCACAACAGTAAGAACACAGGGAAACTGCCCCCATTCTCACCCATGGAAGCTCCGGACAACTCGCTGGGGCTGAGAAGACGGAAAAGAGGGAGAAACGGAGGGCATAATCTCGAGTGGAGGCAATTGAAGGGAAAAGGGATTAAAAAAATTATGCCCACTGCGGGTTCTTTTCTTTGAAGCAATCATGGCATTTTAAAAGTTAAATTGGAAGTAAGCAAAATCAATGTTTGGCGTGGCGGGCAAAGCCAACTGAGAAAGCAAGTCCCCGTAGACCACAGAAGGACTGGCTAGGTCTGGGGCCAGGGAGGCTCAGGAGGAAAGAGCATGCCCAGACTGTGGTGTAGACAGTTGGGAGAGGTGTGTGTGCATGCACGAGTGCGCGGCGGGGGGTGGAGGGGGAGTTGTTTCTCTAGTTGAGTCAAAACTGGGCTTCCAAGTCTGGTTGTGTTTGACAGAGGGCGGGCGTCCCCTTTCCTTTCAAGCATATATTTATATGTGAGTGTAATTGAGGAGCGAGTGACATTTAAAAAAAAATTTTTTTTTTTAAGATTTTATTTATTTGACAGAGAGAGACACAGCAAGAGAGGGAACACAAGCAGGGGGAGTGGGAGAGGGAGAAGCAGGCTTCCTGCTGAGCAGGTAGCCTGATGCGGGGCTCGATTCCAGGACCCTGGAATCATGATCTGAGCCGAAGGCAGAAGCTTAACCGACAGCCACCCAGGCGCCGCCCCCCCCTTTTTTTAAAGATTTTATTTATTTATTTGACAGAGAGAGACACACACAATTTTTTTAAAGCAGTTTTTTCAGTGCAGGGACTCCTGAGAGAAGGCTATAAGGCACCTGGTTGTTGCTTCCTACATAGACTTCTCTAGCAGAAGGTTTGGTTATTCTGCCTCCATCTGCGTATCCCTTGAACTCATTTTCTCCTCTCTGTTCCCACTGACACTGCCTGTGGCTTTGCTTCTTATCCCCTTTCTCCTGATGGCATTTGATCTTCAGTATTTTCTCCTTAGAATCCGTTCTTCTCTTACTTGGTGGGCAGAGTGATTGTGCTATAATGCTAGATTGATTGATCACTGCACTGTCTTAAGATCTTATAATGAATTCTGACCACCTTTTGGAACAAGCCCTCGCCTTGTCCTTCCTGAGAAGTCCCTGCTGACTTCTGGCCTCAGAGGTTGGTTGATCCCCTGTCATAATTTACCCCCCACCATTAACAGATCTCATTCTAGTTCCTGAATCTCTCTGATTTCATGCCTCCCCTCCTCTGTGGGCCTGGAATCCTGCCTTTTTACCTCCCTCTCCATCCCATGCTTCCTTTCAACTCGCAAGAGGAAAGCAGTTAAGAAAGGAAACCATTCAGCTGGTTGGCTTTATAACTCTATTTGTCACTTATTGAAATGGCAACCTGTCAAAAAACCTTTTCTGACTCAATTTCAAGATCAGTTTATACAAAGAGCATTATGCCCTTTCTCAATTCTGTTGGGAAAATCAGTTCCATTTATTAAAGTAGATCAAAATTTATTGGTGAAATTTTATTCTTCTAGGAATGCCAATATTATTTGCATGACACAATGTAAATGAGAATGATACACATATGGTTTTGTCATATTTAAAAAATCTGGTCAAACTGGGAAACTCAGGTCAAATTTCACTAACTGGCAGCCCCAGCAATGCAAATCTTCATCTTGTGGTTCTAGCAGAGGCATCCACGGTGAGGTAGATGGGGGGGAGATACCTGTGAGGAGAATGACCAAGTTCTTTCAGAGTTATTTGGGGAAATTCATATCATTAGAGAGGGTAGTCTGGATAATAACCAGGTCCCCGTCCTTATGAATTTAGAGAAAACTAAATTACCTGAAGGGCTTGGTAAACCATTATTAGGTCCCATTTCCAGAGTTTCTGGAATTAATAGGTTTGGGATGGGGCCTGAGAATGTGCATTTCTAAC